>NC_063362.1:31346677-31346990 GCF_021869965.1 Rhincodon typus
GACAACAAGGTGCAGGGCTGGATGAACACAGCAGGCCAAGCAGCATCATAGGAGCAGAGAGGCTGACGTTTCGGGCCTAGACCCTTCATCAGAAAAGGGGGAGGGGAAGGGGGTTTTGAAATAAATAGGGAGAGAGTGGGAGGCGGATAGAAGAGGGATAGAGGAGAGGATAGGTGGAGAGGAAACAAACAGGTCGAAGAGGCGGGGATGGGGCCAGGAAAGGTGAGTGTAGGTAGGGAGTTAGGAAGGGGATAGGTCAGTCCAGGGAGGACGGACAGGTCAAGGGGGCGGGATGAGGTTGGTCGGTAGGAGA
>NC_063362.1:31347000-31355615 GCF_021869965.1 Rhincodon typus
GTGGGCTTGAAATGAATATCGGTTTCGAGGTGGTTGCCCGATATGGACAATGAACTCAGTTCCAAAGAAGGGTCACTGGAGCTGAAATGTTAACTCTGTTTTCTCTCCACAGATGCTGCCAGATCTGTTGAGTTTCTCCAGCAATTTCTGTTTTAGTTCCAGATTTCCAACATCCATAGTTCTTTGTTTTAGTCTAGAATGCTGGTAGCTGTTTCACAGTTCTCCATTTCAAATGCAAAGTTGGACTAAATCATATCATGATCATTATGAAATAAACATTCAGACCCATTAAGCGTACTTCTCTATTCAGACAGAGGTGACAATGTGGAACTCACTACCAAGGGAAGTAACTACAATGAACAGTGTAGATGAATTTAGAAGTATATAAATACATGAGGGAAAATTGAATGAAAGGTTGTGTTGATAGACTTACATAGGGGATAATGAGATTTGGCTGGAGCATAAATGCTGACATGGACCAGTTGTGACAAATGGTCTGTTTCTGTGTGCATGTAATTCTATCTTGCATTTCAGTTACAGTAAATCTGTGTGTATCTCCACTACATGGACTACTGCAACTCACCACCACTTCTCAAGGAAAAGTAAAGGTGGGGCAATAAATGTTGGCCTTATCAGTGATGCCAACTGCATGAACAAATCTAATAACAAGTTACTGAGAAGAAACCTGTCAGCAACTCTGAATTGCTAGGAATATCCCACTAAAGTGAAATAGTAGAGTTTCTGAGAATGATGCTAAGGAACCTCAATCCAGATTATTAATCAATTGTTGTGTAAGTAGAGTTTACAAACAGTGCAACACTCATTGCCTCAAACTAATATTATTTGTGCTGTGAACCATGGGAATCAAAGACCTTGAAGAAAAGAGCTAGATCTCATAGGATTGCAGCACAAGACTGCCTGCCCATTATAACAGGACTGGATAAAGAATCCCATATGTTCAGTATTGAATTATTAATGCAGTTGTGAGCAGCTGCTCACATGCATTCATGACCTTGACTATTGCACTGAGACGATCCCTCTGCTCCTGGAGCAAGGCAAAGTTTATTTTTAAATTTCTGTAGACCCATGGGCTTCAAATAAGATGCCTCTTGACACAGGCCCATCACTGAAATGAGGTGAGAGCTCTGAAGTTCAGCAGAATGGGGCTGACAGGTCGGGAATGCTAGTTTTAGAATTCTTCCCCAATTAACAGGTCCCCATTTCTCTCAGTAACTGTAGCGGCGATTTTCCAAGAGTCTTTAACTCCAGCACTGCTGCAGGGTCCAGTGCATTGAAGAGCAGAAACACAGAATGAAATGTGAAAATGGCTATAAAGACCAGCATCTATGTTCCCCTATTATGCTCAGGAAGGTGTTCACACACTTAAAATAAATGGAACAATGGAAATGATAGAGACACTCGGCATGTCCCAATTTTAACTAATATTTTTTGCGCTAATATTGATGACAGTTATGAAAGTCTTCAGATGTCCAGAACATATATATTGTATTAATAAACCCACATTACTACAATAAACATATACAATATTTGGTCAAACCTTTTGGGAAAAAATAGTGCTGCATGAATATCATTAAGAATAAGCAAATTGGCTCATGGGTTCATGGGATTTAAAGCTATTTCACAAATTGTTGATCACCAGAATCTCCTGTTTGACCTACAGCATTTGTCATTATTGGCACCACTGTATACACCAGCTTCGGCTCACGCAAGCCTCCAGTTGTGTTATTTTTAAGAATTGACTGAACTTACACTACCCAACAAATTTCAACTGGAGATTAGGCCTTGTAAATAGCAGTGAAAGTGCCCTTTCAATTACAATCAACCTCATCAGTTCAGAAATAGAAGCATCGAGACTCCAAAAACAAAAAGGAATTACCTCAGCTTATTAGTGACAAGAGATGTTATTTTTATTCGCATGCTGTGGCAGGCTAAAAATAATTTGTGAAAAAAGAAGCATTAATGATATAAACCAAATGGTCAGCTCTTTCTGGGCTCATGTGGCTTGCAAACTCATTAACTTTAATCATTTCACTGAAGATGTTCCTTGTGTTTTAGAAAGAACGGCAGCGAGCAAGTGATTACAGCCAGCAATGTAATCCAGGATTTCATCTGATCATTAAAATGTGCTTGAACATTACTCTCACCATCTTCGGTGAACCTTGTTAATTAGGTCCCACGTTTGTCATCACCGCTTCCTTCCCACGCTCCTGCTTATCTCTCTTTTCTTGGAGTTCTTTGCTTCCTTGTATCAAACACAATGTTGTGACTCATCTCACCTCCAGATCTTCATTGGCACACTCAGCCTGTGGTTTAAAGGGCAGCTAGCTAACCACCTCCCTGCACACTGCCCCTTGTGGCCCGATTCAAAAATGGGGCAGAACGTGACCCTGTCAGAATGGCATGGTGTGTGAAAGAGCCCAGTGTATCGGCAGCGGGGAGAAGGGGCAAATCTTCTACTGCCCTTCCCCATGTCACGGGTGTGTCGGGGCATTTACTAAGCTACGTTCTCAGATAGTCTCAACAGAAATTTCAGTAAAGGACTTACTCGACTCGCCAGGGAAAGGTGCTAGGTCTCAGAAGACATCAAACACCTTCAACAAGAGGCCCAGTCATTCAAAGAAGAATACTTGATAAACATAATATTATTTTTATGTACCATGAATTGGTCTTTCTTTCATTTTCAGGGCAGCGTAGAGCTTTTCTGAGTTTCCTCCAAGCAGACAGGGGCAAGTAATTTTGCAAGCATAGACTGCCCATCTGAGTGAATCGCTCATCCCTTTACCCCTCACTTTGACTAACTCGACCACAATGGTCAGTCCTGTCAGAATGATGGCCCTATTGAATACTAGCTCTTGTTGTATCATTCAGATGTTGACCTGCCAGATTCAAGCTTTCACAAACAGGAAAAGCCCAGGCAGGAGACAGTTCTAGTATGGGGGGCACAAAGGAATTCCGGACTATTGGCCCTTTATCATTTAGAAACCCGGTCAGTTGAACTTCTGTGGCATTGCTCCTGGAATTCTAGATCTTCTGTTTCACCCAGGCTGCTCAATCACCTGGCAAGAAGTGGTTGAAATTGAAGAGATCAAGGTGATTACATTTCTTCACAAATCATTGTGTTCAATCGCTCCTCCTCCCATACCCTCGCAGAATTTTAGCAATCACAGACTTCCATTGTATTACTTCATGAAAGTGTTGAAGTGGTTTATCATTGTCTTCTCCAAGACAGTTGACCAGGAAGCTCTCCCACGCTACCATCATTGAACGGGTTTACAGGGTAAATGTATCTGGCCACAACCCAAACACACCTCTTGAGGCCATCAATCTCTGAGGCAAGACTTGAACTCAGAATCTTCGACCCAGAGGTAGCAGCACTGCCCACTGCGCCATAAGACCTCCCTTGAGTTCACTTACAGGGCATTAATTGCTGGAGTCAACTTCAAGTTCCTAGTCAAAATTATCTGGCTCGAAATAATTGGCTTTCTGAATCGATTTGTGTGAGACAGTTATGCCAACACAACTGCCATTGCTTTGGGAATGTCAGATTACATCTTACAGCACAGGAGGCCATTCAGTCCAGTCTGCCTGTGCTGGCTCTTTGAAAGACCATTACAAATATTGCTGTCTCCTACCTCTGCTCCTCAAGCCCTAGCATATTTTTCCTTCCAAGTATGAACTCTTCTGGAAGTTAGTATTGTACGTGGCTCGAGCACTTCCAGCAGTCAAAAAAAAATCTGAACGGGGTGAGATTTTAACTCAACTGAGGGGGTGGCATGGTGACTCAGTGGTTAGCACTATTGCCCCAGAGCGCTAAGGACTGGGCTCAATTCCAGCCTCAGGTGACTGCCAGTATGGAGTTTGCACATTGTCCCTATGTTTGCGTGGGATTCTTCCAGGTGCTTCGGTTTCTTCCCACAGTCCAAAGATGTGTGGGTTAGGTGGATTGGCCATGCTAAATTGCCCATAGTGTCCAGGGATGTACAGATGAGGTGGATTAGCCATGGGAAATGCAGTGTTATAGGGATAAGATGGGGGGTGCGAGTCAGGGTGGGATGCTCTTTGGAGAGTCAATGTGGATTTGTTGGGCAGAATTGTCTGTTGATACACTGTAGGTTTTGTGATCATTATAGAGGTACAGCATCACTTTCTTGCTTTTACACTCTATGCCTCTATTTATAAACGGAAGGTTCCCACAAGCCTTTTTAACTCTTTTAACTTGTCCTGCTACCTTTAGCAATCATGCACATGAACCCCGAGGTCCCTCTGCTTCTGTATTCCCCTCAAAGTTATACGATTTATGCAGTCCCATTGCGAAGGAAGGCGAAAGGTTAATTTTTGGGATCGGGGATAAATTGCCTTCATTGCAGTTTGATAGGTTCCAGGATGGCCAGTAAGGTGAAGCTCGATGTGCAGATTCTGTCACATGTGGAGGAGGTGGAGCTTTAAGGTTTGCTTGGTGTGTTCCCTCCTCCAACTCTTCAACTTCACCTCAGATGTATTCCCACTAAATGAACGATGCTGGATGAACATTGTCTATTTTGGTCAGCCACAGCAGGGCTGTCCAAATGTTGGGGGTTTAGTGGTGGGATATTCTGCTTCTTCAGGGAGGCTTTCAGGATATCTCTATAGCATTTTCCCTGCCCTCCTGAAAGTCTCCCGCCACAGCCAATTTCCGTTTAGAATTAGGAACATTGTGGCAGGTAACTCATTTCCTGGCTCCCCAAAGCCTGTCCACCATCCAGTCAGGAGTGTGATGGAATACTCCCCACTTGCCTGGATGAGTGCAGCTCCAACAACACTCAAGTAGCTCGACACTGTCCAGGACAAAGCAACCCATTTGATTAGCACCACATTCACAAACATCCACGCCCTCCACTGCCAATGCTCAGTAGCAGCAGTGTGTACTATCTACAAGATGCACTGCAGAAATTCACCAAAGATCCTCAGCCAGCACCTTCCAAACCCACAACCACTTCTATCTAGAAGGACAAGGACAGCAGACATTGGGAACACCACCACCTCTAAGCTCCCCTCCAAGCCACTCACCATCCTGACTTGGAAATATATTGCTGTTCCTTCACTGTCGCTGGGTAAACCTCCTGAAATTCACTCCCTACTGGCATTGTGGGTCAACCCACAGCTTGTGGACTGCAGTGATTCAAAAAGGCAGCTCACCACCACCTTCTCAAGGCCAAGTAGGGACGGGCAATAAATGCTGGCCTAGGCAGTGACACCCACGTCCCACAAATGAATTTAAAAAAGGCAATTGCTTTGGGAGCATGGTTTTCTCCAGACAAGTTTTCCTCTGTCTTTATTTGTCACTGAGGCTGCTCCCATGCTTGCAGTACAAACTGCTCCTGTTTAGAGCTGACCCGAGCAGCTAGGAAATGCCAGATTAATACCCTAGCATTTGCTCAGTAATCCTTCAACGTGAGCAAAAACATTTTCTTCTGTGAGCATGTAAAATCGGCCCTGTCATAACTCAACTCAGAAAGAGCAAACACTTTTGAGAGAGGCTGCCAGACTGTAAACTGTCTGTGATTTATTACAAGAAATGGAGTGTTTTACCTCAATGTTGTGTACACTAACAGCCCTCGGGGATGCTTATGTCTAAGAATAACGGTAAACATTTGTTTTCTGTGATGAATCCCATGCCAAGGATATGAGGGAGAGATGTAAATTAATACAATCTCTGCGTGTTCCTCTCAATGTCCCATGCCCTGGGTCAGATACATTTCTGCACTAGTTCACTCAGTTTACATATGAATGGATAACACCCTTGCCTTAAGTTCAGAAAGTTGTGGGTCACTTGACCTTGCAGAACTCCATGTTTGGGACCCTAGCGGATAAAGATGAACTGTATTTAAATACTTTATTTTTATTCTTTTGTAACTTAAAACGGTGCCAGTTTGTAGCAACAGAACGCTTTTCACTATATCTCCCTAGACATATGTGAAAATAAATCATCCATCATTCATTCATTCATTTATTCAGGTTCCACTCCAGTGAGTTGAGCACAAAACCTTCTGTGTTACTCCAGTGCAGTACTAAGGAGATTTTTTTTCTATTAATTTTGTGGGATGTGGGTATCACTGGCTGGGCCAGCATTTCTTACCCATCCCTAGTTGCCCTTGAGAAGGTGGTGGTGAACTGCCTTCTTGAACCGTTGCATTCCTCCTGCTGTGGGTTGACTCACAATGCCCTTAGGGAGGGAATTCCAGGATTTTGACCTAGTGACAGTGAAGGAATGGCGATATATTTCCAAGTTAGGATGGTGAGTGACTTGGAGGGGAACTTGGAGGTGGTGGTGTTCCCATATATCTGCTGTCCTTGTCCTTCCAGATGGAAGTGGTCATGGGTTTGGAAGGTGCTGTCTGAGGATCTTTGGTGAATTTCTGCAGTGCATCTTGTAGATAGTACACACTGCTGCTACTGAGTGTTGGTGGTGGAGGGAGTGGATGCTTGTAAATGTAATGCCAATCAAGCAGCTGCTTTGTCCTGGATGGTGTCAAGCTTCTTGGGTGTTGTTGGGGCTGCACTCATCCAGGCAAGTGGGGAATATTCCATCACACTCCTGACTTGTGCCTTTTGTAACTCAAAATGGTGCCAGTCTGTAACATCAGAACACTTTTCACTATATCTCCCCAGACATATGTGAAAATAAATCATCCATCATTCGTTCATTCAAATCATTCATTCATTCATTTATTCAAGTTCCACTCCAGTGAGTTGAGCACAAAACCTCGTAGATGGTGGACAGGCTTTGAGGAGTCAGGAGATGAGTTACTTGCCGCAGTATTCCCAGTTTCTGGCCTGCTCTTGTAGCCACTCTGTTGATGTAGTGAGTCCAGTTGAGTTTCTGGTCAATAGCAACCCCCAGGATGTTGATAGTGGGGGATTCAGTGATGGTAACACCATTGAATGTAAAGGGACAATGGTTAGATTGTCTCTTATTGGTGATGGTCATAGCCTGACATTTGTGTGGCGCAAATGTTACTTACCACTTGTCAGCCCAAGCCTGGATATTGTCCAGATCTTGTTGCATGTGGACATGGACTGCTTCAGTATCTGAGGAGTCACGAATGGTGCTGAACATTGTGCAATCATCAGCGAACAGCCCCACGTCTGACCTTATGACAGAGGGAAGGTCATTGATGAAGCAGCTGAAGATGGTTGGGCCTAGGACACTGCCCTGAGGAACTCCTGCAGAAATGTCCTGGAGCTGAGATGACTAATCTCCAACAACCACGACATCTTCCTATGTGTAAGGTATGACTCTAACCAATGGAGAATTTGCCCCCTGATACCCATTGATTCCGGTTTTACTAGGGCTACTTGATGCCACACTCGGTCGAATGCAGCCTTGATATCAAGAGCTGTCACTCTCACCTCACCTCTGGAATTCAGCTGTTTTGTCCATGTTTGAACCAAGGTTGTAATGAGGTCAGGATGTGAGTGACCCTGGCGGAACCCAAACTGAGCGTCACCGAGCAGGTTATTGCTGAGCAGGTGCTGCTTGATAGCGCTGTTACTGACACCTTCCATCACTTTACTGATGATCGAGAGGAGACTGATGGGGCGGTATTGGCTGGGTTGGATTTGTCCTGCTTTTTGTGTACAGGACATACTCGGGCAATTTTCCACACTGTCAGGTAGATACCAGTGTTGTAACTGTACTGGAACAGCTTGGCTAGGGGAGCGGCAAGTTCTGGAGCACAAGTCTTCAGTACTATTGTCGGAATGTTGTCAGGGCCTGTAGCCTTTGCAGTATCCAGTGTCTCCAACCGTTTCTTGATATCATGTGGAGTGAATCGAATTGGCTGAAGACACATTGCTGCACTGTTAGAGATGCCAGCGTTCAGGTGGAACTTCAAATTGCGATCCTCTCGGGCTGATGCCAAAGTTCTTATGACACAGTTCCAAAGTGTGGATCTGTCACCGGGGACCTAGTCAACACCAATTAAATAAGATCACGTGGTCATTACAGCTTGTGGTGGGAGCTGGTTTCCTTTGTTGTTAACGTGTGATTCCGAAAAATGCCAACAGCATGGGTTCAATTCCTGTTCTGGAGGAGACAGGCTTACGCCCTGTCTCCTCACCCATGCATTTCTGGAAATGATGCCCCGCAGCATGGTATATTAACAGAACCATGCAGACACTACAACAGTGGATGAATGGTCATCACTCAACAATTGTCAGACAGGAATGTTCCCTCCCAGTGGGGAAACGCTTCAGCAGTGAAGGCCATTTAGCCTCGGATTTTCAGGCATGTGTCCTCCAAGGCGGACTTTGGGATACACAATGCAGAGTCGCCGAGCAGAGGTTGATAGCCAAGTTCCGTACCCATGAGGATGGCCTCAACTGGATCATGGGTTCATGTCACACTACAGGTGACCCCACCACACTGTATACTCCCACACACGCATTCATACGCACACAATCACTCACACAAACACACTCACACAGCGACACATGCCCACTCACACACAGCCTCTCACACACGTGCACACACACACGTGCTCACACACACACACTTTCCCTCACATGCACACACACACACACACACACACACACACACACACACACACACACAC
>NC_063362.1:31355625-31375024 GCF_021869965.1 Rhincodon typus
ACACACACACACACACACACACACACACACACACACACACACACACATAAATCTATGGGGTGAATTTGCATTTGCAGATTTGTAATTGCAGATACATTCTATTTTGTCCAAAAAGCACACAATATGTAGACAGTCAATGTGGCATTTTATAAATTCCGGCTTTGTACGGGATCGGACTGTGCAACACCTGACAGGAAATTCCCCATGCAGAATGAAGGGTTAGAATCTCTGCCCGCAGTAATGCATGAGGTCTCAGGACATGGAGACTGCACTGCACACGGCGGCCTAGAAAACTCGCAATCACTGGGCTGACAGTTTCTGACGGGCAGGAAAAAGCTGACAAATACCAAACTGAGCCTGCCTGTCAATTACTGCATCATATCAAGACAGCAAAGAGGTACGAGGTGGTCATGATCCATTTCCCAGGTTACCCTGTGGGAGCTCGCAGTAAATGCTGTAACAACTTTCCCTGTTGAAGTTGTGCCAGAAGGTGAATAGGTAGAACTATATTTCAATTCTGACTTGGTTATATGCATTGTTGGTTTGTTTTAAGTTTTCATGCACCATTTTTTCTAGTGAAAGGACTGTTAATTCAGAGTTTGCTGGCTTTAATCTTTTAAGGGGGCATATTTTACAGCACTACTTTTAACACCATTAGTGTCAAAATCGCCTCCAGGTCAGACAGTGTTCTGGATATATACAATGTGCTGCTCCTTCATTGTAATCGGGTTAAAATCCTTGAACTCCCTCACTAACATCACTAGGTAGTGTCATTACTGGTGGATGTGCAATCCCAGTGTTGGCACAAGTTTTGTTCCCGTAAAGTTCCTGCTAACTTTGTTCACTGGAGCATAATGAAGCAGCTGAGGTCAAAAACAGGGGCTGATGCTGAATGATGAAGGTGAGTTTTGCTGTGGACCCCTTCGGACAGTATAAACAGATGAAAGTGGGGAGGATGTTTCAATTCTCCATGCGCCTATTAGAACAGTTATAATGCTGTGACGGTGATCTGACAGAGTTAGCAAGACAGTCAGATGCAATTGTCTGGAAGGTTTGTTCCTTTCATTTTCAATTTTATGGCTCCTCTTCATAATCACCTGTTTCAAAGCACTCGAGACTCCTTCAATTCCTAAGCAAAACAGCTTTGGAATTGTTTTGACAACGGTGACAGGAACCGTCCGTGATTAATTACACACTGTGGAGAGTCTGGAGAAGCTGGGATTGTTCTCTTTCGAGCAGAAAGGGGATTTAATAAAGTTGATCAAAATTGTGAGAGGTTTCGATGGAGTACATGGACAGGAACCGTTTCCCCTGACAGAAAGTGCAGTCACCAGCAGCAACAATTTGATGAAGTTGTAAAGAAGTGAAGGGATAATAAAGACATGAGTTTCCACCCATGAGTTTGTTGTGGTCTGATATACACTGTTTGAAAGGACAGTAGAGGTAGGTTCAATAGTGTTCTCAATTTCATGCTTAGCCTCGAACAACAGCCTCAAAGGAAGAACCTGCAGATCAATCTGCCAGACATGCACTCCACCTTTCCCAATATTGGATTGAATCTGATGCCATGTCAAGGAAACCAGCGTTGGTGAGGTCATGAAATGGCGTTGACAATCTGTCACATTAAAGTTTTCTCACAGTTAGAAAAATTGTAAGTAAATGGACTGATTAGCCTTCATTTTTAATTAAAGTTTACAGAATTTATCAAAATAACTGATTGGAACGTGCACATGGGATTTAGTCAGAGAACAACATACGTGTATTACAAAAAGAACATTTTAAGTGTGGAGTCTTTTATCATAGAGTCATAGTCATACTGTACAGAAACAGGCCCTTCGGTCCATGCTGAACATAATCCCAAACTAAACTAGTCCCATTTCCCTGCGCCTACCCATATCTCTCCAAACCTTTTCTCTTCATGTATTTATCTAAGTGTCTTTTAAACATTGTAACTGTGCCTGCACCCACCACTTCCTCAGAAAGTTCATTGCACACACGAACCACCCTCCATGTTAAAAATTTGCCCTTCATGTCTTTTTTAAAATCTCTCTCCTCACCTTAAAATTATGCCTCCCAGTCTTGAGATCCTAGAGAAAAGTCATCTATCATTCACCCTACCCATACCTCTCATGATTTTGTAAACCTCTATAAAGGTCACCTCTCAACTTCTTACGCTCCAGTGAAAAAAGTCCCCGCCTATCCAGCCCTTCTTTATAATTCAAACCTTCCTTCCCTGACAAGGTCCTGATAAATCTCTTCTGAACCCTCTCCAGCTTAATAATATCCTTCCTATAACAGGGCAACCAGAAATGGACACAGTACTCCAGAAGAGACTTCACCAATGTCCTGTACAATCTCAACATAATATCCCAACTCCTATATTCAAAGGACTGAGCAATGAAGGCAAGTGTGCTAAATGCCTTTTTAACAACCCTGATGGAAAATGTAATACTTTGGTTTTCTTTAGCAGTAATAAAGCATGTAATATACATTCAAACCTAGCTACACCTCTTTTAACAAGGTGCAACTTTTTCCTTTTATGAGGAGATTAGGAAAGTTCACGTCCATTCAGTGTTTTCCATTTAATTAGGAACTTCAGGATACGTTCCGTGGAAAAATGTTAGATGATTTGGATCATTGATAGCAACTTTTGCCAGTGATTGAACTGTGGGTGTATGCACAAACACCTATCAGTTTCAGTGGAGTAATGACAGGATGAAAATCTCTCAATATATTAAAGTCATACAGTGTTGCAACACATAAACAGGCCGATGTAGTCTGTACAGGTGCCATTCTGTATGAGACACAGAATTTAAACTCTAATGTAAAACAAGCCAAAAGAATTCCAACTGAGTCATGGGACTGCCTATCCCCAATCTACACAGAAGTTGGCCTTACCGCTAAGTTCATGGGTTTATTTGCAGATGCTCTGAGCAGTTGCCCATAGCCTGGAGATATCCAGCTTCTATTCACAATGACACCACTTGGAAACTGGAAGAACAGCACCTTATATTCTGCCTCGGGAGCCTACAGCGCAATGCCTTAAATGTGGACTTAACCAGTTTCAAAATCTCCCCACCCCCAGTCTCATCCCATGACCAACCCTCCCTCTCATCCCTGCCTCCTTGACCTGACAAAAACCATCCATCTTCTCTCCCACCTATCCGCTCCTCCCACCTCACTGACCAATCCCCACCACTGCCTACCTGCATTCACCTATCACCATCCCACCTACCTTCCCCAGCCCCACCCCTCCTCTATTTATTTCTAAGCTCCCATCCCCCTCCTCTATTTCTGAAGAAGGGTCCTGACCTGAAACATCAACTTTCCTGCTCCTCTGATGCTGCCTGGCCTGCTGTGTTCCTCCAGCTCCACACTGTGTTATCTCTGACTCCAGCATCGGCAGTTCTTAACTATCTCTATTCTGCAACTGTTTCCCAAACACCCCCTCCCCCCCACCCGCCGCACCCCCCCCACCACCGCACCCACCCCAGTACATTTTCTGCTGCTATTGCAACCAGAACCGTTTTCTTGGCAGTGTGGGTTAATGCCAGTTTGCCATTGATTCCCATTCCCCAGGGGGACAGAGCGTGGAGCCAACTTCCAAGTCTACCTCAGCTAGAACAATGGTCAGTGTTATATTGAAGCACATACCAGCCATTGAGGAAACTGAGCAAACTACCCGTCCTCTGTCAAATACAGTGGACAGCATTTTTAATAAGGTATCTGAATGGCATATGTTTCACTATACGTTGACCTATAGAAGGCGAGGCAATGTCTTAAAAACAACTTCTCCACACAGATTCTTGCAGAACATGGCAAACGCCTGAGCTGTACAAGGCTTCAACAGGACAGATATTTGCAGAATAGACAGACCAGTGAGTTATATACAGGAAATAAAATACATTAAAATTTCTTAAGGTGTATAGGTAAGGGAGTGGAACGTGCTTCTTTTTCAAAGGATCCCCACAGCGTGGAAGGAGGCCATTCAACCCATGGAGTCCACACTAACCCTTCGAGGAGCAACTCCCCCACAACCCTGCATTTCCCATGGCTAATCCACCAAGTCTGCACATCCCTGGAGCACTATTGGCAATTTAGCATGGCCCATTCACCTAAACTGCACACCTTTGAAGTGTGGGAGGAAACCAGAACACCCAAAAGGAAACTCATGCAAACACAGAGAGAATGTGCTAACTCTACACAGGCAGTTGCCAGAGGCTGGAGTTGGACCTGGGTCCCTGTCACTGTGAGACAGCAGTGCTAACCACTGAGCTACCGTGCTGCCCCAGAACATTGCTGCAGTGGTATCTATCCAGGTGAGTGGCGAGTCTTCAGTCTCAGGCTCACTTGAACCTTGCAGATAGTGGAGAGGCATTAGGGAGCCGGAAGTGAACTAAAAACGACACATTATCCAGTCTCTGTCCTGTTCCTGTACCAACATTGTAAATGTGACTGGCCCAGTTAACCTTCTGACCAGTGCCGACCTTTAATTTTGTTTTAATTTAGAGTCATTCTTTTATTTGAAAAAGAAAAGCTTTTGCCACTTAAACACTTGTGTTTCCGTGTAAAAGCTTAAAATTACCAAAATTCATGCCACAGAGTGTTCAAACACTCAAAGCCCTTGTGTATAGATTCCAAATGATTTACTGCTGTGCTATCTACTGGGATACAGAAATGACACATTGACTGCCTGATGCCAATCTTTTCAATCGTACAGAAAATATGTTTAATTATCTTTAAAATGCAGGTTTTGCTCACTGTGATAAATTAAAGAGAGGGACAGAAGGAAAATCAATCAGCTATCCCACATACCTCATCTATCACTGCTGGGAAAAGGGTTTCAAAGGCCAAATGCAGGTCCCATTCATTTTCACAATGATAGATGATGTGGTCAGAATTTAATCAATATTTATTCTTTCATAAGAGTGTAACACTAGCTGCCTCAGACACAGTTAGAAATCTAGGACTTGTTGGATCATTGACATTAAGTAACGTTACTTCACCTTCACAGTTAGTAGGCATGCACCCAATTCCCCGATTAGATTTCAAAGCGACACAGCTGTCCTTCTGCAAAATTAAATCTTTCCCTCTGAGAATGATCTTTCTTGACACATGTAGCAGATCTCAAACTATAAGATATAGATTCACACCCACGTTCGAATGCCCATCCCAACATTCAAATCTCAGAATCATAGCAATGTCAGTTGGCCTCTCAGGTGTCTCATCAGCTCTCACTAGAGCACTGCAGCTTTTCCCAAACCCCGCACATTCTCCATTTGGTCCTGCACACTTCCTGATGTACTCAACTCCCTTCCCAAAGCTACAACTGAATCTGCCTCCAGCATGTTCTCAGGCAGTGCACTCTGGATCCTAGCCACTTACTATGTTAAAAAGAAACTCAAGTCACTTTGTTTAAAAAGAATTCAGGGTCACTTTTGTTTCTTTGCCAGTTACCTTTAATATCAAACACCTTACCCCAATGGGGTGGTACGGTGGCTCAATGGTTATCACTGCTGCCTCACAGCACCAGAGACTCAGGTTTGATTCCAGCCTAGGTGACTGTCTGTGTGGAGTTTGCACATTCTGCCCATGTCTGTGTGGGTTTCCTTCCACAGCCCAAAGATGTGCAGGTTAGGTGGGTTGGCCATGCTGAATTGCCCATGGTGTTTAGGGATGTGCAGGCTGGGTGAATTAGCCATGGGAAATGCAGGGTTACAGGGATATGGTAGGGGAGTCTGGTTGGGGTGCTCTTTGGAGGATTGGTGTGGACTTGATGGGCCAAATAGACTGCTTCCACACTGTAGGGATTCAATAGGAACAATTTACCTCCATCTATTCTGTTGTGAGCCTTCATGACTTTGAGAGTCCACACAAAATCTTCTTCCTATCTTCACTTCTATAAGGAGGACAGCTCCAGCTTATACTTGGAATAGAGCAACTCTTCGCTGAAACCATTGTCATTAGTCTTTTCTACACCCTCTCTGATACTTCACATTCTTCCTAAAGTGTGATGCCCAGAACTGGTTGCAATTCTGCAGCTGAGGCCAAACTAGTGCTTTGTTTATCATAACCTTTTTGCTTTTGTATTCTTTGCTTCCATTTAGAAATCCTACATCCCCTTTCCTCAACCTGGTCCTTCCACCTTCAAGAATTTGTGAACATATGCGCTCAGGTCTTTCTAGATTCCCTACAGTGTGGAAGCCAGCCATTCGGCCCATCGAGTTCATACTGACACTCCAAAGAGCATCCCTGCTATCCCTGTAACCCCACAATTGTCCCCATGGCTAATCCACCTAGACTGCACATCCCTGGACACTATGGGCAATTTAGCATGGCCAACCCACCTAACCCACATATCTTTGAACTGTGGAAGGAAACCAGAGCAGCCGGAGGAAACCCACGCAGACACGGGGAGAACATGCAAACTCCCCAAAGAGAGTCACTCGAGGCTGAAATCAAACCTGGATCCCTGGAACTGTGAGGCAGCAATGCTAACCACTGAACCAACATGCCATACCTCTGCCTTGGGAATTTCAGGAACTCTGTTCATGCAATCCCTTTCACATAATGTAATTTAGTTTAAATTGCCTCTGTCATTCTTCCTACCAAGAGGCATCAGATCAGATTTTTCTGCATTACATTGCAAAACTCTGCCACGTGCCTACCTATTCCAGCATATTGATAACGCTATGTTAGGTCAAGTACAAGTGGAGAAATGCATTACATATTGAAATGTAATCTCCTGCGAGTAGTCTCAGTTTGTGAATACGATGGAAGAAAAGAGAGCAGCCCAGGCAAGAGACAGGTTTTGTGTCTTGCCCTTTCAAGAAAGGGCTAAAAGCACAAACCAGCAAACCCTCCCCAACTGGCATTGATTCTTGGTCTTTGTACGCTTGTGGAAGGTGTGACAGTGAGCTGAGGCAGACCTGTTTAACAATCACACTGGTCACCACTGCATCGCAAGTGAAGACATCTATCACTTGGAGTGCTAGAACAAAGAAGCAGCGCTCCGAAAGCTCGTGATTTCAAATAAACATGTTAGACCATCACCTGGTGTCATGTGTCATGTGACTTCTGACTGAGTGCTGGAAGACAATCAGCTAGCAAGCCAGTCAAAAGGAAATAGGACGAGAAAGGTTGTGGCCTCAGAGTGTTGCTAGACACTGCCATTGAGAGGAACTAGGACTAACCTCTGACCCTAGATCGATTATTCAGCTATTTATCTATTTTCTACTCTCCATAAACAACCCAGAAATCTTTTAACTCAGTCACTTCTCGTTTCTAATCTGTGTGTTGTATTGTTATTTCTTCTTGCATTTAATAACTAATAAATTCTCGTTTTTAACTCAGGGAACCCTGGTCAAATTGACTCCTTTCAAAATATTCATTTAGACTGGGAGACAGGTATCCACGAGGAAAGGAATCATTTGTAAGTTAACTTTATTGTGACAAACTGAGGGGGTGTGTGGATAAAGAATGGGAGCTGGTACATCCCTCACCATTTGTAAGCTTGACCATTTAGGTTACTGCACCTGCAATAGCTTGGAAAGCCATACCTGGGCTCTCAGCCTATCAGAATATAATCAACACCCTCAACATACGGGAAAGACAAGCCCTGGACAGATTAAAGAACTACATGGATGCCTCACCTAACAGAATATAAGTGCCTGATAATCCCTGTCCCAAGGAATTGTACCAAAATTTGAAGTGATACGTTCCAGTCACATTTCTTCAATCTCGTTCAACGTCACTAAGATTTGATTTACTCTCTCCTCCTGTGCATCTTTTGTAACATGAGAGTTTTGGCACATCACCCGGGTCCCTTAATACAAAGGATGTAGATTAATCTGTTTTACACTCCATTACCATTTCACTCACACGCTCATTACTCTCATGATTTATGCATCTTCAATAATGCTCACTAACACTGCAATGGTCCTCTATTCATTACTACGTTAGCAGTGGCTGATCCAACAATTACTTTCCCCTAACATAGTTTATGATTAAATGTATTTTGTGTCAACATGTCACTAGTTGTAATAAGCTGTCTTCCCTCCTCCTTGGTCTAACTCATTAAACTAGGCTGCTTGTTTCACTTAAGCTTTTTCTGTGTTTAAATCAAGGGACATGCAAAGTGTTACTGATAATTTACTGTCCCACCTACATGCTTAAGATTCATTTGCCTCTGTCACGACGATTCATAAATTCTATTTATCAGACGTGTACAAGTTATGTTGTTTATTGGTCCTCTCATTAGAAAGAACAATATTTTCAGGTTTTCGACTCTGCTTGTTTTCAAATAGATTCAAAAATGGGTAGGTGTTCATTTGAAAAAATGATAAAGGAAGAATAAGTGGCATATAAATGTTTGTCTGCTGAAAGTCCAGAGTGTTGTTTTTAATTCTGGGAGGACGTCCTGTGGGACATTTGTGTTCAGTGGGACACATTTCCCTTCTCCTCATTGTGTGGAATGTGTATGCACACTAAATTCTTCCCCAACTCTCAGCTAGGATGAAGATGGTTGCAGCCAACGATAGATTAGACAAGGGGCTCTGCACTTCGAGGGAAGATTATTCATATTGCTCCGTCCTCCAAGGGAAGATTATTCCTGTCCCTCCATCCTCCAAGGGAAGATTATTCATGTCGCTCCTTCCTCTGAAGGATCGTCATTTGTGTCCCTCGGTCTTCCGAAGGACAGTCATTCATGTCGCTCCATCCTCCAAGGAACAGTCATTCGTGTCACTCTGTCGTTGAGGAAAAAGGTGATAATACAAAGCCAAAAAAAACTTCAGCAAGAAGAGTAAGTCCTTATCCACCACAAAAGGAACATCAGGTCATGAAAGAGAAGGGTCCAGACCTGAAACGTCAGCCTTCCTGCTCCTCTGATGCTGCTTGGCCTGCTGTGTTCATCCAGCTTTACACCTTTTTATCTCAGATCATGAAAATTAGTTATTGTTTGCTGCATAGTGCACAAACCTTGCCACTTTTTGACCTGAAAAGTTCACCTCACTTCACTCTACACAGGCTAAGTATCTCAAAAACAAAAACAGAAGTTGCTGGAAAAGCTCAGCAGGTCTGGCAGCATCTGTGAAGAGAAATCAGAATTAATGTTTCAGGTCCGGTGGCCCTTCCTCAGTATCCAAAGCATCTCAAAAACTTGATCAAAGATTCAGCAATCTCTTTTACTCTGCTGTCAATGCAATGGCTCCATGAGTGATATTTTTCACTATCAGGGTATCTCCATCCATCCAAACTGCCTAGCACAGAATTGAGGAACACTGTCTATGAAATTCTGAGCCAGTGCAATACCAGTGTTGGCCGTCCATCCCAGCATACGGTTGATCGAATTAAGCAACATATGCTTCAAAATAGGCAGAGAACAGATTTGGGCCATAGAGCCATAGAAATGAGACAGCACAGAAGGAGACCAAAAGATACCCAGAAGCCCTTTCTAATCCCATCTCCTTGTCCACCGCCCATAGCCCTGCAGCTAAAAGCACTGAAGGTGCAGATCCGGGTACATTTTAAAAATAGTTTAGGGTCTCTGCCTCCACCAACTCAGGCAGCGAATTCATACACCCTCTGAACTCTCTGCCAAGGGAAACAGGTTCCTTTTGTCTACTCTATATCTACCCCTCATAATTTTGTATACCTCGATCCCATCAACCCCCAGCCTTCTCTGTTCCAAGAAAAGCAACCCCAACTTATCCAATTTCTCCTCTTGGCTACAATTCTCCAGCCCTGGCAACATTCTGTTAAATCTCCATACGCTCTCTCTAGAGCAGTTATGGCCTTCCTGCAGTGTGGTGATCAGAACTGCACGGCAGTGCTCCAGTCGTAGCCTCAATAGTGTTTTATATATTTTCATCATTATAACCCTACTTTTGTACTCTATACCTCTGCCAGTTAAGGGGAGCATTCCATATGCCTTCTTTACAAGCTTATTTACCTGTGTTGCTACCTTTAGGGAACCTGTGCACCTACACACCAAGATCTCACTCTTTATCTTTCCCTCTCAGTATATTCCCATTTATTGTGTATTCCCTTTTACCATTTGACCTCCGTAAAAGCATTACCTCACACTTATCAGAGTTGAACTCCATATGCTACTTTCCTGACCACTCCCCCAACCTATCCATGTCAATCTGGAGCTTGCAGCTGTTGTCTACCCTACCCACTACTCAGCTAATTTTTATGACATCTGCAAATTTCCCAATTGTACCTTTCATGTTCAAGTCCACATCATTAATGTATAAAACAAACATCAGGAGTCCCAATACAGAGCCCTGCGGAACACCACTTGAAACAGGCATTCGCAAAGGCAGCCATCAACCACCACTCCTTGTTTCCTGTTATTAAGCTAACTTTGGATCCAATTCGACACATTACCCTGTGTCCCATGGGCTTTTCCTTTTTTGACCAGTCTGCCGTGTGGGACTTTGTCCAATGCCTTACTTAAATCTGTGTAGACAGTATCCACTGCACTATTCTCATCGATCCTCCTCGTCACTTCCTCAAAGAATTCAATCAAATTTTTAAGGCATGACCTTCCCTTAACAAAGCCTTTGCTGACTATCCATGACTAGACCATGCCTTTCTAAGTGACAGTTTATCCGATCTCACAGGATTGATTCTAATAATTTGCCTGCCAACGAAGTAAGACTGAAAGGCCTATAATTGTTTACCATTTCCATTGTACCTTTTCTAAACAATGGAACTACATTTGCATTCCTCTCGTGCTCTGCACCTCACCTGTGTCTAGTGAAGATTGGAAAATAATTATCAGAGCATCTGTTACCTCCTACGTGACCTCTTTCAACATCCTGGGGAACAATCCATCTGGCCCTAATTATTTACCCACCTGCAAGGATTCTGACTCCTCTAACATTTTCTCTCTTGTTAAGATTATTTTCTCTGATATTTCACACTGCTCTTCTGGGATTACTATAACCACATCAGCCCTTTCCTTTGTGAATATGGAGGCAAAAAAAATCATGTAAAATTTTTCCCATATCCTTTGCATCTTCACACAAGTTCCCTTCTTCATCTCTGATAGATCCCATTTCTTTCCTTAACTATCATTTTGCTTTTTTATACCGGTAAAACATCTTTGGGTTTTCCTTTATCTTTCTTGCTAATATCTTTTCTGCTAATATCTTTTCATGCCCTTTCTTTGATTTCCTTACTTCTTTTCTTACTTGATCCCTGTACTTTCTTTACTCCTTTAGGCTATCCGCAGTGTTGCGTTTTTAGTGACTATCAAAAGCTTTCTTTTTCTAATTAATCTTCCACTTTTTTTCAGATTTTTTTTCAGGTTATTTTTCCAGATAACCATGGGAGTCTAGATATGGCAGTATTCTTGTTATTTTTAGAGGGCACATGTGCCCTAAGGCTTTCACGTTTTAGTGCCTCCCACTGATTTACCACTGATTTATCTGTTAGCAGTCTTGTCCAGTCCACCTCAGCCAAATCACTTCCCAGTTTTGTAAAATTTGCCTTCCCCTAGTTTAAAATTCTACTCGTGATTTATGACTGTCCTTTTCCAGAATAATGTTAAGTTTAATCTAATTATGGTCACTATCCCCGATATGGTGACCCACTGTCACTTCATCCAATTGCCCATCTTTATTGGATTCAAAAAGTACACGTTTGTAAAACTCAAAATAAAGTATCTATTGTCATCTGTAAATCTGAAAATGGGCAGCATTTGTTGAACAATCCAGTGTGTGCTAATAACAACCAATTTAAGATAATCAGTTGAGAATGAACATTGGTTACTAACTCTTGCTGGAAACAATATAGATTTGTCAGCATGAACGCGTTCTCTGTGAATAAAAAGAATATATTAAAGCTTTGCAACTTTGTTTGAATTACTTAAACTTGGGGAGGACTGCAGTCCTTCAAATGCCTCCTCCATGCCTCACCTAATTAGAATTGACTTGCCAACCAATCAGCATCCTTTTTATCCCACAATCGAAATGTTGTGATCATTTGAAATTTGGCATTCTTGCGTCTGTCCTGATGGGTGCAAGAGGAAAAGCTTCAGCAAGAAGTCGCTCTCTTTTGAGAAGGAATGATAATGTTAGGAATAAAAGAAACAAGGAAAAAATAAACAAGGAAACAGATGTCCTCTGGCCACTGTTTGTGAATGACACTCTAAAAATACTGGGCAGATTCACTGCAGTAAAAACAAAGCACAAAGAATTTAACAGATTCTAAAGTAGCCTATTCCCAGAAATTATGATGGGGTCATTTTGTTACGTTGCTATCACCTCTTTGTTTGACCAACCTATAATGAGAAGTCCAGTTCCTAATGATCCAAAAACAAACGATATTCAGGGAGTGTATTAGGGTAACTGTGGTACAGTGAGCCAAGTGCACAACTATTCAAACTGGAATAAAATCTGCAAACAGACCATGCAGCCCATTTCTCTATTCTACCGGGTCTTGGTTGACCTGTACCTCAACTTGACACCATTACCAAATCAACAAAATCGATCAGCCTCAGGTCTGGGTGTTCCAGCACACCCAGAGTTGGTTTCGTTTTAGGAGAAAATGTTCCAGATTGACATTGCCTTGTTGTTTGAGGATACACAAAGGTCCATTGGGAGGACAAGAAAATGGACTTCTGAACCTTCACCAAACACCAGCTCCAACAGAACTGCAGTCATATGGAAACAGCTCCACAGGTGACAACACTCTCCCTGGATGTTAGATTCTGAAGCAGATCTCCTGGAAGTGACATTAATAAAAGGAATTTTCAAATGATCTTTTTTTACAGTAATTCCTCAATTATACACAATATAATTCACAAATAATAATGTTATGGACCAGACCAAACCCCCCTCAAAATATATTAAAATGATTGCCTAGATCCCAACTTTTTCTTATTTTAAAAGTCAGCTGTAAGGTGCTGTGTTCTCATGATGTGTTCAATTGGTCAAACTTGAAACAAAGCATACTTCATTCCTACTCCAGTTAAAATACAAACAAAATAAGAACAAAAAGATTAGCTCATCTGTAACTCTATTGAAATACTTAACTATATATGTTAACTACCATTAATTAGCTGTAACATCCCATAAATACAACCTTGGCAGAGGCAAATTCAGTAAAATCAATTGTCTCACTTGCAATGTTTTTCCAGTCCAGGAGGAAAGAACATCAAGAGAAAACTCTGACAGAGAGAGATCTCAAACATTTTGCTGTAGCAGGGAGAGATGCATAGCAGCTTCTAAACCTCAATAGCTACTGAAAGTTAAACTGAAATCCTGGCTCTGTGGGAAATTGACCCCACCCCTTCAGACTACTTCTATTGTTCCAATTTTAAAAAAACTCCAAAGCCTCACAACATGTTCACTTTACTTGGTTGGAATTGTCCACTCCCACCTTCTGTCTCAACCTCTGTTCATAAAAAAATCCAGGACAAAGCCATAGTATCATCACGGTACACAAGAATGCTGTGTAATTCACAATCATACTGTGGATTGCAACTGCCAAGGCTCCATCTCTCGAACCTGCCTCATGCCAGCCATACCCAAGATCACCGCCTCACCAGCCACACCATGCCAGCTGGGTCATAGGATTTGCCAAATCCTGATAGAAGCACGGCTCAAGGTTCGGTCATTTGGCGTCCTGGCTGCAATCTATCTGACCATGTGATGTTTTGTCATAATGGAATTGGGAAGAGGAAACACTGAGTATGGGGAAGGAGGAGAGATTGAGGGAGAGGAAGAAGGGAGACTAAAAGTGGGGGAAGAGGATAAACCAACTGTTGGGAAATGGAAGAGCCAAGGTTGAGGAAGAGGATAGATTAGGGGCTGCCAAGACAAGAAATTGAGGGAGAGAATAAGGGCAGGAGATGAAAAGAATTAAAGTTATGAAGAACTTTAGTGCTTCCATACCCAAAGTACTCACAGAATGGTACAACTATCTATTATTACTGGTATAAAAACCGAAAGAACTGCAGATGCTGTAAATCAAAAACAAAAACAGAAATTGTGGAAAAGCTCAGCAGGTCTGGCAGCATCTGTGGAGAGAAATCAGAGTTAATGTTTTGGGGTTGAGTGATCCTTCCTCAGAACTGGCTTTAATACTGTGTTCTTCACTTATCCTGCCTTCTACTCACTATGATGTCAACTGGGGCAAAATGAAAATGTAACCCCATCACAGGAAACATTTTTCACTAGCTGTTCATTTCAAGCATCCATTGCCAAGCTAAGGTAGATCACAACATCGCTGCTGTGTGCTAGATGGGATTTCTTTGCCCCATTGATAAATTCAGTTTCATTAGATTTCTGTCACACTTCCCTTAACAAATGCTCAACTAGATGTCTGCAAATGTTTGAAAGCCCTGGGGTGAATGACCTGATCTAGAATTAATGTGATGATTCATGTGAACAATACGTTCAACACTGGAATACAAAGGGGGCTAAACTGTGCTCCAGTCACGTAAAGCCTTGGTCACAATCTAGCCAAGGTATTTGTTCAGTTTTGGGCTGCACTCCTCAGGATAAGTATGTTAACCTTAAAGGTGATGTGATCGAGGTGTTTAAAATGTTCAAATGATTTAGTAAAGGGAATACAGAGAAATTGTTACAACTGGTGGAAGAATCTAGGACAAAGGGGGCACCATCATAAAATAAGAGCTAAGTCACACAGGAGCAACATCAGGAAATGTCTTTTCACCAAATGGTTGCAGAAATTTGAATATCTCAACCCAAAATGAAGCGTTTGAGATATAATAATAGACCAAAAAGGCTGGGCCTGTTTTCACTGGAGCATAAGAGGTTGAGGGGTGACCTTACTGAGGTTTATAAAATCATGAGGGACACAGGTAAGGTGAATAGCAAAGGTCTTTTCCCTAGGGTGGGGGATTTCAAAACTAGGAAGTATATTTTGAAGTTGAGAGGAGAAAGATTTAAAAAGGACATGAAGGACAACTTTTTTTACACAGCGTGGTTTGTGTGTGGAATGAACTGCCAATGGCAAGTGGTGAATGCAGGTATAGTTACAACATTTAAAAGACATTTGGATAAGTTCATGAAAAGGAAAAGTTTAGAGGGATATGGCCAAGCACAGGAAGGTGAGACTGATTTAGT
This sequence comes from Rhincodon typus, assembly GCF_021869965.1. NCBI lineage: Eukaryota > Metazoa > Chordata > Chondrichthyes > Orectolobiformes > Rhincodontidae > Rhincodon > Rhincodon typus. The sequence continues at coordinate 31,370,730 of NC_063362.1, forward strand.
TTAGGAACATGGTCATCATGGATTAGTTAGACTGAAGGGTTTGTTTCCATGCTGACTCTTAAAAAGCTGGGAGGATTTCAAAATCGGGATTGATAGAGTTTTGTTAGGTAGGGGCTGAAGAGACATGGGGCAAACAAAGCCAGGAAAGTAGTATAGTGATCTAATTTAATTGTGGGAAAAGCTGGAAAGGCTGAATGCTTGCCCTTGTTTATGTTATTCCTATTTTCCCAAAACCTGCCCCATTTTCTGATCTTTTATAATACTGTTGAACCTCTTTTGTGTTTCTGACACCTGAGATCTTTGTCTTCTTTTGACATCTTTCATTATCATTTGCTTTCGACAATTTCAATCGCTCTTGAAAATAATTTTTCAGGCCTCACTTGATCGCATTAGCACTGAAATGCAATCTTTCAGCTACCAGTTTATTGCATTTGCACTGAAGAGCTAGAAATAGACATCTGTCCTCCAACTCCATATGATTCAGCACTCCTCCCTCTCTCCCTACCTCTCCCTCACCTTTGATGGCTTGCATTGCTCTCAATGGGCGTTGCACATCAATTAATCAATTGGAAACATGGGAGATTTACTGGTGGTGGTTAATAGATGCAAAATAATATACTGCAGGTGATTTGGTGATAGGAAAAATAACAATTATTCTGGATATAGATTAAAAAAAATTGATATCCCAAATGGTTATCAACTGACATCATTCTCACTAATTGTCATCAAATGGTATATCCCGCTTCCAAATCCATTTTGATTTTGTCTCCTCCTGCTTTTCGTACCTGTCTCTCACCTTTAATGGTTTGCATTGACCTCAATGAACTTGCATGTTAATTAATCAATTGAAAAACAAGGGTGATTTACTGGTGGTGGTTAATAGATGAAAATTTTCATAGGTGATTTGATGGTGGGGAAAGCTATCCACTTGTGTCTGAGGGGCTCTCCTGTAGTACAATGGTAGTGTCCTTAGCCCTGGACCAAGACCTGGGTGCAAGTCCCACCTGTTCCAGAGCTGTGTAATAACATCTCTGAATAGGTTGATTAGAAAAATAGGTTGCTTGCATGTGATTGGACTTCTGGATAAAAAAGGAAGAGCAGAAACAAAAACTGAAATGGTATATCTCATACTCAAGCATTCGCAGCTTACCATCAGTTGATTTGCTTCAGTGTTTTTAGTTGAACAAATGAGATATTAAGAGAGAATTTAGCAAAGTTCCACAGCCATTTGATATGCAACCATTACGATTTTCTTAGTCCTAAAGGCTGATTAGCTGTGTCTTAAGAATTCTAGTATGTATTTCTTTCTTTGTGGGTCTTTGAGACATTAAGTATGTGTTGACAAATTTTTAATGATTACATTAAAACATTTTATTATGTAAGTCAATCCTAAATTACATTATAGTGATGGTTACAATATTATGTTTCCAGAACCACGCAAGTAAACTACACTTCCTTTCTGACTTTAAGATTTTTCCATTAACAAACAGCAGTGTATTGGTTTCTATAAGACTACTTCTCATGCAACCAGCAGATTCATGTTCCATTATCCCCCATTTCCCCATACATGCCTCTTCATTCTTCTTTAGAAGAATGAGCAGAGATCTTTTCGAAACATATAAAAATATGAAGGGAATAGATAGGATAAAAGCAGGGAGGCTGTTTCTACTGATGGATGAAACTAGAACTAGGGGGCATATGTTTAAAATAAGGGTGAGCAGATTTAGGACTGCGTCGAGAAGGAACATCTTCGCCCAAAGGGTTGTGAATCTATGGAATTCCTTGCCCAGTGAAGCTGTTGAGGCTACCTCGTTGAATGTTTTTAAGGCAAAGGTAGATAGATTTTTGAACAGTAAATGAATTAAGGGTTATGGTGAGCGGGCGGGTATTTGGAGCTGAGTCTCAAAAAGATCAGCCATGATCTTATTGAATGGCAGAGCAGGCTCAATGGGCCAGATGGCCTACTCCTGCTCCTATTTCTTATGTTCTTATGCTGCATGCAGTTCACTGTCATTTCCTTTCTGTACTTTTTTTAGGTTTTATTCCAATGCGTGGATTGCTATTTGCAGTCAATGTCAATTGAAGCCTTTGAAGGCTCCAATGGTGCCTTTGAGAGCTGCTTTTGTGAGTTTTCATTGAAAGTTTCTAGATATATGTTTGAGTGTTTAGATGACAATGAGTGCTTATTCGATGCATAAGGTATCCCATATCTCTTTGATATTTATGAATGTTATCATTCATTCCAAACAGGAACGTTTGCTAGCTGCACTAGTTATAAAGAATAATGAAAGCAAAATCAATGTTGAAATTTTCACTTGGGGCTGCTAACATGTGTTGGCAATATATGTGCAGAACCAAAACCAAAAGAAGGCAGGGTGACTATACATGAGTTATTACACGGAATTCTTCAACATCTCAAGGGCTATTTCTCACATAAGTACAATGAAATGTACCCTGCAGATATTGCAATCTCAAGGTATTATGTCGTTTTCACCACTGAATTGTAACAGAGCTAAACACATGCTTTCTTGAGAAACAGAGTGCCGTAATGAACTGATTAAAAATCATCCCTACTGTATTTAACTTAGAGTTCACAATAATAGCAGCAATTTAACACCTGGCAAGGAAAGCAAAAAACATTACATGGCTATTGAGGCTTTAAGCATGAATTGAATGATAGCTGATGTCTGACACAACACTCTGAATTCTCACACACAGCAGACATAACACATTTTCATCTGTTGAGTTAGTCTTAGATTTCCTACAAATCCAGTTGGATCAGGAGCTGACCTATGGATTGTGCCAACATGTGACATAGAGGTCTGCAGGTCAATACAGTTTGGTAGGTCAATGCCATCGAATAAAACAAAGAACTGTGGATGCTGAAGATCTGAAAGAAAAACAGAAATCGCTGGAGAAACTCAGTAGCATCTGGCAGCATCTATGGAGACAGAAACAGTCAATGTTTTGAGTCCAGTGACCTTTCTTCAGAACTGGCATGCACTTAGGTTCAGAATACCAGGGAAACCCATTTATGAAAGGGAGAAATTCTACGGATACATTAATCAACTTTTGGAACATAATGTTACTTTTTAAATGTTTACAACAGGCTGAAAAAAATCGACAAATAAAAATCACGTGTTTTGACCTTGTGAGAATTTGATTGTCACCGAACTTAGGATCAAACATTGTACTTTTATGCTGTTTTAACAAAGTGCCTTGGCTTCATAGTTACAAGCCTTACTGGATTATTGTGCCATTAACATCCAAGGTGCTGCGTTCAAACTTCCATTTCAAATGGTCCACGTGTTAACCTTAGCTCAGTTGACTCCTACCTCAGAATCACAAGGATCATGGTCCAGCCTAGAGCAGAGACATGTAATTTACGTTGGCTCTGTCAGAGATACAGTCTTTCAGTTGGGACATTAAACTGGGGTTAGTCTCCCCGCTTTGTGGAACGTAAAAGGTCCCCAGAGGTAGGGAGGTTGTCCCTGACATTATGGCCAATACTTATCCCTTGACCAACCCCACTATTTATTGCTTTCTGTGGGAGCTTGCTGTGTGCAGTATTTTCCTGCTTTACAACAGTGACTGCCTTTAGAAAGTGGCTGTGAAGCATTTTGGGGCACCCTGATGGTGCCACCTTTATAACATTTGCTTGATCTATACGTGCTGTGGTACCTAATTTCCTTTGACCTGCTGATTGCCAAATTGCAGCCATATCTGTAAAGTGCAAGGTGATACTGCAAGAATCTAGACTTGATCCATCAGATCTGGAATGTGTTTACAATGCTTACAAACCACAAGCCTTCCATGCAAATTGAAAATGGTTTTTCTCTTCACTGAGTACTGGGTTTGTACAAGAGACTCACAGCAAATGCCATAAAAACAGTGTTGATGAAATCCTTCAGGAAAGAGTCAAGTTATTGGAAGCCCAATCACAGTAAGTAGAAATGGTTATAATTGTAGATAATCGAATATTCCTTGGATCACCGTGTCTCAAGTTCTGAAAGACTACAAAAATTCACCTACGCAGGGAAACTGCCCAGTTTTCATTAATGAAAGTTTTCAAGATGGCATGGTAGTATAACTTGTGTGTTAGTAATTCAGGGACCCAGGCTAAAGTCTGATTGATGTGAGTTCAAATCCCACCACAGAAGCTGGTGGCATTTGAATTCAATTTATTAAGTAGTTTCAAAATAAAGTTAGTCTAGTATGGTGACCACAGAACTACCAAACTGCTCTAAAAACCCGAGATAACAAGGTATAGAGCTGGATGAACACAGCAGGCCAAG
>NC_063362.1:31375424-31403994 GCF_021869965.1 Rhincodon typus
CTCCCCCATTTCTGAAGAAGGGTCTAGGCCCGAAACGTCAGCCTTCCTGCTCCTCTGATGCTGCTTGGCCTGCTGTGTTCATCCAGCTCTACACCTTGTTATCTCAGATTCTCCAGCATCTGCAGTTCCTACTATCTCTGCTCTAAAAACCCATCTGGTTCACTAGTTAGGGAAGAAAATCTGCCATTGTTACCCAGTCTGTCTCACAAGTGACTGCAGACCTATTGCACTGCCTTCTGAAACAGCCTAACTGGCCATACAGTTGCTACAAGCCACTACAGATAAATTGGAAAAGAATAAAATGGGATTGACCGCGGCATGGGATGTTACAATGGCAAAGCAAGTACGGGGCACAAGTCGGGAGTGTAATGGAATATTCTCCGCTTGTCTGAATGAGTGCAGCTCCAACAACACTCAGAAACATTCAGGGCAAAACAACCCACTTAATGGCCACTCCATTTTCTCCCTCTACTACTGGCGAACAGTAGGAGCAGTGTGTAGCACTGTCCTCTCTCTCACCTAGAAGGATGTGGCCAGGAACATTACCGATCTGGAAGTATATCATCATTCCTTCACTGTAGCTGGGTCAAAATCCAGGAACTGCCATCCTACCAACACCATGGATATATCTACACCTCCCCCTAACCCCCTGCACTGATACATCATGGATCGCAGCAAGGGTTTTGACAGCCATAAGTTGTAGGCTTGCCAGCAATATTCATTGTCCATGAAATAATTTAAAAAGCATGAGAAATTAAGGAGCTTTATTCAACCTTAAGGGATTCTTACCAGAACGTTCCCTTGAGAATTAGTTCAGAGTTCAGGTTGTGCATTGTCTATGAAAGTTTTAATCAGTAAAATTATCTTCTCCCATTTTCATAATTTCTTAAGTCCTTATGATTTGATTTGATTTATTTTATGACATGTGTACTTGTTACAAAACACAGTAAGAATTGTTGTATAGTGTTGTCACTCTCTGGCATCATCTTGAAACACAGAAAAATAAACCAAAACAAAGAATATAAAGGCAGAAAAATACAGAAATAATTGACAGTCCTTTTTGTTAAGTGCTCAGTCATGAGCCATGGGCCTGGTGACCGAGCACAAATCTCCTTCGCCGCGCCACCGCTGCTGTAGCGAGAATTGCCGCTCTTTGACGCCATTTCACATCCATCGATGCCCTCGCCACTGTGAGTCCTTGCTGGATCTCGTCAATGCAGGCACCACCAATGCTGCTGGCTACCACCCAAACTCAACTTCACCTCTGCCACGAGTCTGCTTCATGTCCACCTCGCCAACGCAACCACTGTTGATGTCACTGGGTCTCATACTGGGCCCAAGCGCACCCTCACGAATCTGCGCTGGACGCAGACGCAGTCGGCCTCCTCCACCGCAGAAACCAAGAGTCGGCGCCAGGACTGTCTCGTCGATGCAGAAGACGCTAGGAACCCTAACTCTTTCCACCACAACTGAGCTCTTCAACAAGAACAAACTAAAATAAAAGAGGAGAAAAAGAAAAAAAAGAGAAAAGAGAGGAAAAACGTAATAAGAAGCCAAAAGAAAAACAGCTGAAGCGGACAACCCCAGGCTCAGAAGGCTTACTTCACCACCATCTTACCGAAAAGGACATATCATTGAAGGGGATGTCCAAATGGATGCCCTTCTAATGATCTTCATAAAAAGCCGTTATTGCGGGAAAAGTAATCTTGATCAAAAAGATGTAGCTATTGGGCATTAATTGACTGGGTTATAAGATGGGTGTCAAGGTGGCTCAGTGGTTAGCATTGCTGCCTCAGAGCAGCAGGGACCCGGGTTTGATTTCACCCTCAGTCGACTGTGTGTGAAGTTCGCACATTCTCCCTGTGTCTGCGTGGGCTTCCTCCGGGTGCTCTGGTTTCCTCCCACAGTCCAAAGATGTGCAGGCTAGGTGGATTGGCCATGGGAAATTACCCCATAGTGTTCAGGGATGCCTAGATTAGGTGAGTTTATAGGGGGATGGGTCTAGGTGGGATGCTCTGAGGGTTGGTATGGACTTGTTGGGCTGAAGGGCCTGTTTCCACACTATAGGGCTGCTTAATAAAAAATATGGTTGCCTAGCTTGACTTTAAATAACAAATTTACAAAACATTTTTGTTAATTCTTTACTAACCCACCATCGTGACATATTTATGTTTCACCTAGACCAAAAATTGCTAAGAGCTAGAATACGCTAAATCGAACGTTTGTAGATTTAATTCAAACCCTTAAAATCTGCCTTGTAATCACAGGGTTAAGTCTGTATTGTGTTGAAAATTCTGTCCTGAATAGTCAACAGCTTTAAACGTTTCAGTCAGAGCTCACCTTATCCTTTCTTAGGGTGTCAAATGTTGGGAAGTCAGAATTACAATTAAAGGTTAACAGTGACAGCAACAGCCAAGCTGTCAAGGATGGTGAATGATTTTTATGCAATTAAGATTAAAAAATTCTGTGGCATTTACTTTGGACACCGCATTGTGATACACTTGCAAACGTGGAAAAGTACTTGAACATTTCAGTTAGAATTCATTGATTTGCTGTCAAGATGCTCAAACCAAAGTAACTTTGTAAGAAAAGAAAATCTAGTCTGTTTGTTTGACCTCAACCTTTGTACGTTTGGTTAAAATGAGATAGAGTTGTTCGTTTTTTCAATGTTGCATAAACAAGATATTCCAACAAGTTATGTGATGTCCATAGGATTTATTAAAGACTCTATAATAGTCAGTGTTAACTTCCTCAATGGTTTATGGTGTATAGCTCAGGAATATGAAAATGGAAATGATTTTGCACAATGGCAACACTGTCACATGAGTAGGGGGCGTAATTTTAACTTACTCAAGACTCTGCTGCTCAGTCATAAATAAGCCCTGTGTGCTTGTGTAAACATGAATTGAAATAGAATCCATGTAGCTCTAAACATCATAACAGAATGTTCAAAGTAATTTGCTGCCCATGAAGTTCTTGTCACTGTTGTATATCAGAATCATGGTAGCCAATGTGAACAGGAAGGAAATAAAGGGATACAGACCACGTTGAGAGCAAAAGTCTTTTAGTTTAGAAAGGCATCATGTGTTGGTGCATTATCTGTGGCTGAAGGGCCTGTTCCTGTGCTGTACTGCTCTTCTTCCTCAGGAGGCTAAGGAAATTCAACATACCCATAAGGACCCTTACCAACTTTTACAGATGCACCATAGAAAGCATTCTATCTGGATGCATCACGGCTTAATATGCAACTGCTCTGCCCAGGACCATAAGAAACTACAGAAAGTTGTGAATACGGCCCAAACCATCACGCAAGCCAACCACCCCATTCATGGACTCCAGCTACACTTCTCGTTGCTTTGGAAAGGCAACCAACATCATCAAAGACCCTTCCGACCCTGGTTATAATCTCTTCCAACCTCTTCTGTTGGGTGGGGAGGTGATGGGCTGGTGGTATTATCTCTGGACTGTTAATCCAGAGACTCAAACAATGTTCTAAAGGCCTGGGTTTGAATCCCGCCACGGCAGATGGTGGAATTTGAATTCAATAAATATCTGGAGTTAAGAGTCTAATGATGGCCATGAAACCATTGTTGATTTTTGGAAAAACCAATTCAGTTCAATAATGTCCTTCAGGGAAGGAAACTGCCATCCTTACCTGATCTGGCCTACATGTGACTCCAGACCCACACCCATGTGGTTGACTCTTAACTCTCCCTGGGCAATTAGGGATGGGTCATAAATGCTGGCTGGTCAGCAAAGCCCTCATCCCATGAATGAATAAAAAAAATACAAAAATTTAAACAAACATACAAACAGATACAAGGACAGCTTCTTCCCCGCTGTTATTAAACTTATGAATGGACCTCTCAAATTTCAAACTTAATATTGATCTTACTTTTACGCACCTCCTCTGCAGCCGTAACATTGAACAGAGTGAGGAATACAATCACCCAATGATCTATGTATTGTATGGTTTGCCTGTACTGCACGCAAAACAAAACTTTTCACTGCACCTAGGTACATGTGACAATAATAAATCAAATCAAATCAAATCTTTGTTCAATATATCCACAACAAGCTCCCCCCAAACAGCAATGTGATGACGATCAGATAATTGGTTTTATTGAGAGATACTGGGAGATAATTTGATCAAGACACTGGACACAGTTCCCTGACATGTCCTCTAAATAGTAAGATGCGATCTTATGCAGTTATCTGCAAAATAGTGATGGCCTCATCTTCAAGATGTATGCATTTCAATAAACCTTCATATCCATTCCCTCTCAAGAGAGATTTTTATTTTCAGTATGAAGTGCAATAAAAATGTAAAAATAAGATGAAAGGTGACTGACACCAGCAAGGAATGGAGAGAAACTAAAAATGTCATTTCTCATACCACTGTGTCCTAGATTTTCCAAACAGTGTTCTTTCAACAGTGGCATTAACCCAGTTACGATAATAGGATCAGGGAATCTAGGTTACATCATGTTCTGCTGCCTTAGTGCCACCTTGATAGAACACAGAAGACAAGGAAGTACAAATTTTTGACTTCAGTTTTAATTAGTATTTGACAAGTCAGGAACCTATTAACGTGCTGTGCTGCGTTAGAAACTGGATCAGTGCAGACAGAAATTCTACAAATGTGGGAATAGTCTGTGAGGACTGCTTCAATGTTAACAGATGTTATTGCATTCTCCGTGGAACACATGTGACAACTGTATCCCTACAGATTACTCTTAAAAAGTGTCTCAATTGTATAGGGAATCTGGTTCTGCCCATAGCTATGAATCACAGAATGGTACAGCATAATGGAGGCTATTCATTTCATCATGCCTGTGCTAGCTCTTAAGGTGATTTATTAAATTAGTTCCACTATCCTGCCTACCTGCTCCTGCTATTTTTTTTGTCCTTCAAGTATTTATTTTTCCATGTGTTAAGGGTATCGCTGGCTGGCCAGCATTTGGTCTCCATCCATAACTGCCCCAATGATTTGTTAGGGTCATTTCAAAGTCAGCTAACAGTGAACCACACTTCTGTGGATCTGAAATGCCAATGTAGGCCCAGCCAGGTAAAGACGGCACATTTCCTTCCCTAGAGGGCATTCGTGAACCCTTTGGCGTTTATTACAATCGACAGTTGTTACATGGTCACCATTAGATTAGTCTTCAATGTCAGATTTTATTGAATTCAAATTTCATCATCTGCCACGTTAAAAGTTCAGAGCCAGGTCCCCAGAACGTTGGCGTGAGGGCTGTGTATTACAAGGCATTACCACTGAACTACCACCATCCCTTTTCAAATGCCTTGTAAGTTATTATTGAATGTGGTTCCATTCTCCTTTCCCTTCTAAACAGAAAAGAAAATTTTTGTATACCCCCCTCCTTGGGGTGGCTCAGTGGTTAGCATTGCTGCCTCACAGTGCTAGCGACCCAGGTTCAATTCCACCCTTAGGTGACTATCTGTGTGGAGTTTGCATATTCTCCCTGTGTCCATATGGGTTTCCTACGGATGCTCCAGTTTCTTCCCACAGTCCAAAGATGTGCAGGTTAGGTGGATTGGCCATGGAAAATGCAGGGGCAGGGTTACAGGGATAGAGTAGGAGGGTGTGTCTGGATGGGATGATCTTTGGAGGGGTCAGTGTGGACTTGATTGGTTGAATGGTCTGCTTCCACAGTGTAGGGATTCTATAACATATTTTAATATACTGATTACCTAAATCAGCCCCATCTTATTACTGACTATCTGTTACAAGAAACAGTTTCTCCTTTATCAAAACCTTTCATGTTAATTTAACATCTTTCGCTATAGTGTGATTCCCTTAATTGGACACAACAGTTCATCTAAGGCCCGACCAATTGATTTAAGTGTTTTGGATAACATCAAAACAGCTCTTTAAGAAGTTAAGTCAACAGTCTCTCCATATGATCTTATTAAAGTAGATCCTTATTTATGGATAGATCACTTACATGAAGATTATGGCCAGACCTTGGCAGTGAACTGAGCCCATGCAATTAATAAGCACAAGATCATTCTATGACAAAAACACCTATGATTTTTCTTGTTATTTTCCTTCCAGAAACACAGGGTAGTGTTTCTCATGTCTTTCCTTTAGGTTTTACAAAAGTGTAAAGCATTAATCCAGAATAACTCCCAGTCATGACCCATCTAATACAAACATAGACTGAGCTTGTGTCAGACTGAAAGTAAAACACATCATGGACTGATCAAAAATCCCAACTCGTACCATCTCAGATAGTGTTATGGGTCAGACCAAACCCCCTAAAAATATACAAAGAAGATAGCCTAGACCTTAACTTTCTCTTATTTTAAAGGCAAGTGCCAGGCATTGAGTTCTGGATGTGATTTGATTGGTCAAACTACCAATCTGGAAACAAAACACACTTTAATCATACACTATGGTTAAAATACAACAAAAGAAAGAAGAAATTGGAATAACTTAATGCCACTGGAAAACTTAACAGAATAATAGATTAGTTAACAACTGAACAGTTAACTGTTCCAATACAATAACATCCCACAAACACACTCTTAGCAAAGGCAAATTCAGTAAAATAGATTGTGTCACGGGCAATTCTCCAATCCAGGAGGAAAAACATCAAGATAAAACTCAGAGCACAAGTAGCAAGGAGAGATGTACTGCAGCTTCTAAACCTGGCTTCAAGGCCCCAGCAACTGCTACTGAAAAACTAAAACAAAAACCCCTGGTTCTGTGGGAACTTGACCCCACCTATTCAGGCTGCTTCTATTCCAACTTTTAAAGAAATCCCAAAGCCTCACAAGCTGTTTACTTTATTCAGTCCAAATGGGCAGTTTGGTGCCTCTGTCTTAAAGCCTCTCTTCAAAAACAAACCAGGACAAAATATATTTCTTAAAGCTGTGGTAACATCACAATGTAGCTGCAAGTTTGACCATCTAACATTCCCATATTCACATCAACATCACTAGTGAGGAGTGTTTGCTAAATGGAGAACGTCCATCAGATAGAGATTTTGGTTGAGAAGTTAATATTTGCATGACACTGGGAGAACTGCACTGAACTTCTTCAAATTACTCCCATGGGAACACTGAGAAATATTGTCATCAAAAGCAATCATTTCAAAGTAGTAATTGGGGCTTTGACAGAATAGTTTTAATTAGAAGATGGCAGCTCCAACAGTTTTACCAGAGAATGCTCCACTCTACTGATTCCTGTTACTAGGCCCAGAGATACAGTGAGCAGGAGCTCTTTATGTAGCAGTAGAGATAAAAAGGTGTGGGGCTGGATGAATACAGCAGGCCAGGCAGCATCAGAGGAGCAGGAAAGCTGACATCTCTGGTCTGGATTCTTCTTCAGAAAATCTGAATTTCAGGATTTTCTGAAGAAGGGTCCAGACCCGAAACGTTAGCTTTCCTGCTCCTCTGATGCTGCCTGGCCTGCTGTGTTCATCCAGCTCCACACCTTGTTATCTCAGTCTCCAGCATCGGCAGTTCCTACTGTCTCTTATGTAGCAGTAGGTTGCTTAAAACGTGGGAGAGAGAAAGGAAAATGACCAACAACTTGTTCTTGCAACAAAGAAGTTTAATCAATTTTAGACAATTTGAGACAAATCCAAGAACAGCATGAAGGATGTCAAGGAATGTTCAACATTCCAAATTCCCAAAACACAGGGGTGGCACAGTGGCTCAGTGTTAGCACTGCTGCCTCACAGTGCCAGGGACCCGGGTTTTATTCCAGCCCCAGGTCTGTGTGGAGTTTGCACATTCTCCCCATGTCTGCATGGGTTTCCTTTGGGTGCTCCGGTTTTTTCTAACGGTGTGCAGATTGGGTGGATTGGCCATACTAAAGTGCCCAGTAGTGTCCAGAGAGGTGCAGGCTAGGTGGGTTAGCCATGGGAAATGCAAGCTTATGGAGATAGGATAGGAAGGTAGGTCTCGGAGGGATGCTATTCAGAGGGTCGGTTTGGACTTGATGGGCTGAATGGCCTATTTCCACAGTGTAGGGATTCTATTTTCATATTAGTAATTTGACCATTCTGAGTTTCAAGTTGCCTTACTGACCAGCTCTATCAGTATTTCAATGTGGTGCAATCCTCTGTGGAGATGATTAACATTTCGAAGAAAGAAATCCTCATATCAAAAGGAAATAAAACAAATGGACCAAGATTTCACTTTTCAAAATTTTGGCTATTAAAGTAATCACCTGAAACCAACATAATTCAAACTGTAATTAACAGGTGTAGGCTATTTCAAACAAAGAGTGAAATTTAACTTTAAATAGTCAGTATAAGGAAGACACATCTCACAGAGTTACAATTTCTCGTATTACTTCCAATACAATTGTGAGATTATGTACAATCACAATTTTTCCAACGCACACTCCACAATACAGGATTTCCCAACCATTTTGCGCCTTGCATTCATCAATATCCATTTTCTATTCACGTCCCTAGCGACGGTAAACACCAACAAGAGACTGTCTCTTTCTCATGGTTTGTTGGCGGGGGGTGGTGCGTGGAGAAGAGGGGAATGACAATTCTGATGGCACAGAGAGCCTAAAGACCCCATTTTCTGAAACTTTTAAACTGTGTGGTGGGGTCTGGCAACACTGTAATATCAACAATATGTGCCGTATCTAATTCATAATTCCTTGTCCTTTCTTTTGTCATAGTGTCTGCTGTTTCCCGAATGTATAACACTCAGTGACACAGTTTCTCCCCAGTTCAGGGACCTATCTCAGGATATATTCAAACACTGCCAAATGAAAAATGGTTCCATTTAAATGGGACTAGATTAATTTAGGATATCTGGTCAGCATGGATGAGTTGGACTGAAGGGTCTGTTTCCATGCTGTACATCTCTATGACTATTTGGAGAGGACGTTGCTTCCATTTTTCATGACTTCTCGGTGTATTCTGAACTGCCACTCAGAAAATTGTTCTATTCAGAAAGAATTTTCTCAGCTGCTTCCCTTTATGAGCTCTTAGTAGGACTGAGCAAAAATCCTATTTTTTTTAATACTGGACCAATAATCCTGGAGTTTTAACGGAATATTTAAAACAAAAGAAAAGGCAGCTGGGCTACGCAGCGGAATACACAATTACAGGGATAGCTGTCTGGAACCAGAACCAGACATAAGACAGCAACTTCAAACATCGTGGAGTCAAGCCACCAAGGTATTAAACTCTAATTAATATTCATTCACAGAAAACACCAGATATTGCATGCAATCGAAATATATTTACACTTATTCTAAACAATCAGGAAACCCTAACCCTAAACCTAACCTCCGATTGAAAGACATTTACACCTGCTCTAGGGATCAAGAAGCCAATTCACCTCCAGAAGGGCAACAGTAATACTGTTGCTGAAGCCAGATTTGGTGCCAAGATAAGAGACCTGCAATTTAGTATAACTGCAGGCCCCCAATCTCAGCTGAGCGAGAGACAAAAGGAAAAAGAGAGAAGTAGAGCCCTTCCCCACAGATACCAACAGGAAGACTCCAGAGAGTTACCGCACAGAGAAAAACTCCTACAGCCATCTCCAACCACCAGCGACTGAAGAACCAACAACCTCAGAGAACCACCGACCCGATCAACACCACAAGGCCTCGGGCACATCCTGAGGTGAAAACCCGCTGGCAAGTACCACCAAAGAGTAAGAAAACCCCAAGTACTCACCAGATACATCCATAACACGTCCCACCGCATCAATGGACTCCACTCAGACCGAAGGCCTACACCGCCTGAAGTCTTCAGCCAAGCACAGGTTACGGCAAGCCAGAAAAGCCAGCTGTAATTCAAAACGCGTTTATCCCCAGGGGGGAGCTTATTTTCCTGGAGGCCCAAAGTATCCAACTTAGTTAGCAGGGACGGTTGGTGACAGTGCAGGGCACCCAAAGGAAGTCTGATTAAAATGTCTGTGCTTAAAACTACTGTTTAGTTTATAACAATAATTGTTAATAGTTAATAACTGATAGTGTCAGTTTAACTGTTTTGCATTCGTTTTATTACCTCCTGAAATTTATTCATCTTTGTATTACTTTCCTATTTATTACTTTTGTCTTTTTTAATTTCTTGTGAGATACGCACCTTTGTATTTGATAAACGCAGAAATTCTTTGCCCTGAAACACCTGCCTCCTGATTTATTTCTCCGCATTCACTAACCTAAGTCCAGTGTCAGAACCAGGGACCCAGTGGGTGATCCAGGCTGCCTGAGAATTCTGAGACAACAAGGTGCAGAGCTGGCTGAACACAGTAGGCCATGCTGCTTGGCCTGCTGTGTTCATCCAGCTCTGCACCTTGTTGTCTCGGATTCTCCAGCATCTGCCATTCCTACTATCTCTGCCTGAGTGTTCTGGCAGGGTTACCGAGCACACAAACCAGACCTCCCTACAGAACAACCAGACAGAAAACACAAAGTGAGCAAAACCACTGCAATTACCTTTCTATTCACCCTTCACTTAGCCATTCATTCTCACGCCAATGTCAGTGATTTGGACATTTCTAGCAATCTAATTATATCATATTCAGGAAAACCAATTAACCTTCTTTCAGAATATTACTCGGTTCACAAAGTCTTAAATGCTATCACATTAAAAGAAAATACATACTTTTCTCAAAGCATGTGCAAGAAAACCAATTGGTAGAACAGCTTAAAGCCTTGGTTGAAGTTGTCTTTAGATTACCTTAATGAGGTTAAAAGAGTTAAAAATAAAGAAAAGAGCTCTACAGTTACAAGGAGAGGTGGAATTTTCAATGCGCCAGAAAAATCCAAGGCTTTGAGTTTCACTGATAACATTTTTTCTTCCTAATTGGAATTCGAACCGTGTATTGATTTCATTGAGACATTCTTAATAACCAGCTCTGTTCCAATCTGCTAATTATTGTAATTAGTGTCTGGAAGATTAAATCTAGCTGTTTGTCAATGCAAAACATGCCAGGATACATCCTGAGCGATGATCTGCCACATTTTCCTGCGATTGTGAAGTTATCTCACACAGCACACTCAGGAGAACGAATAGCCTTGGGTGCTAATTGTATGAAAATGGCAATGTGTTCAAAAAGAATTGCTCAGATTGCTGTTTATACTAAATCTGGACAGGATTCATGATTTCAGGAAAGATACTTGGCAGAGGAGGTTTTCATGGACCTCTGCTCATAATATTGCTTCTCACAAAAAGTAGAATAATTCTCCTCCAATCTTCCCCTTCTAGAGTGGAAAGAAAAGAAAAATCAAAGAGAAAAGCAGCCTTAAAGGATCAACAGCGAAGAGGAATAGAAGCAAACAAATATAACTGCAATCCAGAAGGTCCTACTGAACAGAACCCAGAAAAAAATAAGATTTCTTTGGGTATTTGAGTCAGCCGGGTTTACGCAGTCAGTCAGCTCATGGAAATTCACCCATGGGTAAAGATTATTTCGAATTTGAATGGCTGTCTGGAGTCAGTCCCATGTTGAACTGAGAGAACTCTTGCCAAAATTTAAGCCACTTAAAACTAGTGCGCTGTATTTGGCAACCGTGCAGAGACAGAGCAAGCCCTGAACAAGCTTCAAGTCAAAAGATGGAAATAAGCATTACATACAGTGCTGAGAGCACAGACATGTGCACAAAGTATAAAGTGAGAGGAAAGAAGAGCAGAAGGATGTATATCAGTTCTCCACTGTGAACTGGAAAGCCACGATTCTACTACCTGAGTTCAAAATCTTTAAACAAGGGATACAACTATGCTTCATATTCTAAGCAGTTGCAGAACTGCTTAAACAAGCTATGACAATACCGATACCTGGTTGAACAAAAGCAATACCTTGGGTTGATCTGAAGAAAACCAGAGATCCAGCAAAAGATATAGAAAACGCAAGAAGAATCAGCTGCGTGTAAGAATTAACTTTAAAAGAAACCACAGGAATTAATCAATTAATTTGTCAGGAGATTATGTAACAGGACAACAAATGTGACTTTACAGAGGCTAAGCAATTGGAGCAGACATTGAAATTGGTGATTGCCTCAACCCATTATGCATTCCAAAAAGACCTCCTTCAGATAGAAGAAAGGTCACTGCATTGGCTCAATGCCAACCGATGGCAGAAAATGCAAAGCTTTAGGTGCAGCCAACAGCATTGACATTGTAGCCTGGCCACAAAAAGCAAGGTGTGGGGCAAGTGCAGTCGATCATACTCACTGCAGAGTTGCCCTGCATTCCAAGATCTGTGCAAGACATGCAATAGTAAAGAGACAACACAGTGTGGATCTGGAGGAACACAGCAGGCCAGGCAGCATCAGAGGAACAGGAAAGTTGATGTTTCAGGTCAGGACCCTTTGGAAAGGACACTTTGGTGGCAGTAGCATGCAAGGCTGGCCACATAGAGATAGTCTGGCATTTACAACAATTGTACCCAGTCAGGTTCAATGCCATAAAAAGTATCAAAGGCAATACTGTACTTCACCTTTGAGAGAAGATGCAGTTCCATCACGCTTTCAGTCAATGCAGAATCCACATCCAAGAAAAGTTTTAAGTGTGAGGCATACCAAATCTACCAGCCACAGCGATGTAGAGAACTGCTAGATCTGCGTGGGATTCCAACAAAACAAAAATTGTTGAAAAATCTCACCAGGCCTGGCAGTATCTGTGGACAGAAATCAGAGTTTGGTGTTTTATTTAGCGTTTAAGTCAGTGCCACATTTTTTCCAGGCATGCCCACCTTGAAGAAGTTTTACTCCTCTCTCTGACAGGATTTCCGCTCACCACCATTAATTTCGCTGTCGCTCCTGGAGTTTGATGAGGAGTTTGCTAAAACTCATTTCCGCACTCTGATTTTTCTCCACAGATGCTGCCAGACCTGCTGAGATTTTACAGCTATTTCTGTTTTTGTTATCAATCTAACAAACCTCCTCTGAAACACCTCCAATGCATTTCCATCCTTCCTTAGATAAGGAGGCCAAAACTGCACACAATATTCGAGATGTGATTACACCAATGCCCTGTATAACTATCAGAGACATGGTGCCAGATAATATGAGGATGGTGAGCATTACTTCTTCAACGTCCTAATCTGTCCTTCCACTAGTCCATCAGACACCAAAGTAGGTGATGCTTAGGGCTCCCCTCAGTAGTAACCTTTTCAGACTCTTACAAACTGATACAACAGAAATGACCTGGCAGTTACATTCTAAAAGAAATTGAGGATGGTCAACATTCCCTGCAGCATCCAGATCCTACAAATGAATAAGACAAAATAAATCATAACATTGTGCATTTCAGCCACATGCTAGAGGCTTGAGTTCATTGTCCATACTGATAATATAGTGCTTCACCATGGGAGATACTATCCATGGGATGATACATTGAACCCCCATCTGTTTCTGCAGAGGTAGTGCACTTATTAGACAGTTACAAGATCTCATGGCACAGTGGTTAGCACTGCTGCCTCACTGACCCAGGGACCTGGGTTCAATTCCAACCTCAGGCGACTGTCTGTGTGGAGTTTACACATTCTTTCTATGTCTGTCTGGGTTTCCTCTGGGTACTCCGGTTTTCTCTCACAGTCCAAAGATGTGCAGGTTAGTTGGATTGGCCACAGGAGATGTAGGGTGAGGGGGTTTAGACTGAGAGGGATGCTCTTCGGAGATTGGTATGCACCTGTTGGGCCAAATGGCCGGTTTCCACACTGTAGGGATTCTATGTGATGTCTCTGTGTCTGTCTCATCTTCAATCACTCTCTCTCTCGGTGCAGTGGAGTCAGTGTGCAAAGGACAGGGGAATCAGAAAGCCCAGGACCCGGACTATGTGTAAGACTGGGACATAACACAGCAAATAGTTTGTGTTGTAAATAAAATTCAAAATATCTGTCTCAACAAAGACCCAATCTTTGTGGCATATGTTACTTCAGATAACAGCACTCAGACCATATCATTCTGGGAGTAATGTTTGACCCAAGAAATCGAGTCTACTTTGCTGTTTTAGATTTTTTTTTCATATGCACATTGGCTGCCGCCTTACTTAAACATTGACAACAATTCTTCAGTTTTGGATTGTGAAAGGCGCCATATCAATGCAAGTTATTTGCTTTCCTTCACGAGACTGTTCACTTCAATTACAGGATCAATTAGTGAATGGGAAGGTCAATCTTACACTCACTATTCAGAGACATCTTAAGGGTCCTTGCTTAGAGCCTTCAATTGTTTCTCCAACATTATTTTTGCTTCCATTGTTCTTCCTTGAAGTTAATCTAATTTTTTCCATTATATATGGAGTAAAAATGTATTTACAGTCCTGCTGAGTCAACAAATTGTTATTGCACACAAAAGCAGGATCTCATTCTGCAACCTGAACTCAACAGTTTGTACATTTAAAATCTACTTTGAAGCTGGCAATAAAATGTTTTGAGATATCCTGGTGTTGCAAAAGACACTTCTGAAATGCAAGCTTTTCTTTTCCTTTTCAATGAAGTCTCTGGAATCATACCAGATAGATAAAGCAACTTTGTTTGCCACCCTACAGCAAGGGATTCAGTAGTCAGAGGGTTAAAGGAGTCTCATTCTCAAACTCCTGTTGAAATGAAATAGCTCACGTTAAAAAATAGTGTATTTTCCACTCTCAAGCTGGTCTAATGGCTCATCAAAATGTAGCAAGTTATTTGGTGAGGTCGCTATGTTGGCTCATAACTGCCTGCCAATCACTGAGTGCATGAGTGCCTTCACTATCCCTAGTTAATTAAAGGACACTCTCTTATACTTGCCTTTAGGCAGATTGCTATCATTTAGAGTCATAGAGATGTACAGCACGAAAACAGACCCTTCGGTCCAACTTGTCCATGCCAACCAGATATCCAAAATTAATCTAGTCTCATTTGCCAGCATTTGGCCCATATCCCTCTAAACCCTTCCTATTCAAATACCCATCCAGATGCCTTTTAAAAGATGTAAGCGTACCAGTCTCTACCACTTCCTTTGGCAGCTCATTCCATACACGCATCAATTCAATACATTGTTGAATCCATGAGTAAATAACCCTCGAAAAAGGAACATGCTAATTTTTGTGAGTTGTGCTTATAGAATACAAGATGACAAGAAACCATTCCAAGGTTGAAAGTTGGGGTGAAGAATAGTCAGCTAAAGCAGGGGTCACAATGCCAGGATATTGTCAAAAGCTGGTCACGAACATAAGGAAATCAGAACTACATCAAGACCGGTGAAGAGTGCATGCCCAAAACTTAAAGAATTGCTCAGGGTAAGAATGAGTAGAGATGTCAAGTAAAGAGTTGTCATTAGGCTATGATTTGGAAGGTCTTGTTGTACTGGGTTGAAATGTGGACCATGAGAGAAATGACTATGTAAAGACCACAAAGTTGTGAAATGCATTCCTGAAGAAGGATGAAGCAGATCAGATGGAGAGAACGTAAGAACAATTAAGAAATTCTGAGGATGGTGAAAGGTTTAAGATTGTTAATGAATATCATTGACTAAAGGCATCAGGTTGAATTCGCTATATTCTTCGGCAGGACAGTATGTTGAAGGAAGCAACTGAAAGAATAGAATAGATTAGAATTGCAGAATGATTACAACATGGAAGGAAGCTTTTCTGCCCATTGTGACCATGCCAGCTCTCTGCAAGAGAAGCTCTGCTAATGCCAGCTTCATACCATGTCCCTGCAGAACTGCACTATTTTTTCTTTTTACAGATGCAGGCTCAGTTTCTTACGTTGATCTGCACTGAATCCATCGCCACCTGAGGTGGAGGGTAAAAAATAATTTTCACATCTCTCCTTTGGCCCTTAGTCAATCATTTTCAATCGGTTGATGTCTGTTCGAAAGGATGGAATATCCTGGCACTGCCCAAAAACATCTTTCTACCGTGTAACCCCCTTCCCTTCCTCCTTCCTCTAATCCCAATCTGTATAAACAGTATTCAAAGGACATCGATGAGAAGACAGAATAATTATTGCAGAATGAGTGAATGGGACAAAGGGGCCATTAGAAAGTTAGAAGAATTTAAACCCAGAGGGAGGACAAGAATTGTGATGCCAGACAACTTGAGAGGCTCTGGTGAGAAACTAAAGAGGAGAGAACAAGACAGCGAGGAGTGGAAGAATGAGCAGTGTTCCTGCCTTTAGGCACACTGCTAACATTTAGAGCCACAGAGTCATAGGGTTGCACAACATGGAAATAGAACCTTTGGTCCAACTCATCCATGCTGACCAGATATCCTAAATTGATCTAATCCCATTTTGCCAGCATTTGGCCCATATCCCTCTAAACCCTTCCTATTCATATACCATCCAGAAACTTTTTAAATGTTGCAATTGTACCAGCCTTCACCACTTTCTCTGGCAGCTCATTCCACACATTCACCGCCCTCTGTGTGAAAAAGTTGTCCCTTAGGTCCCTTTTATATCTTTCCCCTCTCACCTTACACCTATCTCCTCTAGTTTTGGACTCCCGCACCCTGGGAAAATGACCTTGGCTATTCACCCTATCCATGCCCCTCACGATTTTATAAACCTCTATATTATCACCCCTCAGCCCCCGATGCTCCAGGGAAAATAGCTCCAGCCTTTTCAGCCTCTCCCTGTAGCTCAGGCTCTACAACCCTGGCAACATCTTTGTAAATTCTTATCAATGGGAAACAACTAGGCTGTTCTGGACTGTCTAACCTCAAAGATTCAGATGAGGCACCAAGATGCGAACACCCATGGGTGCTATCCCAGAAGGAGTGTGAAAACGTGAAGCAATTCTCTCACCCTGACTTGCTATTCTCCTCATTTTAGATTGTCTGTGTTTTCTGATGTCAAGTTCCTTTCTGTGGTTTTGTTCAGTCTGCTGACAGTGTTTTCAGCCCTTCACAGAACCTGCAGTAATGTCTAATTCCAATAAAGATTAACAATGCAGCACCATAAAATAAAAACAATGATTGATAATTCATCGTAAAGACTTCAATAGGAGATGTTGCAAATGCTCAAACTTGTTAGGGAGTCATAACACGATGATGATATATTCTAGGCTTGAGTCTAATTATTAGTTAAGTTTGCAAGCTCAGCTGTATCCACTCTCCTAAGTAAATTTGAGACTGAATCCTCAAATGATGAGTAAAAGTTCGAGAGTAACTGCCATTAACTTAAAGGTCTTGACAGAGTTGATGCAGAAGTTTGTTTCCCCATGTAGGAGAATCTAAGACCAGAGGGCTAGGGTTCACTCACTTAAGACAGAAATGAGGAGGAATTTATTCTCTGAGACGATTAAGAATTTGTAGAATTCTTTACCACACAGTGCTGTTCAGGTTGGGTCTTTAAGTATAGTAAAGGCAGAGATAGATTCTTAATCAGGAAGGAAATCAAAGGTTATGGAAAAAAAACATGAAAGTGGAGTTGAGGATTATCAGATCAGCCATGATCTCAGTGAACAGTGGAGCTGACTCAGTGGGCTGAATGGCCTACTTCTGAAGACAGAACCAACAACTGACGCTGAGATAGAGTTTCTACTGTAGTCAAGCTCCCGACTCCCTATGACCGGATTATTATCAGACACATTTGATACTAAACTGCATCAAGACACACTCGGGCAGATGACAAAAAGCTTATTTGAAAGAAACATCAGTTTCAAGGGGCATTTATTGAAAAGGAGAGAGACAGAGAATTTCAGAAATCAGGACCAAGATAGCTGAAACTCTTCTGATTTTTTTCAGGGTAACCAAGGAATCCCCACAGAGTGGAAGCAGGCCATTCAGCCCATTGAGCCCACACTGACCCGTTGAAGAGCACCCTATTTCTGTAAGCCCACATTTCCCATGGCTAACCCACCGAGTCTGCACATCCCTGGATACTATGGGCAAGTTAGCATGGGCAACCCACCCTAACCTGTTCACGTTTGGACTGATGATGTGAAGATGCCAAAGACGCAGTGTTCCAAAAGCTTGTGATTTTAAATAAACCTGTGGCTCTGTGCACTCACAGGAAATCCAGGTAGAACATACACAGCGCATTCAGTCACCTGAGGCTGGAATTGAATGCAGGTCCCTCCCGCTGTGAGGCAGCAGCGCTAACCACTGAGCCACCATACCTCACTAATGCCATAGGCTCTTTGATATCCTCCTGAAAAGGCAGCTTAGACCTTGTTTAAATGATTCACCTGAAAAGTGGCACCTCAAAACTCTCTTGGTAATTCACTAAAGTCTCAAACTAGCATTCCTTTTGCTTTACTCACTTGAGACATGGAGTGGGCCTTGAACCCAGGGGCAGCATGGTGTAGGGTGAAAGTGCTATTTGTTGAACTATAGCAGATGCTCTGTCATCCTCCATATGATCTTCATAAGCTACCTTGTGCAGCAGCTTGGGAGCTAACTGTCCCATCTAAAGCTGATAAAACAGACATTGAGTTCAAGGCTCAACATAAATTGATCCAAACAAAGTCAATAACCACAAACTCTAGCATCAATCATGTCACTGGCAGAATGGGGCCATCATTTTAATAGCTCAATGGATACTAAAATAATGAGCACTGAGTGTTTGTAATTTTTCTTGCTCTGGATTGATTTTGTGTTGTGCTTAGTGAGATTTTCTCCTCAGAGTGTATTGTATATTATCAATTACTGTGAAATCAGCCCATAAATTGCAAGCTGCAAGGGGCAACAGAGCCTCACAATCAGTCTTCCTATTTCACCAAATTTAAAACATCATAAGGTGATATTTGAAATAGTTTCCTGCTTAAGAGTTTTATAACAAATGAATTGATACAAAACCATTACAAGTTCAGATTAGCTGCCACTGTAGCCTTGGTTAGATGGGAGTACATTTAAGATTCTGTACCGAGGTACCCTTGTACCTAAGATGGCGCTGTAAGTGGTCACTCGTAAACTTTTCACTGCACTCACATGAGTACATGTGACAATAAAGCTAATTTAGTTCAATTCCTTCTGGAGTTAGAAGGTCATTAGGTTAATATCTCTGCCCTTGGTTTATAACACAGAGCTCCCAGAAGTCCTGAGGCAGTGCTGCATTGTTGGAGATGCCATCTTTGAGATTAGAGCACTGTTGGCAGATATAAGCCATACACAATCCCACAGCGTGGCCTGGAGACAGAGAGCGTATATTTACACTGTTCCAGATATGTTTGCAGCTTACCTGTCAAACTCAATTGAATCTGTGCGCTCAAGCTAACAGTGATATTTATGCCAATCACATGGCTTTCACCTCAAGGTCAGGAGTAGCAATCCAGTACTCAGCCGAAGGTCAAAATCAACCCCAGTGAGAGTTTAAAACCTTTTGCCTATTGGCTGAGCCTTCTCCAAGTATCCCATATTCAATCGAAGACAGGATAGTAAGATGTCAGCTTTGATGAAGAGTCATCTGGACTCGAAACATTAGCTTGCTCTCGCCCTGTGGATGCTGTCTGTCCCACTGTGATCTCCAGCGTTTGTTGTTTTCAGTAAGATCACACACAGGCCTTAGACTCACTGCAGTTTCATATAACAGGCCTAACTCCATTTGAGGTCCCACTGGGGGATTGGTTGACCCTACTAAAACTTCAATCAAAGAGCGCAAGATTTTATCTGATTCCCAATCATCCTCATGCCCTCTTCACACAGTTACAGCTTCCATCACAAGCCAATTACCACATTTCTCAATCAAGCTCCTCACCATTTACCTGAAGGCAATACTCGCAAAATTTCAAGCCCTGGATATCTGAGCTAGAAAGGCTTTCCTCCACCACTGTGGTCATTTAAAAGAAGTCATTCTATTCAGAAATATCTCCGCTGATATTTAACTGACCAGCAAATAATGGATGAAAAGCACAATCGGGAAAGAAAAAGTGTTGAGTTCTCAATTCACAGTATATATAAAGAATGTAAACATCTATGGAAACACTGCAATGATAATCAGTGATTGCAGCTCAGGCTAAGCTGCTTGAACAATATTGGACTGTGTTATATTGTACAGTGAGGGTGGGGTGAGGGGGTGACATTATTGATATTTGTAATGGAGTCCACACAGTTTTCTGTTCATTTAAACTAATGATGTGGGCAGCTTCATTCAGGATGCACAGACCCCCGTTATGCTGTGTCCCTGAATTCTTCAGCTGCTTAATAAGAGAAGGTCTAATGGTATTATCGCTGGACTGTTAATCCAGAGTCTCAGGTAATGTTCTGAGCACCTGGGTTCAAACTTGAATTCAATAAATAACTAGAATTAAGAATCTAATGATGACAATGAATCTATTGTCAACTGTCAGGAAAAACCCACCTGGTTCACTAATGTTCTTTAGGGAAGGAAACTGTCATCCTTACCTGGTCTGGCCTACATGTGACTCCAGACCCACAGCAATGTGGTTGACAATTAGGAATGGGCAATAAATGCTGGCCTTGCCAGCGAAGCCCTCACCCTGTGAATGAATTAAAAAGAACCTGAAAAGCAGAAAATGCTGGAAATACCGAACAACAGAGTAAAGCTTTCAGGTCAATGATCATAGAGCCATAGAGATGTACAGCGCAAAAACAGACCCTTCAGCCCTACTTGTCCATGCTGACCAGATATCCTAAATTAATCTAGTCCTATTTGTCAGCATTTGGCCGATATCCCTCTAAACCCTTCCAATTCAGATACCCATCCAGATGCCTTCTAAATGTTACAATTGTCCCAGCCTCCAACACCTCGTCTGGCAGCTTGTTCCATACTCGCACCACCCTATTCGTGAAAAGCTTGCCCCTTTGGTCCCTTTTAAATCTTTCTCTTCTCACCTTAAACTTATCCCCTAGTTTTGGACTCTCCCATTCTGGGAAAGCGACCTTGGCTATTCACCCTATCCATGCCCCTCATGATTTTATAAACATTTATAAGGTCGCCTCTCAGCCTCTGAAGCTCCAGGGAATATAGCACCAGTCTACTCAGCCTCTCCCTATAGCTCAAACCCTCTAGTCCCAGCAATATCCACGTAAATACTTTTTGCACCCTTTCAAGCTTCACAACATCTTTCCTAAAGCAGGGAGACCAGAATTGAATGCAATATTCCAAAAGCAGCCTGACCAATGTCCTGTACAGCTGCAACATGATATCCCAACTCCCATACTCAATGTACTGACAAATAAAGGCAAGTGCAGCAAATGTCTTCTTCACTACCCTGTCTACCTGTGGCTCCAAATTCATCTTTAGACTGAAGATTTGCCCTGTTGTTTCTGATGACATTCTGCTTGGCTTTCTTATCTACCTTTCTGAGCATTCTCAAGCCCTCACTCTGGCACATGGCCTGGTGTTTGCATCAAGATGTTAGACATACTGAACCTGAATGGGGAAAATACTGATAAAATAAGAACAGCCAGAGAGATAATGAGGAAGGTGAGACCTAACGTATTGTTCATGCCACAGAGTGATTAGTGAAAAATGGGGTGGGCTCCAATTTCAAATTTAGCAACTTGGGTAAAAACAGGACAAAGCACACTAACAACCTTTGATCGGAACTGACCATCTGATGGGATAAACTCCTTAAAGGAGCAACAAAAATTGGACAGAGGACTTCAGAAATACCTACTCAATAAAATATTTAGAATAAGGAAATAATGCATACATTACTATTAAAGGTTCAGAATTTATGTTCCATCTTACATTAGATTCTGTCTGTTATGCTTACAGTTTTAGCCAGCTTTGTCAGGGACTGTCTTCAAATGAACAATCAGCCTTGATTGACCCCCACACTGCAATGTGTATTTGTTAAGAGCAAGTTGTTTCCAATTTTCCAGTTCTGCTTTCGCCTTTGTCTGTCTGGAAAGGTGTTTCTCTCCAGGCTGATGTGATCTGACCTGCTCTTCTCATTAATCTCAACACCACACTCTATTCCTCCCAATGGAACCACTGGTCTTTCACCAACTTACCTATCAACTCTGCCCCTAATGCTTCAGTGACTTTAGCCAGTGAAAGGCTGAGTTACACAGACCAGGACTGGTTCACCCTTTGACCTTGACCTCTGCTGAGTTAACAAATCCTGGCAATGCCTTGAAGTATATGTGGAGTTTATTTTATTATCGAAGTTGGTTCTTATGAACATACAAATTAGGTTCTGCCCATCTAACCTGTTCTGCCATTCACCAAGATCATGTCTGATCTGATAGTGATCTCAACTCCACACACAACTTACCCCCCAATACTTTAGATTCTCTTGTTAGACCAGAATCTACCTCTGTCTTGAAAATATTCTCTGGCCCTGCCTCCACTCATCTCTAGAGAAGAGAGTTCCAAAGACTCATAACCTTCAGAAGAAAAGAAAACCCTCCTCATTAAATGAGGGAACATCATACCAGACTTGAAACATTAACTTTATTTCTCTCCACAGAAGGTGCCTGTGTGTCTGAGTTTCTTTGTGTTTGTCCCCAATCTTTAAACTGTGTCCTCCAGCTCAATTTCTCCAATAAAGGGAAACATCCTCTCAGCACCACCTTGTCAAGTCGCCTTGGGATCTTACATATTTGAGGAAGATCACCTTTAAGATCACCTGTAGATTGAGGTCCAGATTGTCCAGCCATTCCTCATCTCAGGAATTCATCAAATGAAACTCCTCTGAACTGCTTCTAATGTATTTACATCCTTTCTTAAATGTGGAGACCAACCCCAGGTATGGCCTCACCAATGCTCGACACAACTGGAGCAATACATCTTCATGTTTATATTGCATTCTGTTTGCAAAAAATGGCAACATCTATTTGGCTTTCTAATCACTTGCTGTACCTGTATATTTGTGATCCATGCACCAGAACATCTAGATCACTCTGCCTTTAATCATTTATTGAATTTTGACATCTCTGGCCATTTGTTGCCCATCCCCAGTTACCCAGAGGACAGTGAAGAGTCAACCACATTGTTGTGGGTCTGGAATCACATGTAGGCCAAATCAGGTAAGGATGGCAGTTTCCTTCCCTCAAGGATGTATGTGAACTAGGTGGTTCTTTACTTTCTCCCCCGAAAATCGATTCATGGTCATCGTTACACAAATATCTCCAGATATTCATTGAATTCAAACTCAACCATCTGCTATGACAGGATTTGAACCTATGTTCCCCGAACATTACCTGGGTCATTGGATTAACAGTCCAGCGATAATACCACTAGGCCATTGTTTTTCCTGAAGGCAGAGTTTTGAAATCTATTCTTCATTTAACTGATTTGCTGCTTTTTTATTCTTACTGTCAAAGAAGATAAGTTGGCATTTTGCACATTATACTCCATCTGCCTATTTTGTGCCACCATAACCTATCCATATCCCTTCATAGAATCCTTATGTCCTCTTCACAAGTTACTTTCCTACATACCTTCGTGTCATTAACAAAGTTAGCAACTACACATTTGTTCTCCTCATCCAAGTCATTGATATAAATTGCAATTAATTGAGGCTGGAAGTACATGTCTATGTCTATGTATAATCATGGGAGTCTTGGCCTGTGGTTATCAAACTGGAAAGACTCATTCAGGAAGGCAGGTTCAAATCCTGCCACAGCAGACGGTGGAATTTGAATTCAATAAATATGTGGAATTAAGAATGCTATGATGACCATAAAACCATTGCCAATTTTCAGGGGGAAAACCCATCTGGTTCACTAATATCCTTTAGGGAAAGAAATCTGCCCATCCTTGCTGGGTCTGGCTTACATGTGACTCCAGACCCACAGCAATGTGGCTGACTTTTAACTGCTCTCTGGGCAATTTAGGATAGATAATAAATGCTGGCCCAGCTAGTGATACCCTCATCCTGTGAATGAATTAAAAGAAAAAGAAGTAGGCCATTTGGCTTTGCCATTTGATCAAGAACCGATCTATCTCTGTCTTAAATGTACTCAATGACTTGGCCTCCACAGCCCTTTGTGAAAATGAATTCTACAGATTCACCATCCTCTGGCTGAAGAAATTATCCTCATCTCAATTCTAGAGGATTATCCATTCACACTGAAGTTGTGCCCTTGGGTTCTAGTCTCTCCTACAAATGGAAATACCTTCTCCACGTCCACCCAATCCAGATTTCTCAGTTTCAATCTGATATCCCCTCATCCTTCTCAATGCCATCAAGTACAAACCCAGAGTCCTCACCCACTCTTCATATGGCAAGGCCTTCAGCCCTGAGATCATTCTTGTAAACTTCCTCTGGATCTCCTCCAAAGCCAGCTTATCCTTCCTTAGAAATAGTGCCTAAAACTGATCACAATTTTCCAAATGTATTCTAACTAAAGCCTTTTGCAGCCTCAGCAGTAAACCCTTGCTCTTGCCCTGTTTTGAAATGAATGCTAACAATGCATTTGCCTTTCTAGCTGCCAACTGAACCTGCCTGTTAACTTTCAGAGAATCCTGAACTGGAACTTCTAAGTCCCTTTGTGCTTCAGATTTCCGAAGCTTTTTCCCATACAGAAAATAGTCTATGCCTCTATTCTTCCTACCAAAGTGCATAACTTCACACTTTTCCACATTGCATTCCATCTGCCAGTCCTTTGCCCACTCTCTTAGCCTGTCCAAGTCCTTCTCCAGCCTCCCTGCTTCCTCAAAATTATCTGCCCCCCAACTATTTTTGTGTCTTTTGCAAACTTAGCAATAGTGCCCACAGTTCTTTTATTCAGATTGTTAAGGTATAATGGAAATAGTTGTGTCCTCATTACAGACCCCTGCAGAACTTCACTAGTTACCAGATGCCACCCTGAAAAAGACCCTTTTATCTCCATTTTCGGCTTTCTGCCAGTCAGCCAATCCTCTATCAATGCCAGTACCTTGTCCCTAACACCATAGGATCTTGTTCCACTGGTTCTGGAAACTTTAATAATCTCTGTTGAGCCCTCCTCCTCTTTAACCTTTTCTGTAATCTTCCACAGCAACTGAACCCTATCCTCAGGCTTCATAAGGCAATTGACCAAGACTTTTGTCCCAGCATGATTCAGGTAGACCCTGGACCATTAGAACAGCTCCCTCCTTCCCTAGTACTGATGCCAATGTCTCATGAATTCAGACTCATTTCTCCTATACCAATCTTTGAGCCACGTGTCTACCTCTTTAATGTGATTAACCCTGGGCCAATTTTCTCGTGGCTCAGTTGTAATCCAGAGATTGTTCCTTTTTTGGTTGCTTTTCACTTTAGCCCCTAGGTGCTCATATTCCCTCAGCAGAGCCTCTTTCCTCTTTCTACCTATATTGTTGGTACCTACGTGGGCCATAACAACTGGATCTTTCCCCTCCCACTCCAAGTTCCTCTGCAGCCCAGATGAGATATCCTGAACCTGGGCACCAGGAAGGCAACACAATCTTCAGTACTCTCAAACCTGGCCACAGAGAACAACGTCAATGACTCAAACTGTACTATCCCTGATTACAACTTCATTTCTTTTTCCTCCTCCCTCTTGGATGACTCCCTGTACCACGGTGCTATGGTCAGTTTGCTCATCCTCCCTACAGCCCCCATTCTCATCCACATCGGGAACAAGAATCTCAAACCTGTTAGACACATTTAAGGGCTGAGGCTCTTTCAGCACTATCTCCTGGATCCCTCTACCTGCCTCACTGGCAGTCAAACCCTCCAGTCTTGACTCTGACTGGTTTTGATGTAGTAAATCTAAAGGGTGTGACTGACTGCCCCCTGAAACACAACCTTCAAGTTACTCTGTCCCTCCCTGATGTGTCACAGTGCTTGAAGCTTAGACTCCAGCTTATCAACTCTGAGCCAGAGTTTCCTCAAGAGACCAACACTTGCTACAGATGTGGCCACTATGAACCATAATAGGATCCAGCAGCTCTTATATAATGCTGGCATAACACATTGCCTGGCCCTGCATCTCTGTTTCAATTACCAGTTCTTAACTTATTTTAAGTTTCACATTGGTCTTATAGTTTGTAACCTGTAAATATTTCCCCTATTTGTTTTTAATTTGAAAGGAGCCTATAATAGTCAAATTAGTAGCTATCACCAACCAATGAACTTACAGTTTACTTGAGATATCATGCTTCTGCACTGGGCTACAATCCTGAGTTTCAATTGATCCTGCTAAAAAAAAAACCTTACAGACTATGAGCCAGAAAAAGCAAGCTAAAAGCAGTTCTTTCCCTCTGCACCAAATTCCCACATTGCCTCCAAATCCCCGGAACATTGTACTCACTCGGGCTATGTCTCACTTTGAGTGGGATCTCTCCTGCCTGACTGTGTGAAGCGTACTGTTTTATAACTTTATGAACAGAAATTAACAAGCAATACATTGTAAGTAGGTAAGCATACTGTTATGCTAAAAACAATCAAAAAATAAACCATCGAATCTAATAGAATCCAGTTTGATTTTACAAATAACTATTCTAGAATGTCAAAGAACTTCTAGGAACATCCAGGAATATCAAGGAATAGCTACAAATAGAATATCTAACAATATCTAAGAATAAATATCCATCAACATTCAAAGTAAAGTTTTACTTCAATTCCTGAGTGAGTAAGCTATCTTCTTCCAATGTGAGAAAATAGTCTTTGAGAACCAGACCTTTCCTGCTTTGCAAATATTAACTCTCTGTATAGATTCCTTCCACTTTCATGTGACTCTGTATCATTTCATATCATTCCTTAATTATTTGGTAAGATTTTTTCATGAAGTTGTGAGCTTTAATCTAATCAACTGGCAATGATTTGTACTTTTATTTGGATATTTTTTCCAGACCTCCCTTGTTCACTTCTTTTTAAAGTCCTTCATTAAATGTTTATCAATAAAGAAAATGTTTCAGTTTTATAAGTGCTGTCTGATCTTGGTTTACATTGTCATTCATGTGATCACGACCTTTGCCATATCTTTTCAGTTGCATGGTTCCAGTATTCAGTATGTAATTAACATCTTATTCTCATGCCTAGGTGTGATATTGCCATGTCTCTTTCCAGGCCTTCTTTCAGTGATCAAACTATTACTTATACTTTTTGTTGTTTGTGTTGAGTCTTATTCTATTAAGTTCATGTGTCATCTCCATGTTCCCTTCTAGCTCTATCCTAGTTTCAAAGTGGACCTTTTTGTATTTTTCCAGACAGATGAAATAGTGTCTGCAATGGTTAAGTCCCTCCTGAATCTTTATCTTTCAAAGTTTTTTTCAATACATACGTGTGTCCTACTAAATTATTTATACTTATTTATCAATAGAACCTATGTCTCTAAGCAAACGTTGTGTCATATCTGCCCTACATGTCTGCAGATCACACACTGGGCTGATCAGCCGTCTCTCAACCCATCGAACCACAGTGAAGCAAATCAGCCTCAGTTACAAGAAGAGAGAAAGATAATCAAACAAGGACAGTATTGAGACCATCTCTAATTCCCCTGCATTGTGAAACTGACATTCACTGCTAAAGATCGTACAGAATACTGGTCACTGGGGTAAAGCACTGGAAAGCATGTGACACAAGCGAACTTTCCTGCAAGAAATCAAGGCAGCAAAAAGAATTAAGAAATAAAACATAATGAAGCTGAAATCTTCTTCCTGAAGTTGTAGCCAGATGGAGGGCATGTGACTGCTGGAAACAAGGAGAGAGAACACTGAAAACAACAGCTAATGTTCAATGGGCATGTTGAGCACATTAATCATATTTCCATTGAGAGCAAACACAATGCAACGGGGCAAGAGGCATTTCGATTGGCCTGACAATGTGCACTTGGCCAATTCAATGTGCAGCTTATCTTTCAGCATAAACGTTACCCAAAATCGTCGGTAAACTGTACCCAGCAATGATGGATTCAATCTGACTCGGTTTAAATAATCATTTTATGTCAATTGCAGCAAATGGCACAGACTGACTAGATCTGATTCTGTAATGATCAACTGGAGAAAATTGAAGAGAATAGGAATCTTCTTATAATGTTACCTTGCAATATCTTCTTGCTTAAAGGAGCTGGTGATAACTCATCATATCTTCTGGTTTAGTCAGGTTTTGCGCCTCAGAAGTAACAAAAAGCATAAAACGATAGAAAGTAGGCATAGGAGCAGGCCATTCAGCCCTTCAAGCATGCTCTACCATTCAATATTATCATGGCTTATCTTCTATTTCACTACCATATTCTCACATTCTCTGCATGGTGCTTTCAAAATTTAACAATTTTTTCTTGAATACAGTCAGTGATTTAGCATCCACGGCTTTCTGTTGTAGAGAATTCCATAGGTTCACTACCCTTTTAGTGAAGAAATATTTCTGCATCTCAGTTCTAAATGGTCAGCCCCACGTCCTGAGTCTGTGAACCTTGTTTCTAGACACTATAACCAGGGGAAACATCTTCCCTTCGTCTAGTCTATCCAGCCTTGTTAGAATTTCTGAGACAACAAGGTGCAGGGCTGGATGAACACAGCAGGCCAAGCAGCATCATAGGAGCAAAGAGGCTGACGTTTTGGGCCTAGACCCTTCATCAGAAAAGGGGGAGGGGAAGGGGGTTTTGAAATAAATAGGGAGAGAGTGGGAGGCGGATAGAAGAGGGATAGAGGAGAGGATAGGTGGAGAGGAAACAAACAGGTCGAAGAGGCGGGGATGGGGCCAGGAAAGGTGAGTGTAGGTAGGGAGTTAGGAAGGGGATAGGTCAGTCCAGGGAGGACGGACAGGTCAAGGAGGCGG
>NC_063362.1:31418994-31440433 GCF_021869965.1 Rhincodon typus
CCCATCTCCTACCTACTAACCTCATCCCGCCCCCTTGACCTGTCCGTTCTCCCTGGACTGACCTATCTCCTCCCTCCCTCCCCACCTACACTCACCTTTACTGGCTCCATCCCCACCTCTTTGACCTGTCTTTCTCCTCTCCACCTATCTTCTCCTCTATCCATCTTCCATCTGCCTCACCCTCTCTCCCTATTTATTTCAGAATCCCCTTCCCCTCCCCCATTTCTGAAGAAGGGTCTAGGCGCAAAACGTAAGCCTTCCTGCTCCTCTGATTCTGCTTGGCCTGCTGAGTTCATCCAGCTCTACACCTTGTTATCTCTGATTCTCCAGCATCTGCAGTTCCTACTATCTGTGAACCAGATGACTTTTTTTTTGAGACCACTGAAATAACTCTACAGAAGCTGGTTTGCTGTCGACAAGTCACCCTCTATTTACACGTGTATAGTAACTGACACTGACCCAGTTTGCTCACAGCCAGCTCCTTCAGTGAGCAGAACCCCTGATCCTCCTGTTTATATGTGTCAGCCAAAGCTCCCTGATTGGACCAGGTTAACAGCCCCAATCAGGAAACTCATATTCTATAACCTGTCCACCTGGCTGAACTCGTTACAATCACTACAGCCACCATTACTAATATTAGGTTTTAATTCCAAATTTATTGAATTAAATTTAAATTTCTCAGTAGTCATGGTGTTTTATTTTTCTGTACTTTCTGTCCTCTTTGCACAAAATTACTCATGAGCCTGTGGCACTTTTGGCAGAAACAGCAACTATTTAAAGTTTTAGCAAAGATCTGTAGCTCAGGTTGTGGGTGAGTTTGGTGAGTTGCTTGCCGAGCTGGCTTGTTCTCATTCAGACGTTTCGTCACCATGCTCAGTGACATCATCAGTGGAGCCTCTGATGAAGCGATGTTATTCTACTCTGCTTGGAATTTATACTGTCTGGTCTGTTATGGTGAGTAGTGTCATTTCCGGTTTTGTTCTGTACTGGTTTGTGCATGGTCCAATTCTATATGTTTGTTGATTGAAGTATGAGTGGAGAACCATGTCTCTAGGAATTCTCGTGTGTGTCTATGTTTGGCTTGGGCTGCTATGGTTACCTTATCCCAGTTAAATTGATGGCCTTCATTGTCTGAGTGTACTGATATTAAGGACAGTTCGTCGTGCCGTTTTGCTGCTAGCTGATGTTCATGTATTCTGATGGCTAGTTTCCTTTCTGTCTGTCCAATGTAATGTTTGTGGCTGTCATTGCATGGTATTTTGTAAACCACATTGGTTCAGCATGTTGTGGGAATGGGATCTTTAATCCTTGTGAGTGTTTGTCGTAGAGTGGCTGTGGACTTGTGGGCCACCATGATTCCTCGTGCTCTTAGGAGTCTTGTTGTCAGTTCTGATATGTTCTTGCTGTAGGGCAGTGTGGTCAGTGTGTTAGGGCGTACTGTATCCTCCTGTTGTTGTCTGTTATTTAGGTGTCTGTGGATTAAGTTGCGGGGATATCCATTTAAGGCGAGGATCTTGAATAAGTGTTCTTTTTCTTCCCCGCGTAGTTCCAGAGTGTTGCAGTGTGTCCTGGCCCATTTAAATAGTGTCCTAACGCAGCTTTGTTTGTGGACATTGGGGTGGTTGCTGTGGAAGTTAAAGATTTGATCTGTATGGGTTGCTTTTCTGTACACTGAGGTATACAACAAAGTATTCACAAGCATTAATTTCACAAGGGAAGAAGAAACCAACAATCAACTTCTGTTTTTGGATGTTAGGGTAGAACGACTGACAAACGGGGAGTTCCAAACCTCAGTATACAGAAAAGCAACCCAGACTGATCAAATCCTCAACCTAACCCTAACCCTAACCCTAACCCTTGGAAAGATGATGATAAGCCTCAGTACTGACAAGGAGGAAATTCCAAGATTTTGACACAGCGATACTGAAGGAACAGTGATATACTTCCACATCAGGATGGTGTGTGGCTTGGAGGGGAACTTGCAGGTAGTGGTGATCCCTTGCATTTATTGAATTTGTCCTTCTCGACCATAGTGGCTGCGGGTTTGGAAGGTGCCAGCCATGGAGCCCTTGTGCAACTTACAGATCAAACTTGTGGCTCCTAATCATTAGTTTAGGCCTTTGGATTACTAGCCCAGTAACATAGCCAGTGGGCAACTGTATGCCAATTCCACGTTAAGCAAATGGATTCAGTGCCCAATGTTAAGGACTAACCTGGAATGGGTACAGAAGCAGAATGAAATATTACAGAAGGATACCATTCAGTCCATAGTAATTGTGAAAGCCCACCACAAAAGAGTTGGGAAAGTGGTGGCACCGTGATATTACTGCTAGACTACTAATTCTGAGAGGCATGCAAGTATTGTGGTGATGACCGGGAAGCCATTGTCAAATGTTCATTTCAGTAAACCCATCTGGTTCATTAATGTCCTGTAAGAAAAGAAATCTGCTATCCTTACCTGGTCTGGCCTACATGTGACCCACAGCAAAATGGTTGACTTTTAACCTCTAAAATGGCTGAGAAAGCCTCTCAAAAACAACTAGGGATAGTCAACAAATTCTGACCTTGCCAGTGACACACACAGTCCAATAAAAACTGGTCAAGTGTTGTTTTGTTTCAAGCACGGAACAAATTTCTTGTTGAAAGTTTCAGTAAAAATCTCCTTTATTTATCTATTTGGGCAGCAGATTCCAGCTCATCCCAACCTAATGATTTAATTTTAACATTTCCTTTCCTGATTATTATAACCCTGCATCCTCTGGTTACTAGTTCTCCTTGAAAGGACTGAACCCGCATTTCAATTTGAGGCAATACGTAGGAAATCCAATCTTGAAGCTCAGTTTCTGTCTCTGAACCTTTTTTGAATTCTGAGCCAGAGGCGCAGACACACGTTCTGCCGCCAAATCTCTGTGAATTTAACTCAATTGATGGTTTTTAATTCAGTTCTTAGATTGCCATTTTATTCTCTTTAACTGGGGTAATCAGATGTGAAAGTAGGAATGTTTAAGAACATGGAATTATTCAGAAACTACAACATATTTGGCCCAACAAGTCATTGCCCACTTTTGCATTAAATTAACCTGAGTTTCAATAAGTATTAAAGGTACATATCAAGATCCAAAAGTCTGGCTCCAAAATGCATCTGACTGTTCAATCCTAATGTGTGGCGTATTGCCTGCTGAGGGGAGCAAATGAAGGGTGTAAAACTAAAAGATGCAGCTTTTCATCTTGGACTCTATATTGTCATTAAGCTGGGGTTCTGCTGGGAGAAAATTCCCAACTAGAGGAAGTGAGTGAAGTGACAGTGCATGATGAATCCACACAGTAATCTTGTGCTATTTCTATCAATATATTGGAGAGGAGATGACATTTTTCCTTTCAGTGAGCCATTATTCTGTGGAATTATCTTCCCCAGAGAGCATTAGAAGCTGGGTTTTTCGATATAGTCAAGGCTGAATTAGATTGTTGATAAAAAGACTTTCGAGAGGGCATACAGCAACCAAAATCTTATTAAATGGCAGAGCAGGTGCAATGTGCCAAATGGCCTACCCCTACCTCTAATGTTCTTATATTCCTAGGAATGTAAAATTATAGGGCAGAATTTACCCAGTGACTGAGTGACATGAGCAATGGTGAGATAGTTGGGAGACTATGGTAAGAATCAGTTCACTTTTCACTTCACAGTTCAGTTTTGCCTCAAGATTTCAGCAACTAGATGAGAATCTTGCTAAGAAGCAGCAGGGCCTTTACTGGAGTGCATTAACATCTCATTGTGAGCTAGTCTCTCCTCACTTCAATGCAGCTCGCTATTTTCCCAAGTACCAAGGAGAATCCGAAAGGATTGAAAATGTGAGCAGTGAGCTGGATGCTGCAGTTTGATAGTGTTAGGGTCAGGACTCTATCCTCACCAGTGTTCCCCAACATCTCAAGACACACTCCAAGGGCAGTGGCCACCTGCATCCTCCAGCCACGGAACTCGGAACCAGCTGAACACCAGCCTGTTCACCAAGGCACATCTTGGACAAACTTACAACACAGTTCACCTCCTCAATACTGCACTCTGGAGCTCATTGACTGCTTACATTATAGTGCTGCTCCCAGGCCACTTTGCACACAGGGACAGGCAGCCTTCCCATGCATCAGATGAGCCCTGTGTATCTCAAGGGTCTTAGTTTACTTTCTTAGCACTCATTCACTCATATTGTGTCTATTTGCTTGCTCACAGCATCTCTACCTTACCTTTTAGCTCAGACAGAAAGCCAGGCAATTTGTCATGTTTGCAAGCAATGACCAGCCAACAGGATGGACAGGTTAAGTTTATGGCACAGTGTTCCATCAATCTCTGTGGTAGCTGCTTACACAGCAAACATACTGCATGTGCCTCAATGAAATAGCCATGTCGGATAGCCTTTGGGACGGTAGTAGGTTGTCCTTAGTGCAGTCAAAGGTCAGTCATGGAGCTGGTCTATCTACAATCAGGAAGGATGGGGAGCTGAGAAGACTGAGAGAGTGGGAAGTGGAGAGGACAAGAACATCTGGGGGGTTGGGGTGGCTAAGATTTATTGAAGGAAGTGTCTGTGTGCAATATTGAGAGCGGTAGACCTTGGTGAGAGGTGGGTGTGGTAGATAGTGTGAGGTAGCAGAGAGAAGATGGCATAATATAACTTTGTGATTACCTTTAACCTTCAAGCAGCAATGCTGTCTGTTCCTACTGACCATGAACAATGCACTACCCTGGGTAGCAACTGACAAAGTCTGACGACATGTTCTCCTCTGAGAGTCCCAGGGAAAAAGGACAGTTTTCCTCTCCATCATCCTGTCCATCAGGAACTGAGGAGAGTGGAGTTAAGGGTTAGCAGACCAGCAAGAATCTCAATGAACAGTGGAGCAGACTCAATGGACTGAATGACCTACTTCTGCTCCTCTATCTTATGGACCTCCAGGTCCCTGTTGGCAATTCAGGGTGCCAATCTGCCTCTCTCAGATGTTCAACGATGACAATGAAGAGCCAGATACTGTGAAGTCCAGCTCCTGGCTTGTAGCAGTTGACATGGTGAACAATGAGTTGAAATATGGTGCCCACGATATGAACCCCATAAGGGTCCTGGCACCAACAATATTTCCACTGTAACATCGCAAGAGGGCACACAGTGGAAGTGGGATGCATAATTAATTTGGTGAGCAATGAGAATTGTGTGAAAATGTGACTAGGGCTCAGGGGGACAATCCGTCCGTGAAACTCCCTGAAGTTGACACTTAGCCAAAATATGGAAAACCTCAGCCCGTAGAGTTCCCACCTCGGATTCATTAGGGAACTGGTAGGGGTCAGGTGGAGGAGAAGGGGGGCGATAGGCAGTAGTCACACCCACAGGGTCTGAAAGCAGGGAGTGAACCCACTTTGACAGTCAGTGGGACACAGTCTCAGCAGCACCACTGGGAGTTGTGGCCATTGTCAGGATTGCACCTGGAGGAGAAGGGCATTTCAATGAAAGTGTGACTTTACAGCAAGGTGAGTGGGGCATCAGGGCCTATCAGGCAAGCCTTGGTGATGGAGCTAGGAGTTGGTAAGGGCAGAGGAGCCATTGGCTTTGGGTTCACTGTTTGCACTAGGGCAGACGGACTTTCTAGTGGCCAAATGGTGTCCATAAACCTGGGGGAGTGGGGGTGGGGGGTGCGACCAGTGCTCTATAACAAGCTGTACAAACAAAAACAGCTTCAAAAGGACCAGTAGCTGTAAAATGGCAAGAATTTTCAAAGATGTGTTTAAACGACATTCCCACATTTGGCTTGTGTCCTTTTTTTTCAGATCAGTCATTTGTGACAATCCATCCAGAGTACATCCACTGTGTTTTTTTATCTATTTGTTCACTCACAGGCTGTGTTCATCATTCACAAGGCCAGCATTTTATAATCCATCCCGAATTACCCTTGACAAGGTGATGGTGAGTGTAGTAGCTGCCCATGGCTGACTGTGACAAAATGGCTGCCTGCGGTTGTTTTCCTTAACTGAAACAAAATGGCTGAAGAGAATTGTGACTGATGCAGCATTTCATGTAGCTCAAATCATCACCTTCACAAGACAGATAACAAAATGGCTCTGAGAGTAAGATGGGGTTAAAATTCAGGTAGTAAGATTCCTCTTTTCTGATAAAGGTAGCTCAGATGGAAACTATCTGATTTGAAATTTCCTATTTTAATATCAAACAGAAAGCGAAAGCTTGACCCACCTTAGATGAGTCATTTAAAATAATTATAACTACATATTACAGTAGACACATATACTCATGCAATAATAGTAGTTTTAATGGATTAGACGTTGGGAAAATTAATTAGATTTCTGTAGGCAGTCAGCTTTGGATGCCATGACTGGTTTTGATAAAGAGATAACCTTGATAAAGACCTGGTCCCAGCTAGTTTGAAGTTTGTTATTCAGTACAGAACAGGAAAAAGAGTCTTATCCCACAATAATCAAGAGTTTTTTGGTAATTGTCATTATATATTAAATACACCTAAATGGGAGTGTTAAAATTATGAATTCAACTGATGAACTAACATTAAGGGATTCAACTGAATTTCCTCCAAATAAATAGCTATAGGCAGTAGACAGAAGCTTTCACTCCATCAGCAGGAAGATTAGAGAAAATAAGTGTTCGCCGCTTCACAGCCTAATGAGCAGCCTAAAGAACAAGGGAAGAATGACAGAGAAAAATTATAAGACAAGGGTGATAAAGAGGTCATGTTCCATAGAACCTTAAAGAATCCAAATAAGCTTCTTTTTAAAGACTTGATAAAGCTGTAAAAGTGATTGAATTCCATTCCTATCAATAGGATTTGAATAGGTGCTATCTCAATAAGTAAAGAGAACTAATCTAAAAAGTATTTAAAATAATGACAATGAAGTCCATCCTGGTGTCAAACTTCTGTTTTAAACCAGCTTACAGCGTGCAAATAGAAGAAGCTGCTAGAAAGAGAGACTCTGTTTGTTTGACCTTTCAAAGAAGTAAAAACCTTCTCGGATTGATGGTGCTGACTACATAGTATGGCCACGAAATTGTCAGCTTGGTCACAAAATTATAGTATTAGGTGTATAACTATGTATAACTTTATAAATAACTTTATATTAGAGCTGATAACACACATTTAATAACAATTGGTAGAAATTAACATCTTTTCTAATCTTCTGTACTGGGGTTAGCAAGGACTACAAATTGCATAACAGAATAAGAAAAGTCATTAGTAATAAGCAAATATACGATGCAGCTGGCAAATGTCTGAGAAGGGTCATGACGTGGCAAGCACTGACATCAAAGTTACATATAATCATTTTATTGCGGAATGTATAAATATTCTGTACCTGACTGGGACAGTCAGTGTCCTAAAGACCTCTCCCACATGGCATTGCTGTGGAGATCTGAATAAAGATCATTTTGTGCTGCTGAACACGGGACTCAAGATTCCTCTGTAAAATCCCCTTCAACAATGGATGGCATGGTCGCTCAGTGGTTAGCTACCGCTACTTCACAGCATCAGGGACCCAAGTTCGATCCCAGCCTCAAGCAACAGTGTGGAGTTTGCACATTGTCTGCATGGGTTTTCTTTGGGTGCTCCAGTTTCCTCCCATAGTCCAAAGATGTGCGGGTTAGGTGGACTGGCTGTGCTAAATTGCTCATAGTGTTCAGGGATGTGCAGGCTAGGTGGGTTAGCCATGGGAAATGTGGGATTACAGGGTGGGTCAGGGTGGGATGCCTTTCAGAGGGTTGGTGCAGATGCCATGGGCCAAATGGCCTGCTTCTGCTATGGTTCTATGAACAAGGAGCCACCTGCTTGAATGTAAATGTGGCTCACTCAGACATTTCTGAGACTGTTCTGCTGTGGGTTTAGACTCACCCAAATGCCAGGCTGAGTATTAACAATAAAACATCTTTCCCAAAGAGATGTTTAGTTGGCCACCTACTTGGTTCAATTTGCCCCTATGCAGGAGGGCAGTCCGTCACATTTCCCCTTTCCATTGGCAAAATCATACGTTGGAGGGCAGACGATGTGTACTCCATGAACGATGTTTGGGGCCATCATAGAAAGCTGGCAAAATCCAGCACCCTCGCTCTGGGGTTGATGGCATTGGCCACATGATATAGTCGGTCACATGGTTAGCAGGGGCCAATCAGCTTTGACAAACCAAAACAACACAGAAGGCAGCCATTTTGCTTTCACATCAAAACATGACGGCTCCAGCAATTTGAAGTAATTCCAACCAAATTTTTAAAAAGATGCAGATGAAAGCTTCACAGAATTTGAAAACATTAACCTGGGCCGGCTCAAACCTTTGACTCGTGGACAAGTTATGATTTAATTTGTCAGCAAGGAAACGTAGAAGGGCCAATTGCATGGCAGAGCCAATTTTGTTTTCTAATTTGTAAATAATGAGGGACATTGAACATAAAAATTTGGACCATATTAGACCCTTCAGGCCCTTAAACCTGCTCCATTATTCAACAAGATAATGGCTGATCAGTTTGTGTTTTGAATTCCACATCCCCATCTATCCCCCGATAATGTCAATCTAACAAAATGCTATCTACCTCCACCTTAAAATATTCAACGACCCCACCTCCTGAGGCACAGTCCCAAAGAAACACAGCCCACAGCAGAAAACAATCCCATCATCTCTGTCCTAAAAGGGTGGGCCTAATTTTAAAACAATACTCCTTGTCTGAACTCACCAACAGGAAGAAATATCCTTTCCAAATCCAGCTTGTCAAGATCATATGGGATCTTATACAGTTCAATACACTCCAGTGTAAACAAGGTCAGCCTGTCTACTGTATCCTCACAAGGCAACTCACTCATCTCAGGTAGCAGTCTAGTAAACTTCCTCTGAACCACCTCAACCGCATTTACATCCATTTTTAGATAAGGAAACCAAAACTGCAGTGCACACAGTTTACAAAAGTGAAGAAATTACTGGCCAGATTTTCCACTTTGTATATCAAATATGACCAGCATTAAAGGAAAGATGAAAGCTGCCCCATATGTGTAGCTGGCATTCACTGGTTAATATAAAACCCTTAAAGATGCATGTGATCTCTTTTTATATAAGCAGCCTTCCGAAAAAGGTACAGTCATTACACAATGATGAGTGTCTTGCAGTAACAGGCAGGCAAAGCTGAAAAATGATCTAGGCCTGCGAATGCACTCCCTCCGGGAGATTAACTAAATCTGCCTCTGTGCATGTTTATTCGAACTGTCAATTGAGCAGAGCATCCATTCTGATTTCTGGAGCTGAGAAATGCACTTAGTCTCATTATGAAACTGGCAAAGTGTCAGCGAACCCATTCCATCAACCACTGCAGTCCATTCCCTGCTTATGAAATTAAACAGGTTACTTGGTGTTAATGTGGTTCTCTACAAACTCAATCCAGCCCTATTTTCCTGCTCCTTGTTTTAATAAACTCAAGATGCAGTGATGTGTTGTGAAATAATGGGCACAGTGAAATTCTATACCTATAGTTCAGGGGAACCCTTGATATTTTACATGCTGCTATCCATTCTCATGGACATGAAGAGACAAACTGTTAGTGCATTTGAACAAGGCTGGATACAACAACACATTAGAATGATAGAATCCCTACAGTGTGGAAGCAGGCCATTCAGCCCATCGAGTCCACACAAACCCTCCAAAGAGCATCCCACCCAGACCCACCCCACTACCCTACCCCTGTAACGCTGCATTTCCCATGGGCAATCCACCGAACCTGCATATCTTTGAACTCTGGGAGGAAACTGCAGCACCTGGAGGAAATCCCCCACGCAGACACAAACTCCACGCTTTCGAGGCTGGGCTCGAGCCTGGGTCCTGTGAATCAGCAGTGCTAACCACTGAGCCACCCTGCCACCCATTACTATGCAAAAGTATGAAATGGTTCGTGAAAAATAGATTACAGGTCAGGACCCAAACAGGCAAAACAAATATAAGAAATAAAATTAGTCACATAAAAAGGCAAATTTGCATTTATCTTGCACCTTTCAGAAGGATGCCCCAAATTGTTTTTCAGTCAATGAAACACATTTGAAGTGCTTTTTTTTATTCACTCACGTGATGTGGGTATCACTGGCATTTAGGCCAATCCCTAATTACCCAGAGTCAACCACATTGCTGATGGTCGGGAGTCACATGTAGGCCAAACCAGATAAGGACAGCAGGTTTCCTCTGCTAAAGGACGTTAACGAACCAGATGAGCTTTTCCTGACAATTCACAATGGCTTAATGTTCATCATTAGACTCTTAATTCCAGATTTATTTTTAATTGAATTCAGATTCCACCATCTGCTGTGGCAGGATTCAAACCCAGATCCACAGAATGCTCTGAGGAAGGGTCACCGGCCCCGAAACGTTAACTCTGATTTTTTTCTCCACAGATGCTGCCAGACCTGCTGAGCTTTTCCAGCAACTTCTGTTTTTGTTCCACAGAATGTTACCTGTGTCTCTGAATTAATAATCTAGTGACAATTCTACAAGGCCACTATTTCCTCAAACTGTAGTCCCTGTTGCAATGTAGGAAATGCATCAGCGAATTTATGCACAGTAAGCTCCCAGAAACAGCAACGTATTAATGATCTAATAATCTGAAAAGGGTTGTACAGTCAATAATTACAAAACAATAAGACATAAGGACATGGCTGTTCACAGCAACTGACACCGTAACTTTGGCAGAATCTGAATGAAAGGGCATAAATGCCGTTTGTGTCAAAAGCTCAGCACTATAGTCAGAGAAACTCTGAGGAAACTCAACAGCAAAAACTCCGTTTGTACCATCAGCATTTTATTCAAACATCTGAAGAACATTCTATTGGAGAAGATGCACCTACTTCATTCTACTCCAAGGTATTGGTCTTCCACGAACAATGATGAGTAACCAATGTTCTCCAGGTGGTTACTGCGCCAGATGTCAGACACTGTTGAAAGTCAGCACATTGCCCTGGTAAACCCTGACATAATTAGATCTATAACTAGACAGAAGCCTTAAACTGAGAACCGACAATGACTGAGTGCTTAGTATATACCCATAAACTTCCTTGGTCTTCTATTTTTACTGAGATTGCAAGCTACGTTTCAGCAGGCAAGCAAAGAGCACAGGAGAAAATCTTGCAGTATACAACAACAACTTGCATTTGCATGGCACCACTAGCTGCCCAAGGTGCTTCGCAGATGCACAGTCAGATGTAAAGGAAAGAAATCTGGTTGTGAGAAAAGGAGACACAACATGTCAGTCATGATTGACAAGATCATGATCTGATGATAACCGTGGTGTCGATTGGATTTGTTAATAATAGCAGTGCTAACTGAACAGTCACCCACAAAAGGCCATCGCTTTCATGATCCTCAATGATCAGGCTATTCCAATTAGTCAGGGGCACTAATCTCTACAGCCATTGCAAGATCCACAATCAACATTAGTTGCACTAACTCACAAAATTTACCCCATGTCCAAGATTAGTTGAAAATGGTGAGGGCTTTGTTGGAAGAGAAAATGAGAAATTATTTCCACTGACAGGAAGGCTGATAACTGAAGGATGCAGATTTGAAATAATTGGCAAAAAGAACCATGGGAAGGGGAAAATATTGGCACGACAAAGTGAAAATATAATTTAATTTGTAATATAGTTTAGTATTTAAACAACGTAAAACAAAACTAACATTCTTTGGACATTGAAAAAACATCACCAATGACCCCTATCTCAATCCTTTGGAATCCTTTTTGCTTCATTGAAGAATACATTTGAGATTAGAATGACGTCTGTCCTAGATCCAATATGTATTCTAAAGCCTGCAGCAACAAAGAAATCTGAGGAAGTTGCAAAGCATCCCTTTGAAAACATCACCGTAGCGAGGAGAGAGATGACATACATTGTTAAGAAGCATGGAGTTTTTGGTTCATAGGATCTGGAGTAGGCCATTCAACCTTTAGTTGTCTGACATTTAGTGAAATCAAGGCTGATCCAAATCCTAAC
Source organism: Rhincodon typus (assembly GCF_021869965.1). Classification (NCBI taxonomy): domain Eukaryota; kingdom Metazoa; phylum Chordata; class Chondrichthyes; order Orectolobiformes; family Rhincodontidae; genus Rhincodon; species Rhincodon typus. The sequence goes on from NC_063362.1 coordinate 31,431,004, forward strand.
GCCATTAATCAGCTTGGCTCTAGATCCTTCTATCTGCTTGATTAGCAAAAATCTCTTAGTCCCAGATTTAACTGAGATAATAATCCATTGCTTTTAGTAGGAGAATGAATGAATGAATGAACGATTTATTATCACATATATCTTTAATATACAGTGAAAAGTGTTTTATCACCACAATCCAGCACCATTTTTAGGCATAATAAGGGTAAAAAGAAAATACTTAAATAAGAGTTCATCTTCGGTTCAAATCAAATCAAGCTGGGATCTCAAGCAAGTCCAACTCCAGGAACAGCAACAGTAACACAATGCCCCAGGAGACCCCAGCTCTGCTGCCACTGCTGCCTTGCCAACACTGCCAAGAATCCAGGCTCTGGGCACATTAGGGGGTCCCACATTTGAACAACCATTTATGTGAGAAAAATGTTAGCTAACCTGGTTCCAGAATGCCTAATTTTAAAGTTATTCTCTTTCATCCTCCACTCCCCCACCAGTGGGAATTGTTTCTCTCTATCTATCCTAGTAATTCTATTCAAAGTACTAAAAACATCAATCGAATCACTCCTAACCTTTTATTTTCCAAGGATTATGATCTTCATCTCTGTAATGGAAAGGCATGTGGTATTATCAGTGGATCTGTAATCCAGAGGTTAGGCTATATGGACATGACTTCAGCTCCTGCCAAAGCTGGTGAAATTTGAACATGACCAACAAATCTGGAATATAGATCTGGTTTCAGAAATGGTAATCATAACAGCTATCATCAATTGTTGTAAAAACACATCTGGGCAGGAAATCTTCTGCCCTAACCTGGTCTAGCCTACATATGGCTGCAGCCCCAAAAATAACCCTTAAAAAGTCGAGCAAGCCACTCAGTTCAAGGGCAATTAGGGACAGGGAAAACAGCTTTGTTGGTGATGTCTATATCCCATGAAAGAATAACAAAAAAAGATCAGTTGGCATTATTTAATCACTGGTGCCTCACATTATTGTAGAATCATAGAATCCTAACTGTGCAGAAAGATGCCATTCCTTCTATCGAGTTTGCACAAATCATCCGAAAAGCATCCCACCCAGACTGGAGCATTTAAAGTTTATGTCAGTGAGTTTAAAGTTTAACTCATTGCAAATGTAGTGATTGGAACCAAGCTGACCTCATTGATTATGAGGCTCTTGATTGGGCTTGTTAACCTAGACCAATCAGGAAAGCCTTGGCTGAGCAATATATCCAGGAGATTAGAAACTTCTCAGTTGAGGGTTGACTGCAAGCTGACTGGGCTATAGCCAGGGTACTGTGCACTTGTGAATAAAGGATGACTTAGTGATGGGAACCAGCTTCTGTGCAGTTATTCCATCAAGATTGATGCATCCTTTCTAAGCCAAAATGTCCAGAATTTGGGTGAATCAGGGCTTTGTAGCAAAACTTCCTTTTATTCATGTTCTAGTCCTCTTGTCATGGAATTTAATCTTCAGATTTTTTGCACTTGACTATATTTTAATGATCTAAGTTCTTGCACCCTGAAGTCACTAATAACTGTCAGAGTATCTAACTTTTCACCATTAATGTATTCATTTTGGTCCACACTTACCACTGTTGAAACCCAGTAGCCACAGCCTTATCCATTCCATCAATCTATCAATGTCTTGTTGTATTTTTATGTTACTGTAACTATGGCCCAAATCATTGTGTCATCAGGAAATCTAAAAATGGAGGGATAACAGGTAACAGATAACAGGTAGATTATTTAAGGCTGAGATAAGTAGAATTGGCTTCACTCGAGGCTCGGGAAACTTAGGAATTCTCTACCCAGAGAGTTGTGGATGTTTCATCACTGAATACATTTAAGACAACCTACGACACAGATTTGTTTGCTCTATTCAGGATTCAAGGGAGTTGGCAGGAAAATGGAATTGAAGCCCAAGATCAGGCAAGACTACGTGGGGCAGTGGAATAGGCTAGACAGCCATGTAGTCTATTTTTGCTTCCAACTCTTGTGTTCTTGTGTATCAGGAACCCTGTAGATATGGCTTTCTATTGTATTATTTATGACACGGCAAAGACCACATTTTTTCTTCCTTTATTTTAAGCTATGGACCAAAGTGAGAAATGGATACTGTTTTAAACCAAGGAGACTGTCAGAAGGAGACATTGCAGTTTTGAAACAAGTTAACTGGAACTCATTGTGAGTTAGATATGAGGTATGTTCAGGTATGAGATTCATCAGTACCATGGGTGTGTGTTCAGGCAGCTTTACCCAGAGACAGCCTGTAGATTGTTTTCTTTTCAATCAGGACCAGAGAGGTAAGTCAGGAGTCATCAGTATGAAAGAAACTCTCTGGTGAACAGCCTGTGTATGAACAATGCAGAGTCAGAAAGCCTCAAGCCTCAACATCTGTCTCTCCTTGCAGAACAGTTACAAAGAATTAGAAGATAGCTACCTATTCTCATTCCCCATTTGCTGCTGTTCCGAACCAATGACTGAGAAACCAAAGAATTAGTGTGCCAATTGCCAGGTGTCTGCAGAAAAGAGGTGAAAGGACTTGGAAAGAAAAAAGTCAAAGATCACAAGCATTCAAAACAAGCAAAAGGGCACCTCATTGAGCCCTGTGGACTGATGCTATCGAACTGTGTCTCAATGGTAGTTTATTGTCCACCCATAACGTCTGTATTATTTGTTTATCTATATATCTATAGCTGGCACAATGGCTCAGTGGTTAGCACTGCTGCCTCACAGTGCCGGGGACACAGATTTGATTCTACAATCAGGTAACTGTCTGTGTGGAGTTTGCACATTCTCCCCGTGTCTGCGTGGGTTTCCTCCGGGCGCTCCAGTTTCCTCCCACAGTCCAAAGATGTGCAGGTTAGGTGATTTGGCCATGTTAAATTGCCCATAATGTCCAAGGATATGGAGGCTTCGTGGATTAACCATGTAGGGTTTGCAGGGGTAGAGTTGAGTCTGGGTGGGATATTTTTTGGAGGGTTGGTGTGAACTAGATGGACTGAATGGCCTGCTTCCACAGGTAGGGACTCTATGATCTGTATACACGGGGTTTAAGATGACACAGAGTTAGAAGGTGATCATTGATATTTTGTTTACCTGGGGTTAGAATTAAGTTATTTGTCACAATTAGTAGCTTCTTATTAAGTAGAAAAACCTGGTTGGTGTTTTCTGTTAACATGAGTTGGTCAGGCAGGAGAATTGGGAACTTTGAGTAATTTAGTTAAATCTTTAACTTTTGAGAGGTCGCCAGGAGTAGTAGGAACTGAGTATCAGTGGATTTTCCCAAGTGATTCGTGACAACATTAATAAATAAAATAATTGATTGAAACTTTAGCACAGCCCCTTACTGAACACCACTGGTCACTTCCTCCCAATTTGAGCACAGTTCCATTCTCCTTAAATTCTGTGCTCCATTACCTAAATAAATATTTAACTAGGTCAATACTTGTCTTCAATTCTGTGAGCTTTAATTCAACTAACAGGCTTTTATGTGGAACCTTACAGCCAACCTTGTGGAAATCCATTTCAATCACATCCATTGACACAATCTCCTGTCTATAACTTAGTTACTCTATGAAAAAAATTCAATTAGGTTCATTAGACATGAACTTTCCAAATCCTTGTTAGCTCTCTCTAATCAAATTTCTCAAAATGCTCACTCACTGTGCTCATTGACAGATTCAGATAACCTCCCCACAACAGATGTTATACTAAGAGGTCTCTAATTACCTGGTTTCTCTCACCTTCTATGATCCTACTTACTACAGTACAATAGAGACCTCCGTTCAAAAAGTAATACTTTGCGTATGAGTGTTTCGAGACATCCAGTGGTTACGAAAAGCATTGCATTAGTGCAAATCATTTTTATTTGGAATGGCCTGCCTGAAACTGGAGTGATAAAAACTATCAAAGGGTCTTGGTTAAATGCAAGCCAACCAGAATTTGACAGGTCTGTAGGCAAATAGCAAGAGACTGGGGTACCCTCAAAAAGAGTCAGCAAAGATATGAAAGCACAGCTAGGCTGAGTTTGAGTTCAACTGCTGCCAGAACAACAAAACTCTTAAAAATCTCTTGCATTCCAGTTTTAATGTTGTTTCATAGTGGTTCAGGAGGTAACAGCACCGGCTTGCAGGTATCTCCTCCTTGCTCTGTCCAGTATGCAGATTAACAGACCTTTAGTTTCTCAAAACTTCCTAATGACTATGGTGGGTAACCTTAGAGTTTCGGACGTCTCTAGTACATTATGGATCTCACAGTTTTATCTGCTTTTTTTTGCCAGGTCTTTCAGCAGAAATATCAGGAAAGGATTGTGTTCACCTCATACTTTGGGATGGTGGATATTTTGACGGATTCATCAATGTTTAGACTTGCAATGTAGTCTTATTAGTTGCTTGATTTAAATGTCAAGAGCAAAATTATTACAGCTGCATAAATGATGTTGATGACTTTATTTATATATGATTATCTAATTGCCTGAAGCATATAAGTGGCTTTTAAGTGATGAATAGGATTCAGATCTCCTATTGCAGACTGTGATTGAAATATAAATTGCTATACAGGCCTCATGCACTCCTCAATGCTAAAATACAATTTTTGTAAAGTAATTAAGTAATACCGTGGCGTCTGGCACAACCCCACGGTTCTTCACCTTACTATTTGTAGCTGTAGATTGGTACCTTTAGATGCAATGAGCCCAAGCACCAGATTTCACTCTCTACACATCTCAACTGCACTCGCCAACTTTCTCAGCTGTTCACTTTGGCCAACATTATGGGACCCGCTGTCAATTGAGGCAAAGACTGAGCACTGCAGATCTTTAGAGAAAGAAACCAAAGATGGAATTCAACCAGAGTTACACAGCTCCTACTGATGGGCCTGAAAACCGGGAGGGGGAGGTGAGGCCATTGGCTGAACACAATGGTGGTCAGCCAATCAATGAGAAGCATGGGGCCCATTCAATCATGTGACAGTGGCCTGGCATCAGGAAGGCAAACCATCTGAATGGCTGAGCAAGTTTACTGCCATTTTTAAGTGATAACCCAACAATGTCTGTGGAGTTTAAACACTGTTTCACTCTTTCTCTGGAATCTGTGCAGTGGAGAATCAGAAAATTTCATAGCCATATCCCTCAGCGCTGAGAAGGTCCATCTCTGAGTGTGAATCTGAACACTCCACATTTGCCTCCTACACTCTCAGAACCACAGTGAGCAGTTTTGGGAAGTAAGAGCTGAAATGTTAAGTTTTTAATCACAGAATCCCTACACTGTGGAAACAGGCCATTCGGCCCAACAAGTCCACACCATCCATCCCGAGAGCATCCCACTCCGACTCATTCCCCTACCTCTGCATTTCCCAATGGCTAACACACCTTACCTAAACATCCATGGACAATTTAGCATGGCCAATCCACCTACCCTGCACATCTTTGGACTGTTGGAGGAAACCAGAGCAAACTCCACACAGACAGTCACCCAAGGGTGGAACCGAACCCAGGTCCCTGGCGTTGTGAGGCAGCAGTGCTAACCACTGAGCCACCTTGAAGTTATATAGCAAGGAACACACACAGGATAGGGTTTAATTCCACCTCCTTATGGGTCCTCTTCCAGGGGTTATGGGAACAGTAGTAGGTGCTATTCCCAGATAATGGAAGAAAACAGTTCCCTGCCCCATCTCACCCCAAAGAACAAAAGAGACTCAGTCAGAGGTCATTGTGCAGGTAAACAGTGATAGGGCGCACAAAATAGTTCAGAGCAAGAGGAGGGTGAATGGCTGTAACCACAGGGTGCATTATAGTAACTAATGAGCACCCTGTGCTTGCAAAAGGGAAGGGTTATAAATTGAGCAGAGCAGCCTCATGTACCGTTGACCCCTGTAGCAGAGGCCTTGTGAGGAATGTGGGTGACAGGTATCTGCCCTTTGATGCCAGGGCCCTCTAAGTCAAGATTCCAAGACTAGGGGGCATAGAGGAATAAGATTTAAAAAAAGACAGGAAGGGCAACTTTTTTTACACGGAGAGTGGTTCGTGTGTAGAATGAAATTTCAGGGGAAGTGGAGGATGTGGGTACAGTCACAACATTTAAAAGACATTTCGATAAGTACATGAATAGGAAAGGTTCAGAGGGATATGGGCCAAGCACGGGCAGGTGGGACTAGTTCAGTTTGGAAACATGGTCAGCATGGACTGCTTGGACTGAAGACTCTGTTTCTGTGCTGTATGACGCGATAACTCTATTAGTCCATGATGATGGACCTCCAAGACAGAGCAGCAGCAAGGACCCAGCCGCATGAGGCCCCCAGACATTAGGGCATCTCATCTGAAGACTCACTCTCCCCTTGTGGCTGCTGGAGGAAAGGGACCCCCACAAATGGGAGAAGGCAAAGATGAGAAGAGGGAAGCCAGACCAACACTCCTGTGGAACAATCACAGGGCCTCGACACCTCTCCCCCAACAATGGAGCCAATCAAATTGGCCAGAGAGCAGGGTGGCCATTCTATCACCATTGCAGAGATCAGAGTGAGGGGCATAGAGAGTGAAGAGGATGAAGGGTTAGGAAGATGGACAGTAAGGGATATGGAGAGGGAGGGGCATGAGAGTGAGGGGTCAATGAGTGAGGGGTGTGGAGAGTGAAGGGCAGGGAGAGTGAGGGACATGGAGAATGAGGGTTCTGGAGAGTAAGGGGTATGGGGAGTGATGGGACATGGGGAGTGAGGGGCATGGGGAGTGATGGGACATGGGGAGTGAGGGGCATGGATAGTAATGGATATGGAGAGTGAGGGACACGGGGAGTGAGGGAAGTAGAGTGTGAGGGGTGTGTAGAGTGAGGGGCATGGAGAGTGAGGGGCATGGAGAGTGAGATTTCTAGAGAGTGGGGAGGGATAGGTCTGTCTGTATGTCAGAGCAGAAAGGAAGCTGTCCCATGGATATCAGTCTGAGAAGTGAAACATTATTGTCATCCCTCACCAGGGCATCCTCAGAGCACGCAGTGTCACATCTCAGTCTCGCAGCATGCAGCAGTGTAGCTGAGAGAAGCTCGGAGTGCTGAGGATCCCTGCAGTCAGAGGACAGGCACACTCTGAGCCCCAGGACATGGTGGGTCTCTGAGGATAGACACATCCTGAGTCCAAGGGCATGGTGGATCCCTGAAGTCGGCTGCACTCAGTCTACTGCAGTCAGAGCCATGAACATGGGAGAATCAAGCTGAGCTGCCTGAGGCATTGAGAATGATCACATTCTTTCATTGTCTGGGTTTGTGTCCCATGGATTCCCTCCACCGCCCCCCACATCCCCAGGGAGAGGTCAGGCATTGTCCTGAAGGGGCACAGCCAGCAGACTGTGTGAGCAACCATCACTGTCACCATGGACTCACTGAGGCCATGATCCAGAGAGAAAAGGCCATGATGTGTATGCTACATCTGGAGAGTCCTCCCTCCAAGAGACCTCTGAAAGCTCCCACAAAGCCTACATCAAAAACAGTGGGGAGGAGCTCCTCAGGGGCTGGGCCCTGCTAGAGACCAGGCAAAGGTCTTGGTCACAATAGGCCACATGGGGATCAGTCACCTGTGTTTCCTTTGGCCACAGATGCTGTACAGGGAGCTCATCGCAGCAAATGGAAATACAATCAGACATAGGAGCAACCTATCAATTCTGCCCCATCATCATTGAAGATATGACTGTTATCATCGTCATCTCCAGTTTCCTCCCTTTCCCATCAAACAGTAGATACCCTGATTTCTCTTTACTTTTGGACTTCGACACTGTCCTCCTCAGTTCACAATTCTTCGAAGTTTCGTGACATCTGTAAACTCTGACAGAGTCCACTGCATATATAGTGTCCTGTTTGATGCTTAGCTTTCGCTATGTTTCATCAAAATTCCATAATTTACTTTGGTCCTCCTCTCATTTTTGACAACTTCCTCCATTCCAGGCATGAAATCAATGACCACAGCTCTGCAAATCCTCCCTGTGTTACATCTGTGCTAAAATCTTATTTTAATCAGGAAGACATCTTGCTCCCCCGACCCCTATCCACTATCACTCCCCATATATTCATGTCAGAGACAGTATTGTTATTAGATCTATAAATATGGCATAGACATTGTTTTCCAATTGGGTAATAAATCAAAGTGCTCCTTTGAGATTGGAACTCCATGTATTTTTACTGTATAACCACCTGCCTCTAAGGTTCTGTATTCTCACATTACTTCACATCAAAGTGGAAGTTGGAACATAGCAGCATAGTTAATAATTAAATCCGATTCCAAATGAGGGGTTGCTGAATGTTTACTCATTCACACATGAAGAACACTTCTGACAAGTTAGGCCAACTTCTTAGTCTGCTGGCAGTGGAATTGAAATACAGAACCACAAATCCTCAAAGGGTCACAACCCATTCCTTGCCTCACCAGAATCTAAAAGTTAGCCTCAGGATCGGGCAACCACAATCTGAGAGCGAGTGGTGAAGGGGTAGGGAGTTTCAGAGGAACTAGGCCTAAGGCTCCTTTCAGAGTTTGGTTTATTTGGTAACATCGATAGACAGGTGACAGCGACGTTCAGACACTCTCAAACAGCCACGCACAGCCAGGCTGACGGGGTTGGGGGGTGGCCAGAGATGGCAGCGAACTTGAGGAAGTTCACTGGCTCCCCACTCACCGTTGCTGAGGTCACAGGGACTTTACAATCATTTGCTCAGTTGGCCAGGCACCTGGTTTCTGATGCTGAGTAATGCCAACCGTGTGGGGTCAATTCTCACACCAGCTGAGGTTACCATAAAGGACTCTGGTTCTCAACCTCTCCCCTCGCCCTGAGGGTGGCCCTCAGGTTAAACGACTGCCATTCGTCTCTCTCTAACAAGGGAGCAGCCCCATGGTCCAGTATGTAGACTATACCTTTGCCCCACTTTATTAGGGAACAATTTCTTTTCAGCTGTTTGATATTTATGCCAGCAATTCAACATATTGTATTAATTAATTCTGATGGATCCCCATTTTTCATTCTTTTGCTATTTGTCAGTTCTTGATGAAAGGTAAATGCCAAGGAACCATTGTATCTGGAAGGTTCCGGCTGGAATATGGCCCTCTCCCCAAGGTGAGGAGACGGGGATTTGGTGTCATTATCGTCATATGGTGTGGAAGGACAGTGTGGAAAAGCAGGCTGGAGTGGATGCTGAGGAGGAAGGTAGGGTTGTGTGAGGAGGGAGGTAGGTGTGTGTGAGGAGGTAGGTGTGTGTGAGGGGGGAAGTAAGAGTGAGTGGTGAGGAGGGAAGTAGGAGTGAGTAGTGAGGAGGGAGGTAGGAGTGAGTGGTGAGGAGGAAGGTAGGGGTGTGTGAGGAGGGAAGTAGGGGTAAGTGAGGAGGGAGGCAGGGATGTGTGTGTGAAGATGGAGGTGGGGGTGTGTGAGTGAGGAGGGAGGCGGGGGTGTGTGAGTGAGGAGG
>NC_063362.1:31440443-31440937 GCF_021869965.1 Rhincodon typus
TGAGTGAGGAGGGAGGCGGGGGTGTGTGAGTGAGGAGGGAGGCGGGGATGTGTGAGTGAGGAGGGAGGGGTTTGTGAGGAGGGAGGTAGGAGTGTATCTGGAAGGTTCCAGTTGGAGTATGGACCCCTCCCCAGGGTGAAGATACGGAGGTGTCGTTATCATCATGTTGTGTGGAAGAACAGTGTGGAAAAGCAGGCTGGAGTGAGTGGAGGGAGGTAGGGGTGTGTGTGTGAGGAGGGAGGTAGGGGTTTGTGTATGAGGAGGGAGGTAGGGGTGTGTTAGGAGGGAGATAGGAGTGTTTGAGGAGGGAGATAAGGGTGTGTGAGGAGGGAGGTAGGGGTGGGTGGTCAGGAGGGAGGTAGGGATGGGTGGTCAGGAGGGAGGTAGGGGTGGGTGGTCAGGAGGGAGGTAGGGGTGGGTGGTGAGGAGGGAGGTAGGTGTGTGTGAGGTGGGAGGTAGGGGTGTGTGAGGAGGGAGGTAGGGGTGTGTGAGGA
>NC_063362.1:31450937-31522706 GCF_021869965.1 Rhincodon typus
GGGTGAGGAGGGAGGTAGGGGTGTGTCATGAGGAAGGTTGGCGTTAATGACTCATTGCACAGTGACCCCCCTCCTGGTGACGTACCCTGCCTCCCAGACCCCCACAAACAGCTCATTCAGGTCCTGTGGACTCTGAGTCATAGGAGCCTCGGGCGTATGAGCTGGAGCAGGCCATTCAGCCCCTCAGTCCTGCTGCATTATTCATTAAGACCGTGGCTGAACTGAATGCAGTCTCAGCTTTACTTTCTCGTGTGTTCTCCATAACACTGGACTCTCTTGTCCTTCATAAAGCAATCCAACTCAGCCTCAAATCGATCTAATTAACCAGTGGGTCACATTGGTCCCATCCTCTTGGTTCTGGGCTTCTGCCTGACATTGGAGTGCCTCTTGCTACAGCTGTAACTCTGTAGGTGATGGCCTTGTGACATGTGCTGGTTCCTGCGTGTAACTCCACCAGTTCTGGCGATCTTCGCAGCACCAGTTGCTTCTATCTTTGTGACTCACACACTTCAATGGCTGCCTACAGGAATGGATTGATCCCAAGGTGAGACCTTCGATCCTGGCAGCTGGGCTCCCTCTCCAACGCCACGGCCCTGCAACTCCCTGGAGCACACCGTGCCCCTTCAGCAAGACATACCTTCTCTCCAGACTTCACTGCAGTTGAAGGCAGATCAACTTTTCCATTGACATTTAGAGATGTCACTGGAAAGCCATTGGCTATTGATGGACATGTGATTTGTACAGACCCTGCCTGATCCTCTCGTTACATTTGCAAGGCAGCGTAAAATTGGATTGAGTTCTGCAAGTTGATGTGACTCAATGACGTGCCCAATGTCTCTGAGCAGCACTGTAACCTTGCTGCCTTCCTCCTGCTGCTTATATGTTTTCTGTTTTCCCACCCTCTGCACTCTGATCTAAGTATTTCTGTAAGGTTCAGTGACCCCACATGGGTAAAAGTTCACATTTATCCCCCTTAAGGCAACTTTGATACATTTCAGGTCCTCATCTTATTCCCACAAGAAAAGGAGAATTATTTGATCTATCTACATGCCTCCGCAAAGCAGAGATCTCAAATAACTCCTCCCCAATTTAATATTCTGATGTTTTGCTACCGTTTCCCCTCACTTTGCAACAATAAGATTGAGAGTTAGCCATTCCTGCTGCCATGCCAACCACGATCCGACCAATCATCACTCTTTTTCACGTGGTAGAAATTGGTGTCCCCTTTCGATGTTTGGTTTCTCATCCCGATGAGAGCAAGAACTTTGACTTTGCATCTCTTTTTAGCAATGTTGCTGTAAAATATCTCAAGGTACTTCACAAAAAAAAATGTTCGAGTAAAAACAAAGTAGACTGCAATCCAAAAATGGAAGGAGTAGGACAGAGGATTCAAGGCTTCTTCAAAGAGCTTTTAAAAGGCTCTTAAGAGAGGAATGAGAGGTGCAGAGGTTTTTATAGGGAGGGGATTTCACAGCTTAGAACCTGGAAAATTGAAGGTACAGTCAGTACTAGGAGGCAGAGAATTGAATGCAAAAAGGGCCAAAATTAAGCAACAGTAGAGATCTTTGATGTTTATAGAGCTGAGGAAGGGGGTTGTGGTAGGGTATGAAGAGGTTTTAACCTGAGGACAGTACAGTTACAACTTTTAAAATTCATCTGGTAAGTACATGAATAAGAAATGTTTGGAGGGATATGGGCCAGGACCAGTTTAGTTTGAGATTATGTTTGGCATGGACTGGTTGGACCCAATGGTTTGTTTCCATGCTGTATGACTCTAAGGCTCTATTTTAAAACCAAGTTTTTAGTTGGCCAGGAGACAGTGTCGGTGAAGCAAGTTGAAAGATGATGGGTGAGCAGACCTTGATCTAAATTAGGATACAGGCAGCTGAGTCTGACATATGTAACTTAACATCCTTTCATTTTCAAGAGAGCCCCAAACAGCCCTGAGCTAGCAAGTAGCCATCTGTGTCTGTAAATATTACCTGGAGACACCTACATCCCCCAAATAATTACATTCGGTACAACCAACAGGTCTTGATGCTGTACAATGTCAATTAAGTCTGACCTTTATGCAGTAGCATTGTGTTCTGTTGCATCGTGATTCATTGACATCCACTGAAAATACTCAGAGACACAAATGGACAAGGAGAGGTCAGGAGACATGATTTTGCTCAGGGGATTGTTGGAGCTGGCAATGTTTTGCTACACAGAGCAGTTGAGGCAGAGATTACTGTCTCTTATTATGAGAAAACTGAATAAATACTTCAAAGCTGAGGAAGCTGGAGAGCATTAGGGATGGGATGGGGCAGAAGGGTCAGTTTTGTAGTGCACATATACAATGAAGAGCTCTGAAAGTTTCCATGGCTCTACAATTCAATGCACTGCAGTGTTTCATGATTCACATAGAAGACTATAGAGCAATTATCCGTCACACCAAAATGTCTCCCGAATACGCATAGATGTGGTCTGTTAGGTCAGCTTGTCACAGGAGGTGTCACCAGGCTGGGTATGAGGGGGAATGGGGCTGATTTCTGGATGGGGCTAACGAAGAGGAACATGTGCTCTTTAGTGGTGATGTACAAAGTGTAGCTGGAAATGTAACACAGGCTATCACCAGTCTGACAGCATAGCAGAGCAAAACCATGATGTATCAAAGGTGGGTGCAGGGCAACCAATTGAAATCCTGTTGTATAGCCTCAACAGAAGTGGATGGTCAAGGATAACCCCAGAACTGTTCCCCAAACGCCCATGCAGTCATCACCGGACTTGTGGCAGATAAATGGGATTCTGCCGCAAATTCTGGTTCAATCACCGTGCTGGCCAAATCTCACTCTGCCAACACCCCTTGCTATCGGCCCATCTACAAACAGCTTCCCACACAGCAGCAGTGTAAACATTGCACACAATGCTCACCTAAATCACAAACCATAGGCACTAAATGTCAGCCTAATACAGTTTATCTTAACACAGCACTGTGGGATATTTTCTGTAAAAGTATAACTAACAATGCAGGGATACTGAGTTATATAAGTTCTGCTCCCAGCTTTGATTGATTTTCAGACTAAGGAATCAATTGGCCCCAGCAGCTCCTGATTACCATTTCATCTTTAATATTAAAAGTTAACTGACAACAAAAGTGACTCTCCAAAATTATAATCAGGATCTCCAAAGCAATGATTTTGACTCTGTTGTTCACATCAACATGATTTTGTTGTTAAAACTCATCTCGCTTCTGTATTACCCAGCTATCCTATAGGGCAGCCACCTAATCATGTGACCCCTGCAGGCTAATGTATTCCTTCAGGTTCATGTTCTGAGGAAGGGTCATTGGACCCGAAACGTTAACTCTGTTTTTTACCTTCACAGATGCAGCCAGACCTGCTGAGCTTTTCCTGCAACGTTGTTTTTGTTCCTTCAGGTTGTTGTGTCTGTGTTTCTGACTGCCAGCTCTTGTGATTAATCAGTGGCAAAGAAGTAGAATCATAGAATCTCTGCAGTGGGGAAGCAGGCTGTTCATCCCATCAGTCAGCATCAACCCTCCCAAAAGCATCCTACACCCCTTCCCCATCTCTGTAACCCCCCATTTTCCATGGCTAATCCACCTAACCTAAGCATTCCTACACAATACAGGCAATTTAGCATGGTCAATCCATCTAATCTGCACATCTTTGGACTGTGGAAGGAAACCAGAGTAAGCCAACTCAGACACAGTGAGAATGTGCAAACTCCACACAGGCAATTGCCTGAGGGTAGAATCGAACCTGGGTCCCTGGATCTGTGAGGCAGCAGTGCTAACTAGTGAAACACTGTGCTGACCTTCTGAGGTGTCTATCAGTTTCCTGGTGTCAGATTTTGTCTTTAAGTTCTCTGAAACTTTCAGGACAGTTGGATTTCCTGACCTCTTTGGCATTTGTTGGCATGTCGTGAATACTCAATAAGACATTAATGTGTTGAGGCAATACTGTTCTCCAAAACTGGGAAATGTGCCTGTATTTACAAGGTGCAAAAAGGCACCAAGTCTTAGATTGAGCTATTTGCTTCATGCATAAAAAAACAACGCACAGGTCCAGCAGAATGTGGAAGTAGAAAAACATCCGTGGACGCTGCACCTCACCAAGTTGGGATGACTGTCAGGCAGGCTTTCATCCAATAAGAGCCAAAAGGTAACTTGATTATGTCAACCTTTCAAGTGGAAAACAAATATCTCACCCAGCAGCTGTACCAGCATTTGCTGAGGTTAAGGGTGAGGAGGAGAAGAAATGTCCACCAACAACTAAACCAAGGCTCAGGAGGCTACCGCAATGAACACAAGCGATGACTGAAGAGGACCACCAGGTTCCTCAGCACTATCAAGCAGAGCACTGAGTCAGGCTCTACCAAAGACATCGCAGCCACCTGCATGTGAATGAAAGGCATTCACATCCTCCTGCAGGTGGGTCTGCAGACAGGCAGCCTGGGACACTGAAGATCACAACAGCATTGAACCACCAGCTCCTTATACACTTTGATTGGGCACTGGTGTGGCATTTCCCAGTCAGCAGCCCACAAGCACAATTATAGTTCCCTGATGTATTTCTTAGGACATGAATTGGCCCAGAGAGCTGAAGTGCCCAAGCTGTGAGGCTGTCAGCCATCGCTGAAGTCCCCCAGGTCCCAGGAGATATTGACCTCACGCAGACAGTATTCAGAGCTCCCTGGTATTGTCCAGCCTCATTCCTGAATGGCAAGGGGATTCCATTCCCTCAATGTAAAGTTCATGTCTGATAACAGGCAACAATTCCTACAGGTGTGTGCCCACTATCCAGAGAGCTGGGGTGTGCTCACATTCTGCATAACTCCCAGGTTTATTAACCCATTCAGTTCTGGGTCAAGGGGTGACCACAGAAGACATGGCTAATGCTCCTGTCAATAAATATGGCGCTGGAAAAGCACAGCAGGTCAGACAGAATCTGAGGAGCAGGGAAGTCAATGTTTCGGACCAAAACCGTTTGTCAAGACTGAGCAGGGGGATGGGAGCCCAGAAATAAATAGTGGGGAGGGTGAGCCTAGGGGGAGGGTAGGTGGGATAAAGATATGTGCATGCAGTTAGGGGGTTATTGTGGTTGATCGGTGGGAAGGGTGGAGTGGACAGGTGAGTAGGAAGATGGACAGATTGGGGGGTGGAGAGATTTTGAAGCTGGTGATGCAGGTATAGGGTTATTGTGGTTGGTCAGTGGGAAGTGGGAAGCATTTCCGCCACGTACAATCAGACCCCACCACCAAAAAGATATTTCCCTCCCCATCCCTGTCCACTTTCCGTAGGGACCATTCACTCCGTTACTGCATCATTAGTTCCACATTCCCCATCAGCCCCTTCACTACATGCAGTACCTTTCCCTGCAACCACAAGAGGTGCTACACCTGCCCATACACCTCCCCTCAGCTCCACCCAAGGCCCAAAACAATCCTTCCAGGTCCAGCAGAGATTCACCTGCACTTCACCCAACCTGATCTATTGTACCCATTGCTCCCGATGTGGTCTCTCTATATCAGGGAGACCAAACGCAGACTCGGGGGACCAGTTCACAGAGCACCTGCGCTCTGCACGCAACAACCAACCCAACCTTCCAGTTGCCATCCATTTTAATTCCACCTCCCCCTCCCCTGGCGACATGTCCATCCTTGGCCTCCTCCACAGTGAGGCCAAACGTAAACTGAAGGATCAACACCTGATATTTTGCCTTGAGAGCTTACAGCCCAAGAATATTGACTTCACCAGCTTCAAAATCTCTCCACTCTAACCTGTCCATCTTCCGACCCACCTATCCACTCCACCCTTCCCATTGATCAACTACAATAACCCACTACCTGAATCCTCCTAAATCCATCGCACCTACCCTCCCCCCATCCCAACCCCCTTCCCTCTATTTATTTGTGGGGTCCCCTCCCCCTCCCCAGTGCTGACGAAGGGTTTCGGCCTGAAACATTGACTTCCCTGTCCTTGGATGCTGTCTGACCTGCTGTGCTTTTCCAGCTTGACATTTTTTGGCTCTACCTTCCAGCATCTGCAGCCCTTACTGTCTCCATGGCTAATGTTCCCAGTGCAAACACTTCAGACTGATGCTGAACAATGCTATAACACTGCCCATGTATCCACTAGGGCCATCACTGAACAGCCAATCAGTTTTCTAAAGACACACTTCCATTGACTTGACCACTCAGTACTCACTGGACACGGCCTCCAGGATAGTGATCGAGCATTGCGCCATTGCAGGACAGAGTGAGAATTGAGAGGAGAGATTGAGAGACCAGTCTCCTGTGTCCTCAAATGAGCAAGAAGGGATGTATGAGGGAGGTGCTAGAGAGCTAATACTGAAGGTGAGGATGCTGAGGAAGACAGGGTACAGTCATAGAGTAGGAGAGATCTACAGCACAAAAAGGCCCTTTCGCCCATCACGTTCGTGCTGGCCAAAATCAACCACCTAACCATTCTAATCCCATTCTGCAGCACTCGGCCCATGGCCTTGTGTGCCTTGGCATCACAAGTGCACATCTAAATGCTTCTTAAATGTGATGAGGGTTTCTGCCTCTCCCACACTCACAGGCAGTGAATTCTAGAATCCCACCAGCCTCTGGGTGAAAAAGCTTTTCCTCGTATCTCCTCTAAATATTCTGCCTTTTCCCTTAAATCTAGGCTCCTGGTCATCGATCACTTCATCAAGGAAGGAGTTCCTTCCTATCTACCCAATCTATGCCTCTCATTATTTTATACATCTCAATCATGTCCCCTAACAATTTCCTCTGCGCTAAGGAAGACAACCCCTGTCTATCCAATCTCACTTCATAACTAAGACACTCCACACCAGGCAACATCCTGGTAAATCTCCTCTGCACCCTCTCCACTGTTATCACATCCCTCCTATAATGTGGATTCCAGAACTGCACACAATACTCTAGCTGCAGCCTAACCAACATTTTAAAAAGTTTCAGCAAACTTCCTAGCTCATAAACTCTATGCCTCGGCTAACAAAGTATTCCGTATGCCTTCTTAACCACTTCATCCAGCTGTCCTGATACCACCTGCCCAAGGCAATCACGTATCTGGATTGAATTCCATTTGCCAGTGATCAGCCTACCTGACGAGGCTGTTTATATCCTCCTCTAACCTAAGGCTATCTTCCTCACTATTTATCACCTCACCAATTTTTGTATCATCTGCGAACTTACTGATCAACTCTCCTACATTCAAGTTGAAATCATTTATACGAACAACAAACAGCAAGGACCCCAACGCTGATCCCAAATTGTGAATCCAATGTGCGAAATTTGCATTGGTTGCCAGATCATTTAGCCCTGTCCACTGTGAGTTCCACTGTTTGGCACGCAAACAATCCCATGTTGTTGCTGTAGTTTGACACCTGGAGTTTGGGTATGCCCTGGTGCTGCTCCTGGCATGCAATACGGATTCTTAATTGAACCAGGGATGATCTCCCAGATTGTAGCAATGGTAGGGTGTGGGATATATCAAGCCATGAGGTTGCAGATTGTGGTTGAATACAATTTTGCTGATGGCTCTTCGAGCCTTATGGACACCCAGTTTGGAAGAAGATCTGCTCAAAGTCTGTCCCGTTGAACATGATGGTAGCACTACACAACCCATTGGAGGATATCTTCAATGTGAAGGTGGGACTTAATTTTCCACAAGGACAATGTCATGTTCTGTCCTACTGCCATGGACAGCTACATCTGTAACAAGAAGTTTGGTGATGACAAGGGCAGTAGATTTTGTTCCTCCTGTTTGTTCTCTTACAATGTGCTGGGAGATAGCAAGAACTGCAGTTGCTGGAGTCAAAACAACATAATGTGGAACTGTTCTGAAGAAGGGTCCCGACCCAAAACATTGACTTCCCTACTTCTCTGATGCTGCCTGACCTGTTGTGTTCCTCCAGCTCCGCAGTGTGTTGTCGTTGAGTATGACAGCTACGTCCTTCAGAATTCGATCGGTAGTGGTATGACTGACCCACTCTTGATGATGGACTTTGAAATTGCCCACACTGTGTTCTTTCTTGGGGATTGCTTGCTAGATAAGAATGATTCCAAAAGGTAAATTATCTCAACTAAGAATGATTCCACGTTTCATCCGGGATGAAACACCTATCCAGGCAGAGAAAGGATGAGGAAATGAGAGGCAGAGAGGGAGAGAAAAACAGAGAAACAAACAGAGAGGCAAGGACACAGAAAGAGGGAGAGAGGTCTCAAGGCTGCAATCTGCTATAATGTAACTGGGCAGCTAAAAGTGTCACACCTTCAGACCCAGAAGTCAAACTCTCCTCTCCCTCACTCTCACTATCAACTGTTCTGTGGAATCGATCTGTGTAAAAAGAAAGCGACCCAATGCTGAAGCCATTGCTATCACTGCATCTAACATAAAACATTAACTTCTTTGCTTCGACAACAAGGAACTCAAGCACTGGTCCCCACTGTTATTCCACAGAGACTTGTGATTTTCCTCAAATGGGTATTCTTTTGTCCTGTTTGTTCTTGTTTTATTTTTGGAATCTGTAATTTCTTTATGCCTAAGGAACTTTCGGACGTAACACATGATAAACTAAACTGTTTGAACCAAAAGCTTAGTTAGCCTACTTTAAATTGAATCATTGACACTGGAAGGAGAATAAACAAGCCAATTGACCTTCAGGTCAGTGATCACACTGAGGGAACACAGCTGGTGATCGTGACAATGTGTAGGTATTTATGGAAGACCCACTTTGGGTACTCCGTGCACGTGGTGACTCCTTCTACTTAGCAGCTATTACAGCCCGAGACAGCAACCACTCATTCCTGAGATAAATTTCTCCGATCTCTGTACAATTATAGATTGTGTAATTCAAACGTCTGCCAACATCACTCAATTTCTACAACTGCATAATGTGTGAGTGTGTGTGTGTATGAGTGCGTGTATGAGTGTGTGTGAGTGTGTGTGTGTGTGAGAGTGAGTGTGTGTGTGTGTGTGTGTGTTTGTGTGTGTGTGTTTCTGTGAGAGAACTTGTGTGTATGTGTGTGAACATGTACAAACTGTTTGCAAATCATATATGTGAGTGTGAGAGACTGTGTGCATGATGTGTGAGTGCATGTGTGTGCACAAGTGTATTTGTAAATGTGTGAGCGAGAGAAAGTGAGTATAAGAGTGCAAAGTGACTATGTGTGCATGTGTGTACGTGTGCATGTGTATGAGTGACAATATGTGTGTTTGAGCAATGCACACGTTTGTACATGTATGTCTCTTACGTGAACATGTGTGTTTGTTTGTATGTATGTGTTTGTATGTATGTATGACTGTGTGCATGTGCATGTATGAGTGACTGTATGTTTGAACAAGTGCATGTGTGTGAGTGTGTGTGTATGAGAGAGAATGTGTGAGTGTAGGAGAATGAGTATGTGTGTGTATGTTTGTCTGTGTCTGTACATGTAAATGTGTGTGTGTGTGAGAGTGAGTGTGTGTGTGTGTGTACAAGAGAGAACGTGTGAGTGTGAGAGAATGAGTGCGTGTGTGTATGAGTTTGTCTGTGTGTATGTGTGTTTGTGTCTGTACATGTGAGTGTGTGTGTATGTGAGTGAGTGTGCGTGTGAATGAGAGTGCGTGTGGGGTAATCCCTCAGACCAAGGATGACACTAGGTTGTGGTGGGATCCTGTGAGCAGAGTTCTCTAACATGGAGAAGCTGTAGCTCCCATGCATCTCTGCCTGACCAGCAGCCTCTCCCGCTCTTGTCAGCCATTTGTGCCTTGGAACAAATTACAGATTAATAGTAAGATTACAACACTCCTTCTGTGGCAATGGTCCCTGAACCCAGAGCATCTAGCCCAGAGGTACGGATGCTGCCCACTGCACCATGAGTCCTCCCTGAACCTATTCACTCAGTGCCAAGTGAAATAATTTCCATTCCCTAATCCGGCTATTGCTCAACCAAGTACATGCAACTGGGGAAAACCAAAGGTGGAAATGATAGCTCCTCAAGATGTGTGACTCACCCTGAATGCCAGCAGAAGATGTCTAGAAGAGCTACCCAACGCTCCAGGCCAAATCTAATGCCCATTGCAATCCTTAATCATCAAATCCCCCTGAGGATTCCAAATGAGGATACAGGCTCATCCCTGGTTGTTGTAATCAAACAAACAATATCCTCCGCATCTCTACCTGCTCCCACAATTCAGGCAGCACGGCTGCTCAATGGTTAGTAGTGTTGCCTCACAGCGCCAGGGACCCGGAATTGATTCCACCCGCGGGTGACTGTCTGTGTGGAGTTTGCACATTCTCCCCGTGTCTGCATGAGTTTCCTTCGGGTGCTCCGGTTTCCTCCCACAGTCCAAAGATGTGCAGGCTAGGTGGACTAGCCATGATAAATTGCCCGTAGTGTTCAGGGATGTGTAAATTAGGTAGGTTAGACATGGGAAATGCAGAGTTACAAGGAAAGACTACGGGGATGTGTCTGTGTGGGATGCTCTTCAGAGGGACAGTATGGACTTGTTAGGCCAAATGGTGTGTTTCCACACTGTAAGGATTCTATGTTCTATGATGTTGTTCTCTGTTTCGAACTTGTCCCTTTGATTATTTGTTCAGTTATTCAATTCCTATTGTAGGATTTAATAGCAAACTATAGAAAAGCTACAGCACAGAAAGAGGCCATTCAGCCCATCATTTCTGGACCTGCTGAATAAACTAGCTGCCCTTTCTAATTCCACTTCCCAGTACCTGGTCTGCATTTGCGTTCTGCTGACCTGATCTTTCACTTATATATGAGGTTTTCACAAGCTCTGGGATCCCAGAGTGCATTACAGGTAAAAAAAGTACAGGTTGGGAATTCTTTTTCTGAAAATCTCAGAGACCAGCAAACACCATGTCTACAGGACAATTCAGGTCCGCTTTTGAAGAAATCTTCAATTTTTAGGTCTTAGAGATAGTAGGAACTGCAGATGCTGGAGAATCTGGGATAACAAGGTGTAGAGCTGAATGAACACAGCAGGCCAAGCAGCATCAGAGGAGCAGGAAGGCTGATGTTTCTGGCCTAGATTTTTCTGAAGAAGGGTCTAGGCCCGAAACGTCAGCCTTCCTGCTCCTCTGATGCTGCCTGGCCTGCTGTGTTCATCCAGCTCTACACCTTGTTATCTCAATTTTTGGGTCTTTTTGGTTTTCAGACATGCGGGTACAGGATACCCGACCTGTGTTATTAAAGTGCAGTCACTACTGGAATGCAGCAAATATGGCAGTCATTTTACACACAGCAAGCTCATAGAATGGCAACTTGATAATGACCAGTCTATCTGTTTCATTGATGTTGATTAATGACTGAGTCAGTGCAAAATTCAATTGCCAAAAGTCAAGATCAAAGAAGTCTAACCGAGGCTCCATATTGCACAAGCAGAAGCTTTTGTGTGAAAGTGTTCCTCTAATTTTGATTCCAGGCAGCTATCTGGAGCTTACAAAAAATAATTCAAACTCAGTTATATGGGCCAATAGCATAAGTGCAACTTAAAAGATATGGAACAGATTTGTTCTGACGGACCAGGTTAGCGATCCACATTTACGTGAACACAGACACACACACACACACACACACAGATATACCCACACACACCCACCCACACACACACCCACACCCACACACACACCCACACATACACATATGCAGACACACAGACACATACACACACACACATTCACATACACATACACACACACACACACAGACTCACACATACATGTATGCAGACACACAGACACATACATACACACATATACATAGACACACATACACATAGACAGACACGCACACACACAGACACACAAAGACACATGCACACACACACATATGCACACAGACTCAGACACACATAGACACACACACTTACACACACAGACACATGTTTACACACAAACACACACACAGACACACTCACACATACACATATGCAGACACACACAAACAGGCACATACATACACAGACACACGCATACACATAGACAGACACACACACACACACACACACACACAGAGACACACAGAGAGACACACATATGCAGACACAGACACAAACACAGACACACACACACACACACAAGCACGCACACACTATCCACTGGCCCTCGGACTCTCCTGTCAATGGTCACTGCTATTAGTCAGACATTTGCTTCTCTTTGATTCACCTTCATGGTTGGACAGTGTCACCTGTTTGAATGGTCTTGCTTCACACGTCAAGGAACAGACTCTGAACTGCTTCATGGGCTTGGCACATATCCATCACCTTTTTACGCCAGATGGTCCTAGCTCTCAAGTCCCTTTAAACAAGATTTATTTAAGCTGCTCCTTTTTAAAAGATTTTCAGAGAGAGTTGTCACTGGCTGAGCCAGCATTCTTTTCCCACCTTGAGAAAGTGATGGTGAATTAACTTTTGGCCTATTATAGTTTGTTATGGGCATGTACATACACAGGGCTATTAGTGAGGAGAGTGCAGGATTGGAAACCTCGTTATTAATAACATCAAGACTGCACCAGCAGCATGTGTTTTCCAATGTGAAATTGTCACTGACTAACTATGAAGTATATATTTCTAATTTAAAGCTTTATCTATCCACAAGTGACTGTGTGTGTAATCTGGATAATTACAATCTCTTTGTTCATAATCAGCCTGCTACTGCCTACTTTATGATGTGATTATTTATGAACAGCTCTGTTCAAAACAAATTGACTGAAGGCTGTACCATTGTGAGTTTGGTATCGGACCATGGCAAATATTTCACTGAGTTGGGGAAACATTACAATTCCCTTGTTGGAAAAGCCCATTTGATTGAGTTCCCGCTCAATCTTTTCCCTTTGATCTTGGGGAACTGGCTGCATCAAGCAAGTTCATGCACAAATCTAAACTCCAAGGGCTCCTCCATATGTTTAAGAAAATCCTGGTAGCTACTCGATGGAAACTTTTGTTCCATTTATCCTCTCTATGCCTCAACAGGAAATGGCTGAAACCATTTCATTTCTCACTCCCCTACCCAAAGAGGGGCGAGGTTGTTATATCCAGGAGAGAGTTTCCAATCTGACAGCAAACAGGAGCTGGGTCACTTTGTAAAGGAGGTCAGTAATAGGAAGCCTTGTGATCTTCTGGCTAGTTATGGCTGCCGTACTGAAGTCAATGAGGAATATTTTTGTTCCCCGAGTTAGTCAAGGCTTTTATTTGAAATTTCACCAGGAGTTCCAACAGACTTTGGATGAGATAAGCTGGAGAGATCGGTGAGTCTTTCCCTGCCTGTCATATCCTGTTGTTCAAGATACATTTAAGAATCATCTCCCTGACCAACAGAGAGTTAAACCAATCATTCATGAGTCGATATCTTAGAGAGTTGATCATATTTTTCTGGTTTGTATTGTGTCTTAATACTAGAATGAAATATCGCAGAACCGAAAATTGCCCTCCCATTTTATAAATCATCCAGTTTCCTTCCTGTACTGGAAATGGACATCGCCTGTTTTACATCACGGCCGAGGTTGTAGACTTGCTCACTGAGCCGGTGTGTTTGATTGAAACGTTTTGTTACCCTGCTAGGTAACATCGTCAGTGCGCCTCCGGTGAAGCGTCGGTGTTCTGTCCCGCTTGTTATTTATTTGCGTCGGTTTGTTGGGATGGTTGGTATTACTTCCCGTTCTGTTTTTCACTGGTTTATATATCAGGTCCAGTTCAATGTGGTTGTTGATGGAGCTCCAGTTGGAATGCCAGGCCCCCAGGAATTCCCTGGCATGTATCTGTTTGGCTTGTGCTATTATGGATGTGTTGTACCTGTCGAATTCATGTCCTTCTTTGTCCTTGTGCATTGAGACCAGTGAGAATTGGTCATGTCTTGTTGGCTAGTTAATGTTCATATATCCTTATTGTCAGTTTTCTTCCAGCTTGGCTTGTGTAATATTTCTCACAGCCCTTGCATGGTATTTTGTATATTACATTAGTTTTATTGGTTGTCGGTATATTTATATTCGTCAGTAGCTGTCGCAGGGTGGTTGTTGGTTTTTGGCCTACTCTGATACCCAGGGGTATGAGCAGCCTTGTGGTCATCTCTGATATGTCCCTGATGTACAGTAGGTGGATTAGTGTGTCTGGCCGTATTGTGTTTTTTTGTGGTCTGTCACAGAGGTAATGGCAGATTGTGCTTTTTGGGTATCCATTCCTTTCAAAAACTCAAAAGTGCTCTTGTTCTGCTTTACGCAATGCTGGGTTGCTGCAGTGTGTTGTGGTTCATTTGAATAATGTCCTGATGCAGCTATGTTTATGGGTGTTGGGGTGGTTGTTGGTGTAATTAAATGTTTGGTCTGTACGTGTTGTCTTTCTGTATATGCCAGTCTGGAGTTCCTCGTTGTTCTTACATTCCACCGTTATATCCAGGAAGGGTAGTCAGGTGTCGTTCTCTTCTTCTTTTGTGAATTTTATTCCAGTGAGGATGTTGTTTATGTGTCGGTGGGTTTCTTCTAGTCTTCTGCATTTGATAATCACAAAGGTGTCATCTACATATCGGACCCAGCTCTTCCAGCCCGGAGATATGGGCACTACCTCTGCTTTGTGTGTTTATGTAGTGACTTTAATGTCACAAGGTGGATTATATAAGTATTATTAATCACAGTTCAAATAACTGCTTGGTCACAAAAAGGCAGGTTTCAAGCAGCATTCCAAAGCAGTTGAGTGAGACAGAGAGGAAGGGTAGCTTTAGGGAAGAGATCCCATGGTTTAGTCCCGAGGCAGCTGAAGGCATGGGAAATAATGGTGCAGTGTGATGTTTAAAATATAGATATGAGGTTCAAGAGATCAAATACCTCAGAAGCTAATAGTTCTGGAAGAGTTAATGAAGGTAGAGAGGGAGACCGGAAAACAATTACGAGAATAATAATGTTCAGACATTGTTGGATTGGGAGCCAGTGTTAATCGTGCACGAGGGTTAGGGTGGGAGAACAGGACAAGGTGCAAATTACATCCTGGGTAATGGAGTTTTGTGTGAATTCAAGTTGATCAGCGGTGGGAGATGGGAGTCAGGCCGAAAGAGGACAGCATTGCACTAGTCAATTGTGGAGGTAACAAGGCACAGATGATGATTTCAGCAACAGAGGAACTGAGATGGAGCAGAGTTGGTCTATGTTATGGAGGTGGAAGTAGGCAGCGTCAGGGACGATAAAGATGCCTGCAGAGTCAGAAGTACGTTTTGATGTCAACTATAACAACAATGTTGCAACTGGTCTGTTGTTACAGATAACAGCCAGAGACCAAGAGAGAGATGAGGTCGGTAGATAGGAAATAGGGATTGCATCAGGGACGGTACACAAAGGATTTGGTCTTCCTGACATTTAGCTGGTGGATTTCAGCACATCCAGAACAGAGTGGGCGCTGTGCTGTTCGAGGGTCGGTCTGAGCCATCTGAGATGGTGGTGAAGTAGCAGTGGTATGGTCAGTACACCTTTGAAACCCAATGTTCTTGTTTTTGGATGATGCCAGCAAGGAGCAGCATGTAGATGGGAGATAGAATGGGGCACGATAATAGATACCTGTGGGGCCACCCAAGGTAAGAGTGTGGGAGCGAGAAAATGAGTCATCACAGGTGAGTTTCTGGCTATGACTGGTCAATGAAACAAGCAGAGGGCAATCTGAGCCAGCCAGATGGTGGAAAAGAGGTATTGGAGAAGGCAGGGCAGTTTGTCAACCTCAATGTCAGTTGCAGACAGACTGGGGGAGGGATGGACAAGAAGGATTGTTTGGTTGAATGATTTGGCTTTAATAAGGGCTGCTTCAGCACTGTAGCAGGGGCAAAAATCCAGTTGGAGGGCATCCACATTCGAACAGCAGGAACTGCATGAATTTGGGAATTGTAGTAATTGTAATGAGGTCAACCAGGTGGACCTCATAGAGTACGAGTTCCCTGATTGGGGCTGTTAACCTGATCCAATCAGGGAGCCCTAGCTGATTGATACAAACAAGCGTGTCAGAGATTCTGTCATTCCAAGAGCTGGTCTAAGGGAGCTGGAGCAGTGTCAAAGACTCTTCACATGTAAATAAAGCATGACTTGGTGATGGGATACTGGCCTCTGTGGAGTTATTTCAAGAAGCAGCAGAACATTCAAACACTGTAAAGAGGAAAGTAGAAGGTAGGATTTACAAGAGCAAAGTACATTCTGGAAACTGTTAGGTAGGAAATTTGCTTTACATTTACTCAGGGTTATCATGATGCCAGTTGATGCAGGCTGAAACCTGGCTTGATGGATCATATTTTGTCTTGTCTTGGTTTTAAAAGATGCTCTTTCACTGAAACATAAGTGTGCAAATTTACAGAATTTATTTTAAAAATAAAACAGAAGTTTATTAATCATAGGAAATAGAACAAAATAGAATAAACAAAGCCAATTAGAAAATTTAATTCATAATACCATTAATTATAAAACACTCCTTTACAAATTCCAAAAAGAAATTCTTAGTAAAATATCCAAAAGCATCCCATTTTTATTACCCATATCAGAGAAATAAATCATTTCCTGACATCGTAATAGGCTTAGTGTAACTGTGGTTATAGCTCTTGGACTGCAAATTCTGATAGCTTCTTCCACGAGCTATCACACACCTGACCCTGAATGTATTCAGCTTCAAGTAACCTCTTCAGGGTTTTATCAAAACACTTCTGATTTGTGACTATCATTAACTACTTACTCTGAGCTAATCCAATTTTGCTATATTCTCATCTTCTCAGGAGCACTGTCATATGCAACCATCTACATCCAAAACTTCACAGAATCTTCCAACAAATCTTAAAATATATTGATTTACCTTTTAACTTCTAAAATATCACAATGGAAACAAAAACTCATTTGTGCTGCCAAATTTTCTATCATGAACTGTGTTAAAAGAAATTGCCATGGCTACAGAAACACATACAAGTTAATTATTTACTTCAGACACACAGAAAACCCATATGTGACTAACTTAAACTTAGAATCAATAATATTAAAAATATATATAAATTGCACAGTTTATATCATAAGGATTTAATAAAACATCACTGAACAGTGTGTATTTATGGATGAGGGAAATACAACAACTTACATTTATTCAACCCCTATAACATCATAAAATATCACGAGGCATTGTCGAGGGAGTTACCAAACAAAAGTTGACACAGAGCCATATTAAATTGGTCAAAACAGGAACTGTTAAGGAAAGGAACAAAAACAAAGTTGCTGGAAAGCTCAGCAGGTCTGGCAGCATCTGTGAAGGAAAAAACAGAGTTAACGTTTCTCAGAACTCAAAGAAAAGTCTTGAAGTAGGAAAAAGAGGTTGAAGGTGGAGAGGTTTAGGATGGGCTTGGGACTAAGCAGCTGGAACGATGGCCACCAATGGTGTAACAATTAAAATCAGACTTTGTCTAGAAGCCAGAATTGGAGGAGCCCAGATATCTCGGAGAGTTGCTGCGATTACAGAGATCAAAAGGAGTGAAGTCATGGGCCTGTATTGAAAATGAGGATGAGAAGGAGGAATTGCTAAGCCAAGACTCAACCAGAGCCAGAGAGCATAAAGTGAGAGATGAACAGGACTTGATGCAAATCAGGACATAAGCCCAAATCTTGGTTGAGCTTAAGATGATAGAATTTAGAAAAGAGACAACCTCCGGGTGTCTGTTAGAATAGTTGAGGTTAGATGTAACAAAAGCGTGGATGAGGGAATCAGCAACAAATGAGCTGAGGCTAGGGCAATGTCAGGCAATATTAGGCAGGTGTAAAGTAGTGATATTCCATGTGGACCAACATCAAAGTTGCAAGGAGTCTCAGGTAGTTGGCAGTGAAAAGGATGGAGTTGGTGGCTAGCGAATGGAAATTATGACAGGAACCTAAGACAATGGCTTCATTCATCGCATGCAATTACAGAATCAGACAGAGACCCACAAATACAAATGTACTGATGCACATAAGCACACATGTACAAAGTCAAATACAAAGCTATGTCCACACACACACGCATGGACAGAGTCTCGTGCACCTTCCTCAGGTTAAAGGCTAATGTTTCCTCAGCTTATGTAATCAGACATAGAGTGCTCTGCGGAATTGTTTTCATATTCCCGGCCTCATTGAAGGTTTGGAAATATTTTGCTCCATTCTGTAAATTGTTGTTGTAACTCTGCCCACCTTTGGGAATGACAGCTGTTACCATTGGCAGTTAATAGCTTGCTAGTTTCACAGAGACGTCAATAATTATTTCTCCTTTTCACCCAGCAAGCAGTGAGACAAGTGCATGCCGAGCAACAAAACCTGAAGCACTTTACTCCTAAATGGCCTCTCCATGTGAAATGGCCACATCAGTAAGGAGGCAGGGTTACAATGCTGAGCCATGGTGTAAAGAAACAAAAACCCCACACAGTGCTAATCGGGACATGTGCTGAAGAAATAAATTAAACACTCATTAATTATTTAGTGGCCCGCAAACGCCAAAACAAACATTTCAAAGATTATTGAAAATCTGTAATCAGTGTCGGGTCTCTGTGAAAACAATCATCTGGCGAGTACTACCTTATATACTTCTGCAAAAGCGTGTCTCACTTATAAAACAACCCAAAACCTTTAGCTCAAAAAAGTGAAGAAAGCAGAGTTAATATTTCAAGTCCGGTGACTCTTCATCAGAACCTAGCCAATGCTTATCTCATTTTTTCATATTTTTTCATAATCTTCATGTAAAAGCCAGCACTAGTTTTTCAGGGACCAAAGCCCAAATATTTCAGAACCAAAGTATAATTTCTACAAATCTCAACTCATTACTTATTACAATAGGTTACACTGACAGTATTTCCACCAGTTCCTGTTTAAAGTAAATCCTCGCCTCTGCTCACCATGTCATAAGAGTTATCTGGGCTATTGGTCACCGTTAGTATATTTTCTGTCACCATCCTCCTTTTAGGTTGTGATCTACAGGGCTTGCTCTATTGAGTGTAGTGGGAGACAACTAGTAGGTAGTTTGACATGAAGAGGCTCTTGTCTTAAAGAAGATTTTTTTTATTCATTCATGGGGTGTGGGCATCGCGGGCCAGGCCAGCACTTGTTGCCCATCCCTAATAGCCCAGACCGCAGTCAAGAGTCAACTACATTGCTGTGGATCTGGAATCACGTGCAGGCCAGATCAGGTAAGGACAACAGTTTCCTTCCTAATGAGACATGAGTGAACCAAATGGATCTTTCCTTACAATCGACAGCGAGTTCATGGCCATAATTTGACTCTTAATTCCAGACTTATATTGAATTCACATTCCACAATCCACCATGGTGGGATTCAAACCCAGGTGCACAGAACATTACCTGAGTCTCTGGATAAATAGTCTAGCGATAATACCACAAGGCTATTGTCTCCCCAAGATGCAGCTTATTGTACGACAGCAGTCAAGAGCAAGTTACACTGGTGTGATAGGCAGGGTTACAAAGAGATCTGGATGATAGTTTCATCTCCTTCGAGATCCACAGTTGTTCTTCCCACCAATGTTCCCTCTAAGCTGTGTGGCTGTGCAGCTACTACAAGGCTCTGCGCATGCCAATCAGCTTTAAAGGATGAACAAGGCATTAACTTTCAGTTCTGGAGGACGCTGCCATACACAGACCTCAGATTCCTGCACAACTGGGACAGAAATTAGAGGGAACACTGCTTCCCATCCAAGTTCACATGATATCATCATTTCAAGCAGTGCTTGACAAATTCCTCAGTATGAACTCTTTCAGTCCTTAATGCCTTATCCTACAGCTCCTAGCTGCCAATTACGATTAGAGGAATGTGAATTATACTTCAGTTCCTGACAGATAGGAAAATAGTCATAAGCAGTAAACGTGGAAACAGGAAACAGGAAAGACGTTACAGGGACCAGATTGTACTGTAAATAGATAAACTTGTGTCCTCAGTCTTCCTGGAGAGGTCAGGGGAAGCTTGGGCCTTGCTAATCAGGTCCTTGCAATTGGAAAGGAGACAGCTAAAATGCACAGCAGGATCCCACACAAATAGGAATGTGATAATGACCAGGAAACATTTATAGTGGCAAAAACAGAAATTGCTGGAATAGCTCAGCAGGGTCTGGCAGCATCTGTGGAGAGAAATCAGAGTTAATGTTTCAGGTCCAGTGACACTTCTGAGGAAGATGCTGCCAGATCTGCTGTGTTATTCCAGCAATTTCTGGTTTTGTTTCTGATTTCCAGCATCCACGGTTCTTTGTTTTATTTCACTGGGTTAGAGGGTGTTGGTTTTTTTTCTAGGTAGTGTCATTTATTTTCAGCTGAGAGGACAGATAGGACCTTAGATTAAGATCTCATTTAAAAAACAGCACCTGCAACAGTACAGCACTCTCTCAGTACCTACCTCTTTGATTCCTACATCAGCTTCTAACATCCTCCCTTCCCCCTTTGTAAGACATACCTGAAAACCGCATCACACAAAAGAGTTACTAGACAACTTGTTGCTCATTCACGAGCTGCCTGTCTGTAACCTCAGCCCTCTGGTCCTTTTTTCATCACATATACAATTGCAGCTTAAAAACTTTGAGAAAATTCACACAAAAGCAAGAGTAAACCACACGTTACTCAGCATATCACACCGCTAGCACTTGACTTACAATCCTGAGGCAAGCCAGCACTCTCTCCACGACACCCAGGTATAAATAGTCACACTCCACACCACAGACAACACAGAACGAGTATTCTTAGCCTTTCTTTAAATTTGCTTATTTTTATCTTTTTTTAAACTGAAAGAAGAAGTAAACAATGACTCACATAAAACAAATGTCATGTTGAAAATAAACCTGTATTTAGATTTTCCTTAATTCTCCAACAATTTCTGCCATTATTTGAAGGCTGTCTTTTCTGTTGTAGTCATTTTCAAAGTCATTTTGAAGTGGATTGCTATTGCCTCCTGGAGGATGGCTCACCAGGTCACTCTCCCTCTGTTGCTACCTGCTCTCAGGAGCATTGGAAGGTGATAATCAATTTGTTTGGCCATGTTATAAATGCATCTTCAATGGGCAATTAATTCGAGTGCGGGACTTCAACCTTGAGCTCCTAGTCCACTGCCTGCTGCTCCATGGGATCTCTACCATTTAAAGCAACCACGTTTAACAGTGTTGATATTCACTTTGTATGGCAGTCTTTTTTTTGTGTGGGATCTCAACAGAAGCCAGTGTACCTCCCAGCCAGTTATTCAGCTCCTGTCAATGTTCAGGATATCAGGTACAATAAGAAACAGTGATGAATCACAGAAGTGTTACAATCATGAAGACAGTCATCAGCCAATTGCACTTAAGAACTGCATTCACTCGTGAGACATAGGTATTGCTGGCTGGCCAGCATTTATTGCCCGTCCCTAGTTGCCCTTGAGAAGGTGGTGGTGAGCTGCTTTCTTGGGCCACTGCAGCCCATGTGCTGTAGATAGACCCTCACTGCCCCGAGGGAGGGAGTTCCAGGATTCTGATCAAGAAATGATATAGTTCCAAATCAGGATGGTGAGTGGCTTTGATGGGAACTTGCAGATGGTGGTGTTCCCCTACTTCTGCTGCCCTTGTCCTCAAGTTGGAAGTGGTCATGGATTTGGAAGATGCTATCTAAGGATGGGCCTCTTCTGTACTGTATGAGTCTGTGATTCTATGTAAAAAGAAATCATTTGGGCAAGCAATTGATAACTGAAGGACATTACTCACCAGTACAAATAATTCTGTCCTGTTGTGTAGGGCATTAGGCCAAGGGAACAGCAGACAGTGAAAATGCTCAGAGAATTGTACATTATTTAACTGGTGTCTATGAATGCCTCACTCTGAGTTCTAAGCATGCCTCAGTCCTCTGGTTGCAAGATTGATGATAATGTGTTGTTGGATCTAATTAAACGGGTAGATAGCGGAACTGATTGGCTACCAGAAGTGACTGTTAATAACCATGTTATGATGCTCCTGAGTTAAACCTTGAGATGTTGAAGCCACAGCTGGTTAATTCTGCAGACCATATGACTGAAATCTCTTCATTTCCCAACTAATGTGCGAGATGAGAATTCTTGCCTAATCCTACCAAAACAAATAATAAATATCGCATCCCGTTCTGCCCATGTCAGATGGAAAATCATTTCAGCCAAGTGAATTGTAAGACAGGGAGATGCAGCGCTATTGCAGGTGTTCAAAAAATCAATGGTGACAATGTTGAGCTTGCTATAACGTGGGGTACTGAGGCAAGCTGCAATTACAAATTTGAGGAAAGTGAAGATCAAACGTTTTGGGGAAAGAAAGAGAAGGACATAGTGTTTGGTGAGAAGACATTAGGTGGGAGGAGGTTCCTGCAGACTGTAAACACCAGTACAGTATACATCAGCTGGGCATGTAGAGTAAAGGATTAATGCTCATATATGTAAATAGTTGGCCATATTAGTAGTGATGTAAGAGATGAGATTAGCACAGTTGCCTCTCAGCACCAGGGAACAGGGTTCGATTCTATCCTCAGGCAACTGTCTGTGTGGAGTTTGCACATTCTCCCTATGTCTGTGTGGGTTTCCTCCGGGTGCTCCAGTTTCCTCCCACAGTCCAAAGATGCGCAGGTTAGGTGGATTGGCCATGCTAAATTGTCCACAGCGTTCAGGGATGGTTCAGGGTATATTAGACATGGGAAATGAAGGGTTATATGTGGGGTAGGATGCTCTTTGATGGATCGGTGTGGATTTGATGGGCCAAATGGCCTGCTTCCATACTGTGGGGATTCAATGATTCTATGATCACATGGCAATTGGCTCTGAAAAGAGAAGGTTCTGTGCAGGCATGTACTGAGCTTAATTGTGTAAATAGTAGGATGTTAAACAAAAAGGTAATCTCACCTACAGCTGAGAGTCTAATAATCTCCCTGGTCACTACCAAGGACTCAACTTCTTCTAAGACCTTCCACCATGAGAACTGAGAGATGAATGCCCTGCCTCTGAGCTTTAAAAATTCTATTCAATTCAAACTGGAATCCCGTGATTACTGCCCTTGCTATTCCATGATACTGTGTTGGATCTTGCATCATGTTGGGAACAGGACAGAAGAAGTGCCAGTTGAGGCACTAAGTGTGAGGGAGCACTGTGTAGAATGATTATGTCTACCCACAGGAAGGAGTGAGGTGTGTTGCCATCGACTGAAGGGAGTTGGGTGCAGAGTGGTACAGGATGTCCACCTTTCAGCAGAGTCACAGATGATGCAGTGTGCAACTGTGGCAAAAGTAAGTTTTCTTTCCTCTTCGATCTCTCTGATACCTTTTATAGGGCTGTTCTCCTCTAACACCCCTGCACTTTAGTCCAGAAGGCTGGGACTGCTCTCTGCTCTCACCATGTTCCACTCTTATCTGTCTCGTTGGAGCTGCTTTCCCTTGTTGCTCCTAACTGTTAGCTCTGTTGTCCCCTAAGGATCCATCCTTGACCCCCTCCTATTTCTCGTCCACCCAACAACGACATCCAAATTCACACGATTTTTCACTCAGGCGCTGATGAAATCTCATTCTACCTCAGCAACGCCCCTATCTACTCCTCCACTTGTCTCGGAGTTATCAGTCTGCCTCTCTAACATCCAGTAAACTTCCTCCAATCAGGAAGACTACACTTGTTGTTTTCTGTCCCTGCTCCAGTCTCTGTTCTTTCAGGAACAGACCCATTCTCTACCAGGCAACTGTCTCAGTTTAAGCCAATTTGCTTGCAATCTGGATGTGACCTCAAATGAGTTTCTAACCTCATAGTCATGCCACCGGCGAGACATCCTATTATGACCTCTGCGGCATTGACAGATTAAGTGAATGGGAAAAACTGTGCCAGATGGATTTTAACAGACTAAGTCAGTGGAGGCCCAAAGAGACTTGGGTGTCCATTCGGTGGATTGGGATGGGAGCTTCAGGGCAAGTGTGAACTTTATCATTGGGGGTAGTGATGGGGGAAGTATGGCTGGTAGGAGGGCAGAACATTATCAGGAGTGGCCTGATGATTGTCGGTGCTGCTGTTATACTGGAGACTTTAACACACCAGCTGACTTGCATGGAGCTGTGTTCCTGAACAGGTTTGACATCTGAAAGGAAAAGTTCCAAATAAATCTGTGCAAACAACCAGTGTACGGCAAATAGCCCAAGGTTGCGTAGTTCTGTACATCAAAATGTATTAATTTATCAAAGTTCATCTAATCCCAGCATTGCAGGGAATAATAAAGCAAGCCAGACAGGGTAGAACCAGAAATTAGAAGTTTAAACTTCCTTTGTGAATAATCATACTAGTACACATAGAGTCATAGAGTTATGGAGCACAGAAACAGACCCTTTGGTCCAACCAGGCCACACCGACCATAATCCCAAACTAAATTGGTCCCACCTGCCCTTGGTCCATAACCTTCCAAACATTTCTTATTCATGTCCCTGTCCAAATGTCTTTTAAACATTACAACTACACCCACATCCACTACTTCCTCTGGAAGTTCATTCCACACATGAACCACTGTTTGTGTAAAAAAGTTGCCTCCGTGTCTCTTTTAAATCTTCCTCCTCACACCTTAAAAATGTGCCGCCAGTCTTGAATTCCTCACCATAGAGAAAAGACACCTGTCATTCGCTTTATCTATGCCCTTCGTGATTTTATAAACCAATATAAGGTCACTCTTCAGCCTCTGAAGTTCTAGGGAAAAAGGTCCCAGCCTATCCAGCCTCTCTTTATAACGCAAACCCTCCATTCCTGGCAACATCCTGATAAATCTTTTCTAAACCACCCCCCCACCCCGCCCCAGTTTAAACATATCCTTCCAATAACAGGGTGACCAGAACTGCACAGAGTATTCCAGGAAAGGCCTCACCAACGTCCTGTACAACCTTAACATAACATCTCAGCTCCTATGCTCAAAATCTGAGCAATGAAGGCAAGCGTGCTAAACGTCTTCTTATCGACCCTATCTATATGTGATACAAACTTTGAACAATTATGTACCTGAATCCTTAGATCTTGCTGTTCGACAACACCACCCAAGGCCTTACTTTTAATTGTCTGAGTCCTGCCCTTGTCTGTTTTACCAAAATATCTAGACGTGCTCAGACATTTGACAAGTATTAAGTTGAGCCCTATCATGCTTGCCGTATTCTGGCCAATATTACACAAACTAACTCCTCAAACACTCAGAAGCCAATAAAACTTCTGTCTAAAATATCAGTTCTAGACCAAACAATGACACAAATTGTTAAAAATAAAAGATGTTTTCCGAGTCCCTCGCTCCTAATTTGAAGAGGAAAATCTCCTTGGTAATAGCCAGCTCTGGGTACTATTGTGCCAAGCTCCTCGATCGATGGCGAGTGTGCTGTTTCTGGGCCACCATCCTAAACCAGCTCGCTTAGTCACTCTTCTCATCATGCTTGTGGGATCATCCTATGCACAAAATAGCTGTCATCATTGCCTATGCGACATGACTGACCACATTTCAATGTATTTCATTGTACATTAAGAAGCTTCACATGCTCCTGAGAGATATGAAACCGTGCTTCATCAAGGTAAATCCTTTCTAATTACCTGTTTAATTAGAAGTGTTCCGAGTACTACAATGAGCTTCCGCTATACAAAAGAAATGTTGCCCTTCATATTAGAGATAGTAGGATTTGTAAAGAAGGGTCTAGGCCCGAAACGTCAGCTTTCCTGCACCTCTGATGCTGCTTGGCCTGCTGTGTTCATCCAGATCTATATCTTGTTATCCCTTGCCCTTCATATTGTCAGGATCAATTTTCCTGAATCACTCAAATCAAGTTGTCCACGGGGTTTCATTTTCCAATTGTTGCTTATCAAAATAAATAAGGACAATTGCTGAATGAATCCTGAACATTGTGTTAAATGGCAAGTGCAGTCTTGTTCCTGCCTGACACTGGGTACTCTGGGGAGTCTCGGTGGGCTTAGGTACACACTTGAATTTGATTAATGGATTGAGAATTAACCTTACTGCACAGCCAAAATGGTCCATTCTACATTCTGAGCCTTATGTTAGACGCTCTATTTGGAATGACATTTCTTTGTAAGTAGCCATGATGTAGTGGTGCCGGTGTTGGACTGGGGTGGAAAACATCAGAAATCACACGACACCAGGTTATAGTCTAACAGGTTTACCTGAAATCACAAGCTTTTGGAGCGCTACTCCTTCATCACCTGAGTAGAGAGTATTCCATCACACTGTTGACTTGTGCTTGGTAAATTTGTGTCCAGGCTTTGGGGAGTCAGGAAATGAAACAATTACCACAGAATTCCTGGCATTTTTTCTGCTCTTGTGACCACAGTTTTTATGTGCTGGTCCAGGTGAGTTTCTAGTCAATCGCATCCACTTAGAATGTTGAGAGTCAGGGACTTGGTGATTATAATCCCATTGAACATCAAGGGATGATTGTTAAATCCTTTCTTATTGGAGCTGGACAATGTCTGGCACTTGTGTGGCATGTATTTGCCAATTTTCAGCCCAAGCGTGGATATTGCCCAGAATAATTTGAACATGGACTGCTTCAGGATCTGAGGAGTTGTGAATGGTGCTGAACATTGTGCAATCATCGGCGAACATCCCCACTTCTGATTTTATGATGGAGGGAAGGTAATTGATGAAGCAGCTGAAGATGGTTGGGTCTTGGACACTACCCTGAGGAACTCCGTCAGAGATGTCCTGAAGCTGAGATGACTGACCTCCAACAACCACGACCATCTTCCTACGTGCCTCCGATTTGTAGAAAGCTTTCCCTCGATTTCAATTGACTGTTTTTTGCTAAAGGTTCCTGTATTCCACACAGTCAAATACTGCCTTAAGGTCATGGTCAATGTCACCTCACCTTTGAAATTCAGTTCTTTGGTCCATGTTTAAATTAAGGCTGGAATGAGATCAGGAGCGCTGTGACCCTAGAGGAACCAGAGAACCATGGATGCTGGGTCACTGAAAGTACTTAACGTGGTAGATTTTTGAAATATTGGAAAGTTGACAGCTTGGCTGAGTTGAGTTCTGATGCAGATCAGCATGATTGAGTTGGGTAGCAGGGTATCCTAGAGGGGCTGAATAGACTACTTTTGCTCCTATTTCTTAATGAATTTTTTTCCTGAGATCTCTCGCAGTCAGCGAATTGCACTATGACCAGAAGCATCATGGCTTTTCTGACATTCCTTGCATCCATTTTCTTGCCCTTTTCCCATAACCCTTAATTCCCCCACTGATCAAACAGCGATCAGCCTTAAATATATACAAGGGCTCTACCTCCACAGCTCTCCATGGCAAGAAGTTCCAAAGACTCACGACCCTCTAAGAGAAGAAATTCCCCCTCATCTCAGTCTTAAATTGGTGCCCCTTTATTCTGAGGCTGTGCCCTCTGGTCCTAGACTCTCCCATGAATGGAACATCCTCTCAGCATTTACCCAAGTCAAGTTCCTATATGTTTCAATGAGATCACCTCTCATTCTTCTAAATTCCTGTGAGTAGAATCCCAACCTGTGCAGGGTCTGTTCGTAAGGATCATCAGGGATCATCCTAGTAACTGAACTGCTTCCAGTGAAATATCTTTCCATAAATAAGGGAGCATAAACTGCTCACAGCACTACAGATGCAGTCTCGCCAGCACCCAGTCAGGCCTCCCTACTCTTTACTCCAACGGCCTTGAAATAAGGCCCATCATTCCATTAACCTTCCTGATTCACTTTTGCACTTGTGTGCTAGCTTTCTGTGGTTCATGCATGTTGGAGCTAACCATTTCTGAAGAGAATTGTTACTTAAGGCGGCAGTTTTCAGAGTCAGAATCATAGCCTTCATGCTTATTGCAACCAGCTAAGACAATGAAGTGCCTCATAGAAATCATAGTGGCAAAGGGAAAACTTGTTATTGATAGTAAGGTGTAGAAGAGAAAGTCTGATCCTACCATAGTCAAAGCGTTTTTAATTAGTTAAAATTAGGTTTAATGTCACATGTACTCAAGTAGAGGGACACACAAGTGCGGTGAAAAGTATACAAAGTCACTACTTCTGACGCTATCTTAGGTACAAAGATAACTCGGTATAAAATCTTAGGTATAAATTGAAAAAGTGAAAAAATAAAGTTAAAAGTTCAGCATTACAGTCTTTCTAAAGCTGGGAGGCCATGTTAGGCTTCACCTCAAGGCCAGGAGCCCTTCCAGTCTGCAATGGGTCAACTCTCCACCAATGATGCTTTCCGAGGAATGGAGGTAAGTACGGAGAAAATAAAGATAAAAAGAAAAGATGAAAAGAGGAAAAAGAAGAAAAGAAATGAACTGAGCAGATGTTAATACGTAATTGCTGGATTAATTAACCAAAATTATTAGTGCAGCTAACTGAAGTTAAGGAATTTAGCTGAATTCCTTCAGACAAATGGCTGTAGATAGTGGAGAGAAGCCTCCATCTCGTCAGCACGGCGGATTGAAGGACGAATGGTATAAACACCAAGATCCAAATGATGTATAACGAAATGTATAAACTGATTACCTCGCGGAAGGACACCGGAAAGCAGATAGCAATGTAAGGGGCCAATTGCAGAACATTATATCGTCATTATGAACTCAGGAAAATAAACAATCACAGCTGCACAAGGTAACAAACAGCACTCAGTCAGTATGATGCAACTGGCAAATGTCTGGGGAGGGGCATAACAGTCGGAGGGTAGGAGGCAAGTCATAACGTCGGTGTTGCATGTAATCGTTGTAACGCCGATGTGTAAATATCCTGGACTTTATTGGGAGAGGGGGAGCCTGTCTCCGGTGACATCTCTCAGGCTGCAGTGGTTAGTAGCTCCAAATTATGATCGATTTATGCTGCTGAACACAGGACTAAGGCTGCTCTTCAAAATCCATCCCCAATGATTCACACTTACCCCAAGCCCCTTTGCGTTGCAGCTTTCTGCAGTTTTTCTCCATTTAAATAATATTCTGTTCCCCCTTCTAAAATGAACAACTTCACATTTTCCCATAATATATTCCATTTGCCAACACTTTGCCCACTTACCTATCGAATTCTCTCTGTAACTGCCACTACTTGTATCCCTCTCACAGTGCCCATTTACCTATTTTGGTGTCGTCTGCAAATGTGGCTACAGTACATTCACTTCCTTCCTCCAAGTTATCAGTATATGTGTGCGTGTGTCTGGGGATGGCTAGCGATGTTTGTTCTGTCAATAATGAATAAGAATCTTCCACTCAGGATCAATAGTGACCCCAGCAACCATGAGAGTGTTACTTCTACACACAGAATTTGCTGCAGACAATCACAGATTATATCTCCATCAGACTGCAGGCCATGACATCACGCAACAGCAATGTCATTCGCTACCACTGCATCAAGGGCATTATTTTAACAAATAATCCATACAAACACCAACAAATACAGTCCATGCAAAGCCAGCAGAATGTGAAACAACCGCCCCTTCACCCATCTCCACGTCAAACATCCAGAGACCATCACTGGCAAGGCTGGAATTTATTACCTGCTCCTAGTTGCACGAGGAAGGTGGTGAGATGGCTTCTTCTAGTGCTCTCGAGGATCTCAATAACCCGCTCCTACAGCCTATGCTCCCAGAACACCAAGTACGAGTAGTAAGCTGCAGAATCACTGAAGTGTTAAGGTGCAGAAGGATGCCATGCATCTCATCATGCCTATGCCAGACCATTTGGGGATGGGCAATAAATCCCAGCCAGCCAGCTGGACCCACATCTCACAAATGGGGGGTACAGTGGCTCAGTGGTTAGCACTGCTGCCTCACAGCACTGGGGGCCTGGGTTCAATTCCACCCTCAGGCGACTGTCTGTGTGGAGTTTGTACATTCTCCCCGTGTCTGTGTGGGTTTCCTCTGGGTGCTCCGGTTTCCTCCAATGGTCCAAAGATATGCAGGTTAGGTGGATTGGCTATGGGAAATTGCCCCTAGTGTCTAGGGAGGTGCAGGCTAGGTGGACTAGTCAGGGGAAATGCAGGGATAGGGTGTGATGGCCTTCAAAGTGTCAGTGTGGATTTGATGGGTTGAATGGCCTGCTTCCACACTGTAGGAATTCTATGAATAATAAAAAAAGTTTCATCTTTCAGACAATGATGAAACAGCAATGTATTTTGAACAAGTACTATTCTTAATTGGACTGATGTTCATTATTCCAGCTTTTCTTAAATTTATTTCTCCATCCCAAGTGGTGGAACAGCTGGAGTGCAGACTTGGCCTGAACAAACTTCTGTTGTAAAATTCCTGTTGTAAAATTCCTGAGCCTGCCACCTACCTGTGTCTCTGTGTTAATGTGCCCAAGTCTTTGTCCAATTCATCCTGTACCTTGGTCTCGAGCATTTGTCCAATTATGTATCTAAGACATAAACTCTCCAGGGACACAAACCTTTCTGAACGCTGCGAATTTTCAATAACCAGGTCACTTCTGATGGAAAATAACCGGAAGGGCAATTTTTAAACTGCCCGTGGATTAGAATCAATGTCATATTAACTTCAAAGGGATTTCTCACCAAATTAACATAACTTCAAAATGACTGCTGAAGTAGATGTTTGCAAAACCAAGATACTGATGTGTCAACGTGCTTTCAATTTATCAGAAGGTGAAATCAACCAAGGTAGGGCACAAGAACAGCTGAGAGTAGAAAGAGCCTGACTGTTCACCTGGACTGTGAGAAACTTCATTCAAAGTCAAGACTAGAGGCAGTCAGAGAGAGAGAGAAAGAAAGAAAGAAGTGGTGAGGGATGAATAGTGACAGAGATGGAGAGCTTGGAGGAAGGTGGAGATAGGGGAAGGCAAGGAGGGAGAGTCAGAAAGAAGAAAAGAGTGAATGAGAAATAGGGAGGAAGAGATAAGGAGAGAGAGAGGGAGAGATGGAGGAAGGGAGATAGAAAGAGTGAGATCAAAAGAGAATGCAGAAAGGGAGTGAAAAAGGAAGGATTAATGTAGAAGCTTTTACTTTATCAGGATATCTCAAAATCCTTCACAGTCAATGAAGTAATTTTTAAGTGTAATCACTGCTGCAATCGAGAAAACTTACCTTATTGTGTGTTTGAAGTTTTTCTTTGCATCCTAACCTTTCCTGGCTCATACTAAGATGTAGGCAAACCTCCCGTATCTCACTTAGATCCTGACATCACATCTGGAAGATATGTGGTTAGGACCCAACATTGGAGAAGAGCTCCATGATATCACCACCCAACCAGTCAGCCTGGCCATGTTCCAACAGCTATTACAGGGCGGGAGTCAGAGTGAGAATCCTGGTGGATTTATTTCTCCCCTCCCTATGCTGGGTCTGTGAAGTATCTGACTGTCTCAGTCTGGACTGTTTCAAAATTAAAAATTCTCTTTCCAACCTGATATCTGCCCAGCGTCTTTCTCCATGAATTAATGGACTTCATTTGAGACTGTATGTGTGTCTGAATTACTTCTCAACCACATTGTCTGAGGGTCTTCCACATGGAGGAATACAGCATGGGAGATCACCATTTGGCCCATTGTGTCTGTGCTAGCTC
Organism: Rhincodon typus; assembly: GCF_021869965.1. Classification (NCBI taxonomy): domain Eukaryota; kingdom Metazoa; phylum Chordata; class Chondrichthyes; order Orectolobiformes; family Rhincodontidae; genus Rhincodon; species Rhincodon typus. The sequence continues at coordinate 31,482,440 of NC_063362.1, forward strand.
TTTGAAAGCTCCACTCCCCTAATTCTTTCCCAGAGCCCTGCAATGTTCCCTGCTCATTCAGGAAATGCATTCCAGATCATAACAACTTCCTGGAGAAAATAAAATCTCCTCCCGTTCCCCCAGTTCTTTTGCCTGTTGGCCGCTTTCCATTGCTGGTGTCTCAGTGGTTAGCACTGCTGCCTCACAGCGCCAGCAATCTGGGTTCGACTCCACCCTCGGGCAACTGTCTGTGTGGAGTTTGCACATTCTCCCCGTGTCTGTGCGGGTTTCTTCCGGGCGCTCTGGTTTCCTCTCACAGTCCAAAGATGTGCAGGTTAGGTGGATTGGCCATGCTAAATTGCACATATTGTCTAGGGATGTGCAGGTAAGGTAGATTAGCTATGGGAAATGCAGGGTTACTGGGTCTGGACGGGATGCTCATTGGTGGGCTAATGTGGACTGGATGGGCTGAATGGCCTGTTGTGATTCTACTACCGGCATGAAGCCATAACATTACACCGAGCACAAAGTCTCACAAACACTCAGAGGCTGATGGGATCAGGAGCAGCACTGATTTTACACTCTGACTGAGTTTATACTCCAACAAATTCACTGCACCCTGTCCTGGAGGCCTCCCAACCAGCGAGGAGGTTAAACCTCCACTCACCCTGACTATTTGAACATACTATCCTCTGGCATGTCCTAAACATCATTGGCAACATAAAGCTGCCCTTTGGGGTGGGTTAATGATTAATGTCAGCAATCTTACTGTCAACAGCATTATCATATGCATGTCCGATGGGGCCTCCTGCAACATTAACGCTGGATAAAGAGAATTGATTGGATTCAACCCGCAGCCCTGTGGTGTTGTAAATCACTCTAATGGTGCAAGAGCACCCCCTGCAGTTATTTCTCTGCGTGTGCCATCTCCTCAGAGCTGCCCACTCAGCCAAAAAAAACTGTCCAAAAAGGACTGAGTGTGAAGCTAACTCCCTTTGCGAGGCGATGTAAAAACTGATGGAGTGTATTGTAATCACGTACTGTTCCCTCCATACTCACAATGCTACTTAACCCAGGCACATTACCGAAGAGATTATATTGCTCTTGTCAAACAGAATGTTGAAACTATTCTGTCTCCAGAGCAGCGAGAATGAGATTTTCTTGGGGAGCTTCTAGGACCCAAGCAGCTAGTGATATGGGGACAGATTGCTCTTGGATCTTGCTGTGTAATGGTGAGGAAAATCCCCTTAAAATTCAAAATATGGAGACAGATGCAGAAAAGTGGGTGTTGAAAGCTGTGTACTTAAAGAAACTTGCAACATGCAATTAGTGCTATTGGTAATGGAGTCAGAGCTATGTAATTATACACAATTTCACCCACTCTACTGAATATGGTAAACGAATCTTGGAAACGTATTTTAAAAGTGCGATAGAAGGAAATTCCTCCTGCCAGATTAGTGTTTCCAATTCTGTGTGGGCCCACCTCCTGACAGTACTTCTCCTAGTCTGACTCACTTGTGCACAGATGTCAGTGCAAAACCCCTTTGTTCTGAAGGATGATTTGCTTTCTGCAAGCCTCAAGGGTTCTAAGGGGCAACAATGTCATCAGCCTGGCTCTTTAACGCCATTGAGATCATGGGTGAAATGATAATAGTGTTGCTGAGTCAGAAGACGAGGATTCACTGCTTCAAAGAATTAATGGGACCGTCGTCACCGAGGAATGGGCGGTCGGATTAAGAGGATGACCCAACACAGCCTCAGAGCAACCAGACACAGATAAGAAGCGCAAGCTCTCCTCCACCACTCCTGTTGAATCACATACAGCCAATGAGGAAACCATTTGGCCCATTACAGCTCTTTCAGAGAACTATCCCCATAGCCACACACCAGAGAGTTCCAAATCCATCCTTAATTTCCTAGAAGGCATTTTAAAGTCAACTACCTTGCTCTGGGTCTGGAGTCACATGTAATCCAGACCAGGTAAGGATGGCAGTTTCTTTCCCTAAAGGACATTAGTGAACTAAATGGGCTTTGCTGGCAATAGTTTCATAGTCATCATTAGACTCTTAATTCGAGGTTTTTAAATGAATTCAAATTCCACCATCCACCATGGCAGGGCTCATACATGCATCCCCAGAGCTTTACCTGGGTCTCTGGACAAATAGCTTGTTATGGACCACACCAAATCCCCTTCAAATGTAACAAGGAGATAGCCCAGACCCTAACGTTTAACTTAATTAAAGGCAAGTGTGAGGTGTGTCTTCCAGATGTAATTCGATTGGTCACACAACTCAGTTTTAAGCAAAGCATGCTTTATTCTTACCCTATAGTTAAAATACAAACAAAAGAAAGAAGACTAACTCAATTAGAAAACTTAACAGAATAATAGATTATTTAATTACTAAACAGCAACTGTTCCAATATAGTAACACTCCATAAACACGCCTTTGGCAAATTCAGTAGAACAGATTGTCTCACATACGATATTTCTCCAGTCCAAGAAAAAAGAACACCAAGAAAATATTCTGGCAGAGAGAGAGAGAGAACTCAAGCTTTTTGCTCTAGCCAAGAGACATAAAACACCTTCCACAGACAACTTCAAAACCTCAGCAGCTGAAAACTAAACTGAAACCTTGGTTTCTGTAAGAGCCTGACTCCACAAATTCATGCTGCTTCTACTGTTCTAACTTTAAAGAAAAGCCCAGGGCCTCACAAGCTGTTTATTTTATTGGCTTTGAAGAGACAACTCAACATCTCTAGCTCAAAACCTCTCTTCAAAAAAAAACCAGGACGAAATATATCTCTTAAAGCCATAAATCGTCACAAGCTGGTGGTATTATCAGGAGTCCATCGCTTTCTTAATCTGTTTTTCAAGCAATTCCAGATCAAAACAGTACAATGTCTTCAGAGGAATTCTTCTCTCATCTCTGATTCTTTGGGCAATGATTTTAGATGGGTGTTTTAAGGTCAATATCCCACCAACCATTCTACATGATAAATGTTATGAACTATATGAAAAATCATTTATTATGTGATTGATATTACAAATTCTATGAGAATGACCTAAAAGAAATAATTGGTTGTAATTTTGAAAAGCCAAGTGCCTGGTGAGCAGCCTTTCATCATATGCTGTCTAAAGGTATATTTACATTAATTTTCTGTCATACACAATAATTCAATCTCTGGTTCTTTCCCCAACATCATTAACCAATAAAACTATGGAAGTCAGGGTGAAGCTTGTATTGAGCAAGCATCACTCAAAGCCTGGGCCTCCTGCCTCAGAGGTAAGGACACTGCCACCACACAAGTCCTACAACAGCTAGCTAACTGAAACCAGTTTTGGGGTGATGGTATGAATTCTTGGGCTGGAGTGAAACAAGGAGTCCTGAAGTGGCCCTTATGCTTTCATATAGTCCCTATGAGACAGAAGCAGGCCATTGGGCCCATTGAGTCCACACCAACCCTCCAAAGGAGGACCCAACCAGACCCATCCCTGTAAACCTCCATTCTCCATGGCCAATCCACCTAACCTGCACATTTTTGGACTGTCAGAGAAAGCCAGAGCAAACCTGCACAGGCACCGGGAGAACGTGTAGTCAGCACACAGAGAGCCATCCAAGGGAGGAATCGAACCCAGGTCCATGATGCTGTGAGGTAGTAGCACTAACCACTGAGCCACCATGCTGCCTGTTTCCATTCTACACGAATGGCAAATCAAAACCAGTCCTCAGAAGCCACCTCAGGCAACAGTCCACTGAATGTTCAGGCCTCTCCCTAAGCTGGTTAAAACTAAGCTAATGATTGTCTTCAGGTTTGAAATGTTCACAAAGGCCCAGGTTTCTTTCTTTTTTGCTGGAGCCTTGCTGACGGTCTGAATTGTAAAGAGTTGAATGAGGTTGAATGGGGTCAGATTGGTCTCAGGTTGATATTTTATTCCAGGCCATGTTGTGGTTGGTTGGCTCGCCGAGCTGGTTCGTTAGTTCGCAGCCATTTCGTTACCCTGCTGGGTAACATCATCGGAGGCTGCACTGATGATGTTACGCAGCAGGGTAATGAAATGTCTGCGGAACAATGAACCAGCTCGGCGAGCCAACCAACCTCAACACATACAACCCGAGCTACAAATCTACTCAAGAACCTTATTTTCTTCAAGGCCCTCCTGTTTCCTCTGAGAGGGAATGTTGAGGGGGCGTGGAAGAATGCAAAGACAATTCAGATCAGGGTCTAAATCTCCAATTATTATTGATCTAAGAGCTGGTCTCTGACACATAGCACTAAACCTAACCCTCTCTACATTCTTACCTTCCAGTGACCACAATAGAGGTTGGTTCACAAGGCTAAGGAACCACTGACAGTCAGCACCCAACCCTAACTCTAAACTGAAAGCCATATGAAAACTGATTGCTAGATAAATAAAGGACAATGGAGCGAAGAGGCAGACTAGGACTGAAGATATCTTCCCTGGAACTGTGAGTTTCAACAGAACTGCAACTCAAGAAACCCAAAATTCTGAAAGTTTCAGATCATCCAAGATTAAAAAAAAGCCAGAAACCATTCCTCAGAGAACAAATTGCTATATTTCAGTATGTTTAATGCACATTAGTTTTGCCTCACCCCTTATCATAGTCTGTCCCCCAACAATGTCTAGGTATTTTTAATACTTCTAGCAAGTGACCTGAGGAATTTTGTTTTTAGAGTGGCACGGTGGCGCAGTGATTAGCACTGCTGCCTCACAGTGCTAGGGACCAGGTCCAATTCCAGCTGCGGGCAACTGACTGTGTGGAATTTCCACATTCTCCCCGTGTCTGCGTGGGTTTCATCTGGGTGATCTGGTTTCCTCCCACAGTCCAAAGATGCACCGGTTGGGTGGATTGGCCATGATAAATTACCCGTAGTGTCTAGGGATGTGGGTTAGCCATGGGAAATGCAGGTTTACAGGGATAGGGGGAAAGGTCTGGTTGGGATGCTCGCTGAAGGGCCGGTGTGGACACAATGGGCTGAATGGCCTGCTTCCACACTATAGGGATTCTATGTATGTAATTCATTCTGGGATATTGTCCACATTGGCAAGGTTAGTATGCTCTGGTTTCTCTTCAGATCGTATAAATCTTTCGCCTTTTCTTTGTTAGCATTTAGTTGCCCTTTCTGGGCCATTACAGAGGGCAATCAAGAGTCAAGCACATTGCTGTGGGTCTAGAGTCACGTGTAGGCCAGAGCAGGTGAGGACAGCAGATTTTGTTCCCTACCAGCGAACCTGTTCACTGCTGGAGCAGATAAGATTTGAAACTGGGCCTTCTGGCTGAGAGGTAAGGAGACTATCATCATACACACAAGCCTATGGCAGCCAGCTAACTGGAACCACTTTACACTGGTTAATAAGTGAACTGTATCGACATTGTGAACTTCTGACCTCCAGTAGCAGCCACAGCATGATTGCATGTCACGACTCAACGAGTTTGAATAACTTCTCATAACTTCCCCCCCAGCACCCACCCCCAGCCTTGCCCATGTGAAGCAGCTCACCGTTGTCTGTGCTCCCAAATATAGCAATCGCCGGGCTTCAATTCTGGTTTTGCTTAACTTCCCCTGGAATAAATTCCCAGTTGGCCACAAGAAAGGCAGCTCTCAGTGGAAGCTATCTTGTTATTTTCCTCCCATTTGCATAGTTATACTGACAGCGTGAAGCAATTATCAATAGTTGAGGTGGTTATCTGAATAGCCAGTTGGCTCAGTGGTTAGCACTGCTGCCTCACAGTGCTAAGGACCTGGGTTCGCTTCCAGCCTCAGGTAACTGCCTGTGAGGAGTTTGCATGTTCTTCTCATGTCTGTGTGGGCTTGCTCCAGTTTCCTCCCACAGTCCAAAGATGTGCAGGTTAGGTAGATTGGCCATAATAAATTGCCTGTAGTGTTCAGGGATGTGTAGATTAGGTGGTTTCTTGGGGGATGGGTCTGGGTGGGATGCTCTGAGGTTCAGTGTGGACTTGTCAGGCCAAAGGGCCTGTTTCCATAGTGTAGGGATTCTATGATTCTACCAGCAATTGCTGCTTTCCAGAGTAGAGTCAAATTCACCTTGATGAGCTTGCTTTCAACTTTGACTTTCCATGTCATTTTATATTAAATGGTGTGTGAAATTTTTAATGGATTTATTGAACTTTCAACCTGTGAGCATTGACAAATAAAAGTTTATACATATAAAGATCTCCACAGAAATAAATACCACATCTGCATCACAAAAGAGCACACCCATAGCAAGCAGCCTGAGGACTGTTTTTTTATTTGGTTCTGGCAAGGCCAGCAAATGTTCCTTGTCTTTAATTGTCCTAGAGTTGATTGGTTCCCTAGGCTACTTCAAAGGGTATTTAAGAGTCAACTGTATTCATAAAATCCCTACAGTGTGGAAGCAAGCCCTTCGGCCCAACAAGTCCACACCAAACCTCAAAGCATCCCACCCAGACCCATCCCCCTAATCTACACATCCCTGAGCACTATGGGTAATTTAGCATGGCCAATCCACCTAGTGTGCACATCTTTGGACTGTGGGAGGAAACCCACGCAGATATGGGGAGAATATGCAAACTCCACACAGACAGTCGCCCGAGGGTGGAATTGAACGCGGGTCCCTGGTGCTGTGAGTCAGCAGTGCTAACCACTGAGCCACCGGGCCGTCCCAAGGGTATTGTAAAGGGTCTGGAGTCACATGTAGGCCAGACCAGGTAAGGATGGCAGTTTCCTTCCCTAAAGGGCCTGAGTGAACCAGATGGGTTTTTAAGATAATCAATAATAGTTACATGGTCACCATTAGGCCAGCTTTTAATTCCAGATTATTTATGGAAACGTCACAGTGAGCAGTTCAGAGGTCCCACCTGAATAATTGAGATCACTGCCCAAGATCTCAAAACCCAGAAGGTACAAATGATGCAAACTGGTGTGATTCATTTTGTTTACCTCAAAATGGAGATCCATTACAACAAGTACATTTATTTCGAAGTATGACTATGCCTTTTTACTGGTTTCCCCTCGGGAAATGTGTCAGATAAAGACATCTATCTGGGACACTTAAAAAGTGGTCTTCACAATTTTGGAATAGCACCTATTCAGACTGACACATTGCCAAATTGGTATGATTTGAACCTATTTTGACCTCAAGAAGACAAATACAATTCATGTTAGTTTCCTCTGCATAACTTTCCCTGGTGAGATTGTTCTCCTTTATAAGGGCAATTATTTACTGAATTAACATAGAGCTCATAGATCATAGAATCCCTACAGTGTGGAAACAGGCCCTTTGGCCCAACAAGTCCACACTGACCCTCAGAGCATCCCACCCAGACCCATCCCCCTAATCCCTGAATATTACGGGCAATTTAGCATGGCCAACCCACCTACCCTGCACATCTTTGGACTGCGGGAGGAAACCAGATCACCCGGAGGAAACCCACGCAGACACGGGGAGAATGTGCAAACTCCACACAGACAGTCACCTGAGGGTAGAATTGAACCCAGGCCCCTGGTGCTGTGAGACAGCAGCGCTAACCACTGAGCCGCCCTTAATCATCAATATGAAGGGAATCAGTGCTGAACACTGAAGCATTTTTATCACATCATGTACAAGCAACTCAGATGAGGTTTCATATCATAGACTCAGCCTGTATCCCACTGAGTACAGATTGAGGGGTGGTCTAATTGAGGAATCCAATGTAATATTAGGATTTAAATCTGACTGTGTGGTATGCGAATGAAGCACAGCAGACATCATCATAGGAAGTGATGCAATATCACATGATCTTGCTTTAGCTGGCAGACTGGTGGCAAGATGAAACCACCGTAAAGTACTTTTCTAAAAGAAAATTAAGGTAATCTTGTTCTTACTTCATCAGACTTTGTAAATATTCTTTGGCAGCACAACAAAAAAAAATTATACTTAAGGAGTTGATACCACAGAGACACTGCTTCCTCTGTTAGAGGGGCAGAGAATAAGGGAGTTTGAGCTTAAAATCAGACTTAGGCTGTTTGAGGGCAATATCAGGAAGCACTTATTGAAAATCAAGAACTCTCTTCTCTCAAAACACTACAGTACAGAACCAAGGCATCTAGATAAGGTTAGGATAAGTTAAGATCAAACATGATCATGTAAAATTATGGGTGGAAAATAATTGATGGACTGAATGGTATTTGTCTCTTTCCATATTAACTACAGAATGATGCTTCTTCCACAGGAGATGTGATGGCCGAGAGGTATTATCACTGTGGACTGTGGGAAGAAACCAAAGCACCCGGAGGAAACCCATGCAGACACAGGGAGAATGTGCAAACTCCACACAGACAGTCACCCGAGGCTGGAATTGAACCTGGGGCCCTGGTGCTGTAAGGCAGCAGTGCTAACCACTGTGCCACCCTTAATCATCACAGCCACTTCTAAACATGCGAAATTTACCATTGAAAAGGACAAGGGCAGCAGATGTATTGCGATATCGCCATCGGCAAGTTCACCTTCGAGCCACCATCATGACTTAGGAATGTCTCATCATTCCTTAATTCTGATCCTTTGTAACCGCTCTGTGATCCATGTTCTCCTGTGTTTGTTGATCTCAGCTAGAAGGTAAATGTTTTCAAGCCATGTACACAGGAAAGACACGTTGGTAAATGAACCATGAAAATCTAATCACCAGCAATCCAAACACTAGTCTAACCGCAGACCAATATCCATCATTATGCTCTGCCCCCAACTTCCTCAGGGAAAGACAAAGATTCACAACGTGATATTATCAGCACAATGTGAAGATATTGCTGACTCTACCCAGAGCAGTACGACATTATAACATGCTATAACATACCAACATGCTTTCCTCAAGTTGTCAGAATGTTTGGGAGATTGATGTTTACGCTGGAGGTTTGTTTGATAAATATTCTTAATCAATCTGGTTTGACATCTCAGCGGTAGATGGAACTTGAACCCAAATCTTTTAGCCCAGAGGTTTGGACACTACCACTGTACCACAATGTTCGTCTGGCATGCTCTAACTCATAGGGCAGAGGAATCAGTGATACTTTTAGAAGGTAATTGGAGGTAGAGATGCTACCACAGTGCCACAAGACATTCTTTACAGACAATTAAGTACTTTTTAAAGTATTATCACTGTTATATTGCTAGAAATTTGCAGCTAAATTACAGGCTACTTCAATCTGAAAGCAGTTAACAACCTAAACGAAATTTACAAAGATCTTTTTCAGTTCTCAGATACACAATGGAAGGCAGATATTTAACATTCTGTCCTCAGTCATTATGAAAATCCAGTCAGTAACTTTGGAGAACTCCTCTCGTCACCCTGACTGGCAGCTCAGAACATCGGCCAAAACAACAGATGTGTGGGAGAGCACCTAGAATGGAACAGCCTCATCAATAAACTGGAGATTTGATTAAAACAAAAATCATTTCATGCAAATCATGAAAAACAGTGATAAGAATCATAAATTATGACTGCAGATATCTCCAAACCCTCTTCCCTTTTTACTGATGTCAATGCAGGATTGATCAACACTTTGTTTTGGTGTTGAATGAGACTGAATGGAGACTTTATGAGCTTATTCATCTTATGGATTGGGATGTCTGAATGAGAGCTATCCATCTGCACAAGAGAAGCACCAATCAGTAAGAAATAAAGATGGAGAGTACACCATCCTTTCTTCTGGCCTTCGGCCACATATCGTAACATGCTTCATTGCTTCCTTTGATCAGAGGTTCAGCTAGAACATTGTTTCTTGCAGGATCTTATAGATGGAGGCCATTATTGTCAGGCAACAGCAGAAGGATTTGCTTCTCAACATGAGTAGGCGATGGACAATTGGAATTTCTAAAGTTAACCATTTCATTTTTTTTCTAAAAATACAAAAATCACTTTCTTCTTCCTGCCTCCACCTTGTAACCCCACCACCCACCTCAACCAGCCTCCCCCCACCATCCCCCCACAATATCCAACCACCTCTCCCCTCGAAACTCTAGCAACTGCAGCTTCTGAAGAAAGCATAATCTTGCATTTATGTAGTGCCTTTCCTGACCTCAGACCACTCCAATGTGCTTTACAGCCAATGGCGTACATTCTAAGCTGCAGTGACAGCTGCATTGTGGGAAGCTCAGTGCAGAGCAAGATCCCACGAACAGCTGAATCAGCAGATGATCTGTTTTAGTGATGGTGATCCAGGGATAAATATTGACCAGAATTAACCTCTCTGTTCTCCTCCAAAGATACACCCTTACATCTATACATTCCTTCTGGGAAAGTAGATGTACTTTGGTTTAATATCTCATCCAAAAGATGTCTGACAGTGCGCTAATCCCCCAGTATAGGATGTATACCTAGATCTTTACATGAGGTTCTTCAGAGGGTTAGCTGAACACACAACCCCTAGAAATGGAGATAAACTTTGCTCCCAAATGAGCCGCAACTAGCGCTATGAATTGATTCCTTTCACAGCCCCTTCTAAACATGCGAAATTTACCATCGAGAAGGACAAGGGCAGCAGATGTATTGAGATATCACCATCGGCAAGTTCACCTTCGAGCCACCATCATGACTTAGAAATGTCTCATCATTCCTTAATTTTCTCAGAGATTGCAAAAACTGCAAATGCTGGAGTCAGAGATAACACAGTGTGGAGCTGGAGGAACACAGCAGGCCAGGCAGCATCAGAGGAGCAGGAAAGTTGATGTTTCGGGTCAGTACCCTTCTTCAGAAATGTCCTTAAGTGTCGCTGGGTCAAAATCCTGGAACTCCCTTCCTATCAGCAATGTGGGTGTCCCTGCAAGCACATGGACTGTAGCAATTTCAACAGACAGCTCACCTCTTGGAGGGAAATTAGGGATGGCAATAAATGTTGGCCCAGTCAACATCATTCCTATCCCATGACAAATAACAAAATAGCAATCATATTGACCTTACTCAGAAAAGTTCAGGTCCACTTTATAGAATTGTGTTTTGCACAATTCAGAATTTCAAATTCAAACCAAATATTCTTCATTCTTTTGTAGTGTGCAGTCAAGTTATTTAAGCCAACATGCACCTTAAAGGGGTCAAGTTGTACGTGGCCTGTGTGGGATCTCTCTGGTTGCTAGCTGACTTGTAACGAACACTGTGCTAACACAATGCCTTTAGGCAGCAGGACTCACTAAAACAGCATATGGTCAAAGAAAACATCCATTTTGTTTGATGGATCATGTTTTCTGTCATGTTGCTGGTTGTTAACAAGTATTCACAGGATTCATAAGCTTATTACACCAGGAGGAGGCCACTTGGCCTATCACTTTAGTGCCAGCTCTCCAAATAAACATCTCACATATTGTCATCCTCCTGCCTTCTCTCTGTAACCCTAATCACTGTTCCTTTTCAAATGACCATCTAAATCCTTTTGGAAAATTTCAATTGAACCTACCACCACTATACCATTAGGTAGTGCATTCCAGACCCTAATGACTCACTGTGTGAAAGGGTTTCTCCTCAAATCATTTTTTATTCTTTCACGAATTACTTTGTATCTGTGTCCTCTCATCCTTTAACATTAAAGTAGATGACAGCTATAGTAGTAACTTCAGCATCAATATTTTGTCACAGCATTGGGCATTGTAATTTAATTAAAATGTTTAGTGGTTTCACGAGGATTGTATTTGGACTGTTCTGTTTCCTTTATGGGCTCATAGCCTCTGGCAGTTGGAATGTATTGAGGATCTTGCCAGTTTAGTCACAATTGTATTTGGCTACAAACGTCGTAAGAAGTTGAATTGTTAAATGCTACCCAATCCTGAGTAGACCCACATCCCCAGCATATAGCTATGGAAACAGCCAAAGTGAGAATAAACTGCTTGATACAAGAATGAAACCAAAAGGTGTGTTATTAATGTTACAGTTGCTTCAAATTCACAATTCAACATGTTTTGATCTTACTTATACCCAACCTAATTTTTTTCTTCTATTCTGAAACCCTTTGCTAACTCAATATTAAACACTTCTTCTATGTCTGTTGCTTATAGGTGAATTGAACACAATATCACAAAGCTGAACAAAAACAAATCAAAGAACTGTGGATGCTGGAAATCAGAAACAAAAACTGAAATTGCTCAGACCCTAATATTATTGAACTTGATATTGAGTCCAGAAGGCTGCAGGGTCCCCAAACAGAAAATGAATAATTGTAGGCACTATAAAAAATATACCAAAGAACTGCAGATGCTGGAAATCCGAAACAAAAACAGAAATTGCTGGAAAAACTCAGCAGGTCTGGCAGCATCTGTGGAGAGAAAGCAGAGTCAATGCTTTGGGTCCAGTGACCCTTCTTCATAATTTCACTTTTTCCAGCAATTTCTGTTTTTGTGTCGATAGTTTTAGGGCCTGAACACCTTTTCCCACGTGCTCACCCAAACCCCTACACACCAAGACTTGTCATCACATGGGTTGCTACCACAAACAATCCATTGTAAGCCATGAACAGTCCCCATTAGCAGCTCTTGATTCTCCCAGACTGACCATTCCTTTGTCTGTCCAACTGTTTTTCTCTCTCTCTGGGCTCCATCTCTACCTATCATTTATTCTTCACCCTCCCCCCACCACATCTTCAACATCTATACCAAGCTTTTCCCAGCTACAGTCAGTTCTGAGGAAGGGTCACTGGATCTGAAATGTTAACTTTGTGCTCTCTCCACAGATGCTACCAGACTTGCTGAGTTCTTACAGTAATTTCTGTTTATTTTAATATCACAGAAATTGTTTGGCATCAATGATCCACAATGAATGCTAAACTCCCATGATTTTTAATTTACTTTCGGAGTTTACAGACTGTCAATAAGGTGCTGAAGCCCTTGTTGACCTTTGAATGTCGTGATGGGTTTTAGTAGATTTTGGATTCCAGTTCTGCCAGTATCCATTGTTGTCATGTCCACCAGAACATCTGGGGATGCCTTGGGTAGATTAACTGCCAACAATCCTTCTTTTTGGTATCAGTATAAATTACTGACGCTGACTGGGGAAGGATGCCCACACTTAGGCAGAAGAAAGGCCCAATCTTAATATACAGAATAGGTTTATTACAGGGTAGTTGTTAGCTAGTTGCCTTATATCTGAATTACATGTAAGTTCTTTGTTAGACCTTGGGTTATGCTTAAATCATACAATACAAAAAAGACCCTTAGGGCCATCAAATCCGTACTGCCAAAAATATGATACTACCTACATTAGTCCCACTTTCCTGCACTAGGCCCAAATGCTTAAATATTATGAAAGAGTTGAAATAACTCCACAAAGGCTGGTATCCTGTGACCACATCACCCTCTATTTACATGTGGAGAGTCCTTGACACTGATCTAGGTCCCTCAGAGCCAGCTCTCAGAGTGACAGGATATCTGACCCTCCTGTTTATATCTGTCAGCTTGTCTTGTGATGTCAGTTAACCCTTTCAACCACTAACTGCCTTATGCAGGAGCGATACATCTAATGGATTATTTTGTTGTGGGACTGAAATCACATGTGACCAGACTGGGTAGAGACAATGCATTTCGTATCCTGTAGATGAACCAATTGGCTATTGTGACAATCCAACCATGTCACAGTCTCCGTTTATATTTAACCAAATTCAAATTCTCAACCTGCCATGTTAGGATTTGGATTCACTCTCTGGTTTTCCAAAACCTTTGGGGGGATTTGATAGGTTAATGGTTAAAATTGACATACATCTGGAATCGCATCACTAAAAGCAGTTCAATAACAACTTCCTGAAGGAAACTGAATATACATTTGAAAAGGACAAAATTGTAGGGCTGAGGAAAAATGGAAGGAATGCAAGGCCAATTTTTTCAAAAAAAAACTTATTTTCAGATTGTCAAGGTGATAGGCTGAATAATTCCCTCAGAGGTCACTGGGACAGAATGGTTAACATTATTACATTCCTCATCTGTATCAATGGATGTTATGGGTAGCCTCACAGCAGCAGGAACCTGGGTTCGATTCCAGCCTCGGGCGACTGTCTGTGTGGAGTTTGCACATTCTCCCTGCGTCTGCATGGGTTTGCTCTGGGTGCTCCAGTTTCCTCCCACAGTCCAAAGCTGTGCAGGTTAAGTGGATTGACTGTGCTAAATTGCCCAGCAATCGGCAGGGATGTGCAGGCTAGGAGGATTAGCCACAGGAAATGCAGGGTTACAGGGATAGGGTAGGTAGGTGATTAGTTCTGGGTGAGATGCCCTTCAGAGGCATCTGAAGGTGTGAACTCAATGGCCTGCACCCCCACTGCAGGGATTCTATGTTTAAGCGTAATTCCATCTAAACTAATTTACTACATCCTAGACAGGGAGGTAAGTACCTTTAATATTGGTGCAAATGACAATCAGTTGAAGCCTTCAAAAAATATGGGTCCAAATATAAAACTGAATCGCCAACATAAGTGTGGGTGGTCAACATTTTGAAATGTCATCAACATTTGACCGAAAGAGTAGGCATATCCTAAACTGCCATTTACCTTCACAACAGCCCATACTGCCTGCTTAATCCCTTACACCTCGTTATAAGGTAAGTAATATATCCTTCAGTGCTGTGAAATATTGAGCCTGAGTACATAACACAAGGCTGAAAAGGGAGGTCAATTCCATACACTGAGTACTTTTTTAAAAAACTTGATTCCTATGGTTGATGAAATAGCGTAACTTATACGCCAGGTTGATTTATACACCATGATTTATGGTATAGATAGAATTCAGCATTGGGTAGACAAATGCTGGGCCAAATTCAATGCAAAGATGATGTAGCCAATAACTCATTAAGACTGATCAATCATTATTCTTCAATTACAGGACCTGATTTTAATCATATTTATTTTAAGTGAGGAAACACGCAAAGGGTAGTTGTAAAAGTTTTCTTTGATCTGGCACCTCAGGAATTTAATCCATCTTCTCATTACCAACCATTTCAGTGTTTCCTAAAGCTCGCATCTTATTAGTTCAACCTCTATAGGCCGCAATGGTTGGTTTCAGCCAATCAGAAATCAAATTTGAACCACATGGGGACCAGCGTGGTGTGAAGATAAAGAAAAGCAGGAGACAGCATTCTTGAACTGAACAAAAAAATATGAAGTTAGCAACAATTTAAAATCAAAGAAACATAAGAGCAGGAGTAGGCCATTCTGCCCCTCAAGCCTACTCACCTGTAATATTGTTAATAATATTGTCAAAAAGCTCCAATAGGTTTATCAAAGATGATTTCCTTGTTATAAATTCATGTTCATTCTGCCCAATCAATCACTATGTTCTGAATATTCTGTTGTCAAACCCTTACTGTTAGATTTTAACATTTTCTCTACTACCTGTAGTCTGCAGTTTCCTGTTTTCTCTCTCTCCTTTCTTAAATAATTGGGGTTATATTTGCCAACTTCCATTGTACAGGTTCTGTTCCAAATTCTATAGAATGTTGAAAGACGAACACCAATGCATTCACTATCTCTACAATCATTCCTGATGACTGTTGCCATTGTTTTAGTCCTTGGATGATAGATTTTAGTTGATACAGTTCAGAAATAGGCAAGCCACATTAATCGTGGCTAATTCTACATCAGACAAGTGCTCAAATAATTTGCAAGTTTGCAATTTGTTTCATGACCAAGACAATTTTGTAGATCAGTTGTGAATTAGCTTTTCACAACTTTTCAGAATATTTTCCATTTGCTTTCTTTTTATGGATAACAAATTATTATTCAATAACGCTGCATTTGTAAAACATTCAGCGAAGCAAGGATACATTGTTAAATTTGATGTATTTAGCATTCATGGGAGACATGCCCCCATTGATTAGTACTATGTAAATGTATCAGGCTCTCTGGAAAATAGCAATTAGTGTGGAAATGAATTCTTAGATGCTGTGAACTCCTAAAAAAAACTATCCACAAATATTTCCAAAATTGCCCAACAGAAGCAGTTCTAGTTCGAACAATATAACCCAACAACGAGATCTGGTGTTAATTGAAATGGCCATCTACATCTTAATTTCTACTCCTCCATTCCATCAGCTGGTTAGCTTCACACCAGCCCGAAATCAGCACAAGTCACAAATCAGGGCAATCCAGCAGGACATTGGCTCAGGCAGTCAACACAACCCAAGTATAACTCGGTCTTGTGTTTGCTAAAAAACAGACAGATCTCAAAATGGTGCAGACATTGCCCTCCTTTAGTATTCATTGGTTTTCCATGTAGCTTCTTACCGATTGCAGAGCGTCTGCTCCACTGTTGGGACTGTAATGTGAACCTTGCCTAAGCTTCTAATAATTGCTCAGACATGTTCTATGATATGCCTAGCACAAATGGGCCTTGAATCCAGACTTTTGGGCCTTGAGGTAGGAGGGCGTGTCACTACAAGTATGCCACACAATGTTCTTCAATAACAGTCTACTATGCAAGTGCTACGTGTTTCAGCCAATTACAACGGTGTTAGTAACACTGGAACTAAGTGACTATTATGTTTTGTCTCCACAATTCATCTGTATAACGTCTAACATCCATCATTTACAAACAAAATGTAGGTTAGGAAAAATAAATTATAACTGCATATACGAGAAGCCATCACGGACATAAAGTCAAAAATAGAAATTGCTGGAAAAGCTCAGCAGGTCTGGCTGCATCGGTGGAGGGAAGTCGGATTGAGTGACCCTTCCTCTAAGCTTTTCCAGCAATTTCTATTTCAGAGTTAACATTTTCGATTGAGTGACCCTTCCTCTGAGCTTTACCAGCAATTTCTATTTTTGTCTCTGATTTACAGCCTCCACGCTTCTTTCAGTATTTATAGACACAAGGTGTTGTTGGTAAAACTTGCCCAGTCAGAAAGAATCATTTGGAACATGAGGCTGTTGATAAGAAAATATTTGAGTTTATTGGGCTTGGAGATTGGACATGTTTCCTGGTTACTAGAAAACATGCAACAATTTTTCCACCCTCAAAGACAGAATTGTTTTATCGATCTTTGTTTTGGTTGGGTCCCTTTCACTCAAACAATCATATTGCTGTCGTATTACAGAACAGAAAGCAGGAATGTTAAGGTAATTCACAGGCGGTCATCAATGGGGATAAAGCATGAAATGAAAGGCTACTAACTGCGTTGATCATGAGTTATAAATGATCCAAGGTGCCTTTCTCTATTGTTGCATGGGGACTCTTGGAAGAGTTTGGGCAACTTACCTTCCTAAAAAGAGCCGGTTGAAATCCAAGGTCTTTCCAAGGTCGTTAGTCATTCACATTCTAATAATGATATACGTTTAGGTTTAGCACAAGGTCTACACAACTATTTCTCTCTTCAGAAGCTAGCCATCATCAAGAAATCTATTAAATCACTACTGACTTAGCTTCCTATTAACATTGATAAGTATTAACCCCTTACTCTATGCTTTCCACTTTTACATGCTGATTTATCTGGAGAGTCAGGGCCAACATGAACTTAAAACACAAAACACATGCTGCACCCAATACAGAGTTACAGACATCCTATTGGCTCTCAACAGTACACCTAGATTTGAAGGTAGTTGGTGTTGTTAATATCCTAACTGAGCTCCATTTGAAATTTTGGACCCAAGGCTAATTAATAAAACCACTGAGACTGATGTTTTACCATCCTTTGAGGAGAGGGGGGCAGTGGTAGAGGTGCAGGCGATGGTCTTGTGGTATTATTACTGGATTATTAATCCAGAGACCCAGGTAATGGTCTGGGAATCTGGGTTCAAATCCTGCCATGGCAGATGGTGGAATTTGAATTCAATAAAAATCTGGAAGAGTCTAATAATGACTATGAATCCATTGTCAATTGTCAGAAAAACCTATCTGGTTCACTAATGTCCTTTAGGGAAGGTAACTGCCATCCTTACCTGGTCTGGCCTACATGTGACTCCAGACCCACAGCAATGTGGTTGACACTTCAATTAGGGATAGGCAATAAATGCTGGTCTAGCTAGTGACACCCTCAACCTGTGAATGAATATAAAATAAACATAGGTCCTTCTAAGTAACACATGGGACAGAATGTTTGATTTCTGGAGGAGGCATGAGTTGCATGGGTGGACATGCAATTTCCTGACGCGAGCTAACCTGCCGTCTTGTGCCCTTATCTTGCCTCGGGGTCATTTTCATTGCCCACACTGACAGGTCATCTATTTTACCAATTTAAAGGCCTATCAAAGCCACTCAGATCAACCAAAGTGAATCCCCCCACTGGGGTCAAAACATGGTTAACTGCCTCTTGTAGATAGCCGGGGGGGGGGTTCCTGCACTCCATTCTCCTAAGAAACTGTGCCCTCTGCCCAAGCCTCTACTCACCATGGCCTGTGTATGTTGAGTATTTAATGGAAGGATTGCCACAACGTAGAAATGGTCTGTGCCCTATTCAATACTGAAACTGTTTAGAGCAGATGCCCATTATGTGGTCCCCTCTCCCTCTCTCTTATTTGTATTAACAGCTCTATCTCTGGTGTGGGACTGCTGAAAGGTCATTGCTAGAGAACCTCTACTGGTCCTCTAGGCTTGGGAGATCACACTCCACCCTTGATTTTGACAGTAATCACACTCCCTGGTAACAGAGGTTCATGACTAGAATGCCCACAAGCAGACCAAAAACCCAATCCATGGAGTCCTTTTGCTTGGATATATTTTGAACCAGGAATTATAGTTTAAGGATGTGGGATAGGCCATTTAGGACTGAGATGAGGAGAAACTTCTTCAGCCAGGGAATGGTAGCCTGTGGAATTCTTTGCCACAGAAAACGGTTGAGGCCAAAACATTGATGGTTTTTAAGACAGAGTTAGATGTAGTTCTTAGGATTAAAGGGGATGGGGAGAAATTGGAAAGAGAGGACTGAGTTGGATGATCAGCCATGATCATATTGAATGGTGGAGCTAGCTTGAAGGGCCTACTCCTATTTTCTATGTTTCGGTAAGGAAAAGCTGCTGCAATCTGCATCATAGGGCTGCTGTCTCATTAATCTGAGGGACACCACACCTCAAGCAGGGGTGAGATTGAGAAGGTGGGACCCTTACAATAACCTCAGCCGGTGTAGGGATCGAACCCATACTTTTGGCTCACACTGCATTGCAAACCAGCCCACTGAGCTGACTGTCCCCTTGTTTCAATCATAGGTAAAGTAGAAATCATCAGCAAATGAATCCAGAATAATCTTTGCCACTAAGTGGCCTTTATCACCACAGAAACAACGACTACATTTCATGCAATCAGTTTGCAGTATGCTGACAATTTCTTCTTTTGACCTCACGTTGAGCCCAGTTAGCCCAAAATCCCTTTAAACAAACCGGGAAATCCAAATTCTGTTGGAAACTTGGGTGTTGTCAATCCTCACCCAACTCCAAATAAGTCATTTCACAAACATCTCTCTGTGTTAGAAAGCTGTGAGTTCATATCCCAGTCCTCCTACACTTCCCTGCAGAATCACATCCAACACTATCTTCAGCCAGTCTTGAAATGTCAGATGAGGCATTAAACTGCTAATATTCTGCATCTGGTTCTACAGCGAAAGAATTTTTTGAGCGTCTTTTTACGCAAGGAAAGTTTTAACCTTTATTTAAGAAGATAGTAATTTTACTTTGTCTTGATGTTTGCAAAAGTGTGCAAGATTATGTGACATTGCATCGCATCCTGCAATGATGTATGTTGTCTCATTACCATACCAGACTTTAGCTCTCTTTATTCCAAACCCAAATGTCCCTCTGTGAGTCCTCTCAGGTCAACCCCCTGGCATTATTTGAAGAATGGGAGTTATCCCAATATCTGAGGTAAAATTTGCCCCAAAAGTAGCATGCTTTAAAAGAAATAAAAATGCTCATTTTTCTCAAAGTTCACACTTGGCTTTGTGTCAATATGGAACTGCATTTCTCTACGTTACTGTATTGACAGTGTCATGTTTAAATCCTGCAGAATCTCACTTAAGTTCAGAGGTGTATTCATTCCTGTTAGGTCCAAAGTCAGAATATCTGGTAATCTGTTAAAATGACAATATTTTTTGTGTATGATGATAGGGAAGTTATAACAATTATAAAAGCAATTATAAATGATAATTTAAGTGATAATAGAAATGATAATGTAATCTAAATGAAAGAAGGAAAAATAGCTATTTAAATGAAAGAAAGAATATCAGAAGAACTGCAATTTCAATATAACATAAACAATCATCCCAAATTCATCTGTCCACCATCCAAATTCACAACAAATTACTCTGCCCTGAAAAATCTCTAAATTGGTAAAACATCCCTCAGCACAGACATCACCAATCCTATGGATAGCTTTACATGAGGGTGAACCCCTCATCAGTCACTTTGTCTGTTTACTCTCCCTGTGTAGTCTCAAGTTGATGGAAGCAGCCCGTCTTTCAGGCAAATTTCTGTCTCCATTCCAGTTTCTCGAAACAAAAGGTTTGAACAAAAGAGAATCTATCATTTCTCACAGACCTGGCAAAATCTACACATTTTGTAAAACTGAAGGTTGCTGCACACACCTATGCAGCCAATCAATCAAAGTCCATTTCATTGCCCACCCCACATAAGGCCAATCAATCCCACAGCATATAGGTCAGGGATAATACATTAAGAACACTTCTACTTTTTAATAAAAAATAAACAACCTTGGTGAAAAAATCAAGAGGAAAAACAAACAGTGAAGACAAGAGCTGTAGCATGATATCCTTGGGAACAGAGCTAAAATCTGGAGTTAAAAAAAAATTGCTCCCCGCTTACATAATTGATTAGTTTTGACTTAATCAGAGCACAATCAAACTTGGATTTAAAACAATGTTTTAAATAAATGTTTACAAAGTATCAGTTCAGTTCAGGTTTACTTAAAGATCAAAAGTGAAGTGGAACCAAGATATGAAAGAAAAAAGTGCAAAAGGTTACAGATTTTCAGCTATGAACCTACAGCAGCATATCAAAAGCATTACCCTTTAAAGGAGCCATCAGCAAAATGCTTTGGGATCCCTACATGGCAGTTACCATGCTCTTCTCTGTTTTCTGTCTGTATCTATGCATGAGAAGCTTCACTGAATATTGTTTATAGTGCAGATGCTCTATAAATTCAAGTTGTTGTTGGTGCAGTGTAAATCAGGTCACAAAAATAACTGGTATTTGGAAAATTAGTTCTAGTCCATAGGGCACTTGAGAAACAAGCACAGATTAGACACGTAGAAATGTAGAAAATAGGAACAGGAGTAGGCCATTTGGCCCTTCAAGGCTGCTCCATCATTCAATATGATCACAGCTGATCATTCAACTCAGAACCCCGCTCCCACTTTTGCCCTATATACTCTGAGCCCAACGACCTATATCTAACCCTTTCTTGAAAACATTCAATGTTTTGGCCTCAACTGACTTCGGTGGCAGAGAATTTCACAGGCTCACCACTCCCTGGGCGAAAGAGTTTCTGCTCATCTTAATCCTAAATGCCCTACTCCATACCCTTACACTGTGACCTGTGGTTCTGGACTCCCCTGGTCATCGACAATATTCTTCCTGCATTTACCCTGTCTAACCCTGTTAGAATCTTATAGCTTTTTCTGAGAATATACAATCCCCTCCCCACCCCATTCTTCTAAACTCCGGTGGATATAGTCCTAAACAGTCTCTCCTCAAATGTCAGTCCTGCCATCTCAGAAAGAGATTTTATTCTACATAATCCATTTGTGTATCTTTTCTAGGTATGCTTGATGTTGGCAAGAGGGTCTTGAAATGGTAGCATTTCCATTCTCCAGCATTAAATATTCTGCACCACATTCAACATAACTTTCCCAGAACAAAATCAGACTTTGGAAAGCACATGGCCAGACCACTGAGTGTTAGGTATATTTCGCAATAAGGAATAAGTGTGTACTCACTATTAGACTTTGATGGAATTCATGATAAAGAAATAAAATTATGTAATTTCTAGTTGTTACCTAAACCATTTCAGTATTTTAGTCACCTGGTATGCACAGAACCTGAATTATAAATTGACTTTTGTTCCTCATTTTAATTCCATCACAAGTATAGTTGTATGAAAATTGTACCAGGAGGCTAAATGAAGCAACGGAATTTTTTTACATCATTTGACTGAAACATTTAATAAATGATTAATTTGTCGTTAGACACCAACTGAAATTTGGCTTCTCTGTGGCCTGAGTACAGGTGTAAATGATATGGCAACACAATCAGACCAAGGAATATTAAGCAAACACACACAGATAACTCCCTGAGAAGGAAGATGGAGCATTGTCACTAACTTTCCCACCATTATCTACCACAGACGATGAGTTTAATCTTCAAAGGCTCCGAATGCAGCTGATATCTCCAGGTTCAGTTGTTCCATGGGCCTATGTAGCCAATCTCTCTCTGATATACATTGTACTAGCAAGAAGGAAAGTTTCTTTGTTGGATGTGAGGTCAGCCACGATCCTATTGAATGGCTGAACAGGTTTGAGGGGCCAAACAGCCTACTCCTGTTCCTATTTCTTATGGTAATCCATAGAATCCGTACAGTGTGGAAACAGGCCCTTCAGCCTAACAGGTCTACACCGACCCTCAGAACATCCCACCCAGGCCCATTCCCCAAACCCACCTCTGAACAATTTAACATAGCCATTCCACCTAGCCCGCACATCTGTGGTGTGTGGGAGGAAACCGGAGCACCCGAAGGAAAACCACGCAGATTCGGGGAGAAAGTGCAAACTCCACACAACAGTTGCCCAAGGGGGAATCAAACCCAGGGCCTCAGGTGCTGTGAGGCAGCAGTGCTGACCACTGAGCCACATGCAGCCTGGTCTTTGAATATAGTCTTTGAATTGTGGAATCAGAGAAACGTGGAATGGTCACAGCACAGATGAGGTAATTTAGCCCATTGTGGTCTGTACTAGCTATCTGCAAGGAAAATGGACTTAGTCCCATGCTCTATCCTCTCCCCATAGTCCTGATGCATTCTGATGCTCACCCAAGTACTTTTGGAATACTCCTGTCGAATATATCTTCACCGTCCCATCCAGCAGCACATTTCAGTTCCACATATAAAAGATTCTCACATCGCCATTGGTTCTTTTGCCATCGACTCTAAATTGGTGCCTTCTGAATCATAGAATCTTACAGTACAGAAGTAGGCCATTCAATCCATCGTGTCTGTACTGGCTGGTTCTTGACTCCTCTGCCATTGGAAAATGTTTCTCTCTCTCTCTGCACTTGCTCCGTCAAATCTTACTTCAATCTTCCCTTCTCTGAGGAGGATGGCCTTGACAGGGTAGACATTGAGAGATTGTTTCTGCTAGCTGGGGAATCTAGAACAAGAGAGTCACATATTTATAACAAATTAACAACAATTTCAAACTGACATGAGGGGAAATTTCTTCACTCAAATGGTGCAAATATTCAGAATTTTTAACCCCAGAAACTAGTGGATACCTCATTGTTGAATATATTTAAGGATGAGACAAGCAGATGTCAGGAAATCAAGGGATATGAAGACTGGGCATGAAAGTGGAGCTGAGGCCATTGGATCAGCCATGATCTTTCTGAATGGCAGAGATGGCTTGGCAGCCATGACAGATGATTTCATCCATTTTGTGGTCCTATCTTTTGTGTTTTTTGTGTCACTCAAGTTCTTCATCCCTGGAACTACTCTTGTAGATCTTTCCACCTCACTCTCTAAAGCTTTCATAACCTTCTAAAATTGCAGTGGCTAGAATTGGACATGATACCACAGTTGAGGCCAAACCAAAGTTTTATAAAGGTTTATTATAATTTTTTTGCTTTTGTACAGTATTGCTGTGTTTATAAAATCTGGGATTCCACATACCTTTCAAACCATTTTCCCAACCTATCCTTCCATCTTCAATGCTTTGTGTACATATACCCTAGATTTCTCATTTTTAAAAAAAATTCATTTATGGAGTGTGTGTATCACTGGCCACACCAGGATTTATTGCCCATCCTTAATCATCTGGGGGCCAGTTAAGAGACAACCACATTACTGTGGGTCTTGAGTCACATGTAGCCCAGACTAGGTACTGACAGGGCGACATGGTGGCACAGAGGTTAGCACTGCTGCCTCACAGCGCCAGGAACCTGGGTTCGATTCCAGCCTCGGGTGACTGTCTGTGTGGAGTTTGCACATTCTCCCCGTGTCTGTGTGGGTTTTCTCCGGGTGCTCCGGTTTCCTCCCACAGTCCAAAGATGTGCAGGTTAGGTGGATCGGCCATGCTAAATTGCCTGTAGTGTTCAGGGAGGTAGAGGGTGTATATTAGGTGGGTCATAGGGGAATGGATCTGGGTGGGATGCTCTGAGGTTCAGTGTGAACTTGTTGGGCCAAAGGGCCTGTTTCCACACTGTAGGGATTCTAATTCTGACAGCAGATTTCCTTCCTTAAAGACATTTATGAACCAGATGGGTTTTTATGACAATCAACAGCAGTTACATTGTTACCATTAGGCCCGCACTTTATTTCCTTTTCCAGAACAAACACCCTCAAAGTATATCAAAGGGATGGCCTAGATCCTTATTTATTTTTTAAAGACATGTGTAAGGTGCTATGTTCCTGATGTGATTCAATTGGTCCACTACTAGGCTTTAAGCAAAACACACTTTATTCTTACAACACAATTCAAATACAAACAAAAAAGAAGCTTTGGCATAACTTTAACTCTATTGAAATACCTAATGAAATAACATATTATTTAACTACTCATCATCAACTGGTCCAGTATAGCAGTATTCCATAAGTACACCCTTAACAACAGCAAATTCAGAAAAACAGATTTTCCTCGCGTGTTATCTCCTCCAGTCCATGAGAAAGGAACACTGAAAAGAAACCATTTAGCAGTGGAGAGAAACCTGTATCTATCAGCTTCAACAGCCAAGTCCAATCCCCAACTGAAAGCACATCTACAACGCTGGGCCTGTGTGAGCCTGACTCCATTGACTCATCCTCCCTTTGTCTATTAAACAGACACACTCAGGGAGCTCAAAGCTGTTTACCCACTGCTTCTGAAACAGACATTCTGTCACTACTGTGGCAACACCTCTCTGCAAGAGAAACAGCACAGAACAAATGTCTCTTAAAGGCATTCAATTCACATTCATTGAATTCTAACTTCATCATCTGCCTTTGTGGGATTCAAACCCATGTCTCCACAGCATTGGCCTAAGGTTCTGGAATGTTAGTCCAGTGATATGGGCTTCTTTTATGTAACACTTTACCAAATGCCCTTTAGAATCCACATATGTCAGATTAACTACTTTACCTCAATTGACACCATAATTCCAAATTACAATATGCATCTGTAACTCTTCATATTTACTGCACTCTGCTCATTTACTTAAATGCACATCAACGCTCTTTTGGGCTTCCTTTCTTTCTCCCTCACTCTGACTTCACCTATTAACTTATTATTCTCTATACTAGTGCTGGCTGTATCCTGAAGCATTTTGCAAGCCCTGGTGTTCTCCTCTGACATTCTTTTTTGGTCCCCAGCCCCATGCCACGTTGGTTCAATATCCTCCCAACAGCACTAGCAAAATGCCTGAGACAGAATTCAGTCTCAGTTCTATTCAGGTGTCATCTCGCTCAGGGTCAGACCCAGGAATCTAAATCCTTCCTTCCTGCGCCATCTTTCCAGCCACGCAATCATCTGATTTATCCTTCTATTTCTGTCCTCACTCGCATGTTACACTGGGAATAGTTTGGAGATACATTTGATAGTGTAGGATCTTGCTAATTTTCTACCTAGCTCCCGCAATTCTGGTGACAGAAATACATCTCCCTTTCCTATCTTAGTCATTAGCACCAAAATGGACAACAACATCTGGCTGGTTCTGATGAAGGGTCACTCAACCTGAAACATTAACTTTGATTTCTCTCCACAGATACTGCCGGACCTGCTGAACTTTTCTGGCAGTTTCCAGTTTGCTTCTGATTTACAGCACCCACAGTTCTTTTGGTTTTTAGCAGCATCTGTTCTCCCTCCCCTTGAGGAATGACCTGTAGCTGCCCTTTGATCTTGGCACTGGGGAGGCAACATACCATCCTGAACTCACATTGACTGCAGCAGAAACATGTGTCTGTTCACCTAAGTTATGAATTGCCTATGACTATCAAGCCTACTTTCTTATTCCTATCCTCCTGTACAGTTGGGCCACTCGTGGTGTCAGAAGCTTGGCTCTAACTTTTTAAGGTGAGATGTTAATAAACAAACCATGCATCTGTGCCTGTTTATCAATTAGATTGAAGAATGATGAAAGAAATTGTGCAAGGCCGGATAGGTCTGTGTAAATTAGAGTGAGCAAACTAATGATAAAGCAGCCACAGAAAATGAAATAAACCTAAGGAAAAAAATTCTGAAGCAGAGTCACTGGACCCGGAACATTAACTCTGCTTTCATTCTCTCCATAGGTGCTGTCAGACCTACTGAGTTTCTCCAGAAATTTCTATTTTTGTTTCAGATCTTCACCATCTGCAGCTTTTTTTAGAAAGAAATAAATGCTGGATTAAGAGATAGGCAGAAAGGAAAAGTTTTTTTTTCTGTTCGCTAACGCTAATGAAGGAATGAGACCCCACACTTGTAATCATTAATTTTCAGCTTCATTGCAGCTGGTTAGTTGTAATTAACATTCATCAAAATACAAACAAAAGAACTGCAGATGTTGGAAATCAGAAATAAAAACAGAAATTTCTGGAAAATCTCCAAAGGTCTGGTAGTATCTGTGGAGAGAAAGCAGAGTTAATGTTTCAGGTCTAGTTTCCCGTCTTCAGAATGCTTGCTCAGATTAACACTCATCATGTTGGCAGCATGGTGGTTCAGTGGTTAGCACTGCTGCCTCACAGCACCAGGGGCCCAGGTTTGATTCCACCCTTGGGATTCCACCCATATTGTCCCCCTGTGCCTGCATGAGTTTCCTCCCACGGTCCAAAGATGTGCAGGTTAAGTGGATTGGCCATGCCAAATTGCCCAAAGTGTCCAGAGATGTGCAGGCTAGATGGATTAGCCTTGGAAAATACTGGGAAAGGATATTGGGGTGGGTCTAGGTGGGATGTCCTTTGGAAGGTTGGTGTGGACTTGATGGGCCGAATGGCCTGCTTCCACACTGTAGGGGTTCTATTCTATGATTCTATGTTGGCCAAAGGAAACTTAGATTTGACATGATTACTCAAAGTTCTGTGACAAGCTCAGTTTATCTACAAATCAAACTTGACACCACTCAGCGCAATTGAAGGTAACAATGAAGCAGCACATTTTAGACAGCAATGTCTCAATTTCTTCTCAGTTGGTTCTATGGTGTGTAAACACAAATGACAGTGAATATTCGTAGCCTCAGCATTCCTTTGACGCTATTTGCTCTCCCACTCTCCCTTTCCCTTCACTCTTTCTCTAATCTATTCAACACTTCACATTTTAAAGTGACCATTGGTGGGAATTTTACGTTCACCAGAGGCAAGTGACTTTGGCAGCCGGGAATTGGAATATTTTGCCCCTTCAGGGACTCGGGGATCAATGGCTATCCAGCTGGGTGGGAGCAGGAGTTGCAGTTGGCTAGTATCACCCCACCCCCTAGATGGGAGATTGGAGGGGTTAACCTCCCACACACAGCAAGTAGTCAATTAAAGGCCAAGTAAAGCCTATCATGGAGGCAAACTGGGAACTTCTGGTTGGACACCAGGTCTCCTGAGTTGTCGAGAGACACAATGCCTGCTTCGGGGAGACCTTCCAGCAGCAGATGGGCTGGGAGTTAATGAATCAGGCAGGCTTTGAGGGACACTCTTGCACATCGAGAGTATCCTTCCACCACTCTGGCCCTGTCAGCTGCTGAGTGTGTCTTTTTCAAATTTAAGCTTCAATAAAGTTGAAGATGGAGTGTCTCAGGAGGAGACGCCTCCAACCCCGTGACAACCACCCCCTCTCCGACAACCGCACCCCCCTCCCCACCACCCTCCAACACTACACCTCACCACCTCCCCCCACACCCCCAACCCACCTTTCTCTCTCCAACTTGAACTGAAGGCAATCACTTCTTCCTGATATCAGTCATAGAGTCATACAGCTCAGAAATGCACCTTTTGGCCCAACTCGTCCATGCTGAGTGTTTCTCCCAAACTAAACTAGTCCCATTTGCCTGTGTTTGGCCCATATCCCTCTAAACCTTTCTCATTCATGTACCTGTCCAA
Organism: Rhincodon typus; assembly: GCF_021869965.1. Taxonomy (NCBI): domain Eukaryota; kingdom Metazoa; phylum Chordata; class Chondrichthyes; order Orectolobiformes; family Rhincodontidae; genus Rhincodon; species Rhincodon typus. The sequence goes on from NC_063362.1 coordinate 31,510,605, forward strand.
ATGTCTTTTTAATGTTGTAATTGTACCTGCATCTACTACTTCCTCTGGCTGTTCATTCCATATATGAACCACCCTCTGTGGAAAAAAAAGATCTTCAGCTTCCACTTTCTGGCCAGGCATTGGCCAATCCAGGAAGAAGTGAGTGCCAGGGGATTATGTTTATTTGGGACTCCAATTGTTATCATGGCATTGAGGTCCTGACCCACAACTCTGTACCCAGTGTCAATGACAATAAGTCCCAAGGCAAAGATAGACTGTTGCCAGCAGTACAGAATTGCAGAACACCACCCAGTCTTGTATAATGCCAGTGGACATGTACCCTATGCCATCTTTAAATGCCCTCTGAATCTGATGCCAACTAGTGAAAAATTAGCAGCCACCTCATCCTGTCACCCCATTTGATCACAACGTCTATCTGTGCCACATGTCCAAATATCCCAATCTCTTGGGTGAATTGGAATTGCCGAAGACTCTCAGTCTCTTTGCTCATTTTGTCAACATCATCTGATGATCTAACCTTATTTCCGTGAGTAGCCATCTCATCCTAATGGAAAAGGTAATGTTGATGAATGACTGGAAATCAATCAGACACATAGCTTGTCCCAGTAACACCGTAAATGATGAAATGACAGCGCCTCTGCCTCTCAAATTCTTTCAGAACACTCACAATCTTAAACACTGGGAAGACATACCAGTTCTCAGAGGGTTAATGGTGTTGACAGTGAAAGCTTACCTGTTCTATTCCCTTGCTTATCATTCCTTTTCTATTTCTGCAGCAATTATTAAAATAACAAGACTCTGAGAAACATCCCAAGATGAATTTGCTTCGGTAATGAAGACAGAAGATTAATCGGGTTCCAGATATGAGCCAATTGATCATTCCTGTCTAGTGGAATACAGCAAAGCCTATCTTCATATACAGACTCATAGATCAGGATCAGATCGAGGAGACAAATAGTTATATTCGGGTCTGTTTGCATGTGCAAAATTACAATTTGCTGAAGGAAAATTGCCTGAGCACAAAGCAGCAAGTATTTTATTTGCTTCCAGCTCTGGTATATTGATTCAAGTCCAATACCAAGCTCAACAGAACACCAGGCAACTAAGATCCAGATCCAATGTCACAATGCCTTGTGAGCTGCACTTCAAACTGTACTCTAGATTCAGTAAATTGCATGCCCAACTAAATTTCCAATGGACCAATCCCTGGATCCCGTGCATCCAAATTCCTTTGAACCCCAGATCCTGTTTGGCCATGGTCCAGTGATGTACCCACACCTTACAAGCCCCAGGCCCAGTAAGCCTGAAGTAGAGAGAGCCCTAGGTCCAGACTAATTCAAACCAAACCAAGTACCAGGGCCAATAAAGCTCCAGGTCTTATCCCTAACTAGTTCTTAACTCTTAACTCCCTTCCAAAACACCTGAGCAAGGCATTTAGTTCCAGCACAATGAGGGATGGGCAACAGATGCTGGCCTGCATCCTACAAAAGAAGAAAGGAAAAATGTGGGAACCGCCCACCTCCTCATCCTATCCTACCATTCTGAGTTCATTCTTGCACGAGGAGGAAAACTGGGAAACTATATTCCATCCCAAAGTTCACACTCCTGACTTAGAACCATTCAACCTGCCCACCCCCCAAATTTCTGGCCCCAGTCAAGTTTCACAGAAACCCTACAGTGTGGGAGCAGGCCATTCAGCCCATTGAGCCCATGCCAACTCTCTGAAGAGAAGCATCCCACCCACTCTCTGTAACCCCACATTTCCCATGGCAAATCCACATATGTTGTACACCTTTGCACTTTGGGAGGAAACGCACACAGACACGGGGAGAATATGCAAACTCCACACAAACAGACAGTCAAGGGCAGAATCAAGCTCAGGACCTTGGTACTGTAAGGCAGCTGTGCTAACCACTGAGCTACCATGCTGCCCACAACTTAATTGATCCCATCTGCCCCCCAAATATATTTCATGACTCCTCTTTACCCTCCACTGAGCCACCATGCCATCACCACTTTTGATGTATGTGTGAAGTGGTTTGAGCTTTAGCCTGGTTAAAAACTGGGGCTAATGTTGCATGTGTAATTGTGGTAACTATCTAACTATGTGTAACTGTGCACAGAGCAATTCCACACCAAAGAACAGTCTGTTCCCCTCTATTAGGAGTCTTACATCACTTCACAGCAGCAGTGCTAGTTCCCAACTCCGGATTCATCCCTACACTTACATGAAGCCAAGCCACCAAAATGATGGTGTTATTTTCCCAGGTGAATATCAGTGGAGATCAGTAACTTTTCACAGAAGTAGAAAATCAAAAACCCAGTTATTTGATAAAAGAGCAAGTCTTTTAGATTTCAGGTTTTAAAACAGAAGTATTTTCATGTGCAGGGGTCAAATTAACCATAACAATATCTTGCACGACCCCATACTCTAACGCATGTTAGAATCAGCATAAGCTAAATGTGAATTAACTGGCAAATTGCAGTTGATTATAAATTACAAATTACATATTAAATTGTAGATATGGGTCTTAAAATTCTGCTGGGCTGTCTAGAGTATATGTTTGATTAATCTCAATGACATAGTTTTTCAAAGCTCTGTCTTTCTCATGAAGATTTCAGCTCCTCTATTAGGATTTGCCTAATCCCCAGCTGACAGCTATGCACAATGAACCTCTGTTCCAAAAGTGTGTTTTTCATCAAAAATAGGACACATCTGCAGAACCTCTGGTATGGATGACATAGATCTGCCAATATTACCATGAAGAAACTGCTGCTGTAACTGTGTATTTGTTTATTCTCAGTTTCTGGATATAGCCTCCATCTTATTCAGTTTGCCTGTACTGCATCATTGGGATCATCATCTGCTATTCTGAAAGCTCCATGCTCTTTTACATGTTTGACCCAGTTTCAATAAACCAAAAGGATGATGTGGTGGCTCAGTGGTTAGCACTGCTGCCTCACAGCACCAGGGACCCGAGTTTGATTCCAGCTTCGGGTGACTGTCTGTGTGGAGTTAGCACATTCTCCCTGTGTCTGCGTGGGTTTCTTCCAGGTGCTCCAGATTTGTCCCACAGTCCAAAGGTTAGGGTGGATTGGCCATGCTAAATTGCCCCATAGTATCCAGGAATAATGTAGGCCATGTGGATTAGCCATGGCAAATGCAGGGTTACAGGAATAGGTTAGGGTGGCATGGGTCTGTGTGGGCTGCTCTTTAGAGGGTTGGTGTGAACTTGATGGGCCGAATGGCCTGCTTCTATTCTGTTCTAAGTTTTGGTTTCCAATCCTAGTTTTAGTTTCAGAGTCAGATAACTGGGCAATTTTCCCTTATCAGTTTCACATTTAAGTTAGGGTCTATCTTAAAATATGCAAGTTTTGAAACCATAGATTCCATCACAATTGTGTAAATGCCTTATAATTTTGAACTGGTTTAGTTGGTGATTTCATTCCATTACTAATATGAGAACCAAATACCATATATATTCTATAAAGGCAAGCAATGAAGATCCCATTTTTAGGCAGAAACAGGTCACATTATTTGAGGGGTTGAAATCCAAGCCTTTGGAACGCCGATAACAAAATTGAGATTGGGTGCTGGCTGTGGTCCTGAATTCAGCAGCTACCACCTACCCCAGGATCTTTGCTGGGTTTTCTGAGGGTCAAATACAGAAAGAACAATTCTGAAAAAGACTCACTGGGCTATTAAAAATAAGTGACTTTTGTGTCAAAGGCAGGGGTTGACTTATACTTGCAATTTATGAAAAACGTGGGATTCAGGAGCCAAGTCTGGGATTGACTTGACAATTACTTAAGTATTTATAGTCATTAGTTTATACATTTGAAAAGCTGAAAGATGTCTTTAGATCTTCCCTCAGCCAGGTTACATATCTTTGCTGGGCTAAAATGACTTCCCATCATTCTCAAGTTGGTGCCTGTGACGAAAGCCCATTACTAAAATTGATGAAGTATCCAATGGTTCAAAATAACAGATAAATTCAAGCTGCTCACAATGATGGAGTGTTTAATTATGCCTGAGAAAGACAAAAGAGTAAGGCTGTTTAAATTAACAGCCTGAATTACATGAACCGAGTGCTCCAAAAAATCCTGTTGGCTGTCTGTTTTCCCAGGTTTATTAATGCCAGCTATCAGTGTGCTGCCCAGATGTTCACCTGTGGGCTTCCTTGAGCAGCATATGTTCCGAGCTTGAGGAATGTAGCATTCATTAGGAGTGAATACCGGACAGCCCATTTTAGAAAGTAAGACATGATGAAATTTACTGGTGGTGCAGCCTCCTGATTGAGATTGACAGCTTTCATTTCCTATCAAGTTCCAGCCATTTACTTTCAGCTACTCATTGACCTAAATTTAGCTTCAGAATTCTGTGCCTCACCAATTCCTTTCCAATTTGAAGGTGTGTATCAGAGAAAATAAAGTTATCTTATGTTTCAACTTCTTAAAATCCAGTTTGCTCCCACCAGGGTCCATAGGCACTGAGAGGATAGATGTTAACTGCTAGTATTACTTTCTGTAGCTGCTGGACTGTAACCAGGGCACATAGCCTACTTGAATTACCCAGACCCTACTAACTCCTCATGAAAATTGGTGTTTACCTGAGTACAAACACCCACTCATACTCTGTGAGGTGAATGACAGAGACTAGTTGCCTCTACCTTTAACTCTTTCTCTCTTGTTCTCCCTCAAATTCTGGCAGGTTGCCTTGTCCCTGTCAGATTCAGTGATACCTTAGAAAACCCTGTAAGTTGGTAGCACAATGGTTTGCAATCCTCCTCTCTAAGCTATTCCATGGATCACATGGGTCTTGTATCTATTAGAATGCTAATTAGCTATCCTCTGATCGCTCAACTCCATTTTATCTTGGAAGTAAATGGGTATAAATGAATATAAAACATCACATTCCTGTCACTTTGACATAGCCCTAAGTACCAACCACCGGCAGCTGATTGTTGGCATTGCTCACTCTCACTACTTCTCGTTTCTATCTGAGTCTAAGGACCTGTTTAATTATCAATAGTGGATCTTGAATGATGAGAGAGTTTGGACAAAAAGAGACACTTGTTTATAACACAATATATAGTTTATTAAATGATAGCAATAGATTTAACTAATAATAACTTATTAGAAATAACTACAACCACCAAGAGCCAGATATGTTATGTGTGTGTCCCTTAGAACCTTGTGCAAGACTGCTTTTCCAAGGCTACATGACACTATCAGATTGGGTGGTGTTTACATAATTTCAGCATTAACTCTTTCAGAATCATTAACTTATACAATATTCCCTACTACGCCCCTGTGAGACTTGGAGAGTAAAAGTTTAACCATTAGCCGTTCTGCTTATCATTTACAGATGCAACTGTGTTGCACCTTCCCCTGAATAAGATAATCAAAGGCCTCTCTATGTCTTGACAAGCAAGCTTCCCAAACTTGTTGCCGGGCAGATTTCAGGCCATATTTGCTGTCAGCAGAACTTAGAATAGGTAATATGACCCCCTTATTAACTTCTCGATTTCACCCACAATTAAAATGACAGTCCCAAAAATGATCTTGCAAAAGTTCATGTTAATAACACATTATCATTACTCCATTGTCTCCCCAACAAGTCCATCATCATGATGTCCTGACTTCTACAACAATCAGTGAAAGAAAAGACATTTTTTTTCCCCTAAATTGTCTGATTTTTGACTGACATGCAGTAAGCAAAGTTTTTATGTATTCACGTGATGTGGGCATCACTGGTTGAGCCAGCATTTATTGCCCTTGCATATTTGCCCAGATGGCAGTTAAAAGTCAATTATGTTTCTGTAGATCTGGAGGCACATGTCGGCGAGACCAGGTAAGGATGGCAGATTTCCTTCCCTAAAGGACATAAGCAAACCATATGGGTTTTTCCAGCATTTGGCAATGGTTTCATGGCCATCATTAGATTATTGTCAAATTCAAATTCCACTATCTGCCATGGCAGGATTTAATCTGTGTCCCTAGAATATTACCTGCGTTTCCAGATTAATAGTTTATTAATAATACCAATAGACCATCGCCTCCCCTTTTAGCGTCTGTCCAATATTTTCGTAATTAACAAACAGAAATGGTGACCAGTGACCCAGCAGTTCAGATGCCAGACTAAACCTCTGGAAATTGTTTGTTCTGATCTCCCCCTAATCACTGGAGGCATTCAACCCAATAAAAGGAATACATAAAAACAAAGGTCTTTGAGTCTTTTAAAGGAAACAGAACTGCTGGAAATGAAATAATCACACAAGTTTTTGAGTATCCCTATATATATCACTTTATTTTCCCTTCTGGGTTGCTCCAGTGATGTCATGAAAATAAATCTTTGATTGGTAAAAACTCCAGGCCAAGCCTAATGCAGCCCAAAGCCTCACGTTATTAGTGTCCCCTCCTCCGAGCCATGGCCACAGTTGACAGCTCAATGGGAAAACCAACCAAGCAAATTTCACATCAGAGCATCTTCACAGTTCAACAGAATCTCCGTGGTGTTAATCTCAGTCAACAATAATATTAGATAGTCATAAAGTCATAGAGCACGGAAACAGACCCTTTGGTCCAACCAGTCCATACCAAACATAATCCCAAACTAAACTAGTCCCACCTGCCTGCTCCTGGCCCATATCCCTCCATAACTTTCCTATTCATGTACTTATCCAAATGTCTTTTAAACGTTGTAACTGTACCCACATCCACCATTTCCTCAGGAAGTTCATTCCATACGTGAACAACCGTCTGTGTAAAAAATTTGCCTCTCACGTCTCTTTTAAATCTCTCTCCTCTCACCTTAAAACTGTGCCCCCTCATCTTGAAATCCCCCATCCTAGGGAATAGACAACTACCATTAACTCTATCTATACCCCTCATTATTTAATAAACTTCTGTAAGGTTACCTCTCAACCTCCTACGCTCCAGTGAAAAAAGTCCCAGCCTACCCAAATCCAGCTATCCGAAAGCTGGCTGTGTACCAAAACCAGGGTTTTTTTTTATTAAGCTGCCATTCAGGAATTTTAATTACTAAAGAAAAGGGTAAAATGTCTCAATTGACGAGGTGCTGCATTGGCACAGGCGGTGTGCTGACTAGTTAACAGCTTCACCTGCCTGTGCTTTCCCAACCAACCCTTGACCCCATCCAACCTAACCACACCCCACCCCTTAAAAACTGGCAAGATCCAAAATCTGGCACGAATTCAAGCCCAAGGCTGCCAATTTAGAGACCTTGAACCTGTGTTTTAGAATTCAGCATATTTTAGAATTTGATGCCATTCACATGATTGTAAACTAAATAACTGCATCAGAAAGAGGGAACTATCTGGAACAGTTTTCTAAAAATGAACCATAGAAGCCTTACAGTGTGGAAGCAGGTCATTCATGCCATCCAATCCACGCCCACCCACCAAAGAGTATCTGACCCAGACCCACCCCATAACTTTGCATTTCCCATGGCCAATCCACCTAGTCTGCACACTGTGGGGAAATTTAGCAAGAGTAATCCAGCTAATCTGCACATCTTTGGACTGTAGGATGAAACTGGAGCACCCAGAGGAAACCCACGCAGACAATGTGCAAACTCCACGAAGACAGTCACCCAAAGCTGGAACCAAACCTGGGTCCCTGGTGCTGTGAGGCAGCAGTGCTAACCACTGAGCCAACATGCCTCCCAGCCAATCTCATGGTTCTGAGCATCAGTTTACCCACATGCTGTAGGACAAAATGTTAACCAAATAGTTCTGAACCCTAACTTCTAGTCTTGTCAACAGCACAATAATGAGTTACCTTAGCTAAATAAGACCACTACCCAGTGCAGCTGGGTGCTACTCAAATCTAAGAGATGCTCTGATGAATGCTAATGGTAATTGTACCTTTAGGTTACACATTTACCCAATGAATATTTTCTTTAAAATTATGGAATCAGAGAGATATGTAACAATTTGCCCAAAAGGACTGTAAGGGTGCCCTGAGCTTCATTCAGGGCGTGGATCTTGTCCTGCTGTGGGTAAAATTCTTGCCAGGTAGGATGAGGAGACATCAAGTAGCCATTTAACAGGCGCAAGAGCAGGCAGGATACCAAAATCCGTAAAACATCAAAGAGGATGTGGTAGGCGATAGGAAAGCCACCTCCTGGATTTCCCTTGTCCCACACACTGGCAATGAGCATATTATCCATTCTGTAGATTACTGCTGAAAAATATTACCTGAATTAGTTTGTCAAAATATTGAAAGGAGAAACCTGGGGAGACTATTTTATTAGATAATTAAAATAATGACTCTCATTTATTCAGAACAGCGGGTGACATAAAGCCTCATTTTCCTCTCAGTTTATACACGATATTAGTAGAGCTGGCTATCAAAATAGACCTATCATCCAGATGCTGTATGTCCTGGGGGCTTTGAATAGGTACTGCACCCAAATATACAAGACACAGTCTAAACCCAACTGTGCCTGGCACAGCTTTGCGATGAAATACTGCCTCAGAAAATGGTCCTTTGTACACCTGCTCCAAATTGTCTTTAGCTGCCAACACAGTTCCTTTGTAACTCATTATCCATATGTCCAACCTCCCAAATATACCACCGGGACATAATCATCTCCTCAGAAAAGATCATGCACTGAATTCCAACCATGGAAACATGGGAATGATCACTGCTTGAAGTTCTAACAAAGACTTTCTGGTGGTTAAACTTGAGCCATTCTCAGTGATATAGGCTGATATATTCCATAAAATGTGGCTTCTTTTCAAGAAGGTTTTCTTCCTTTCTCTTTGAAAAACACTGGGATGAAGCTTAACCCCCAGGGATTGGCATCTGGGGGACAGGTTGGAAGTAATTCATTTTTTTTAAATCCAAGCGTCAATAGCACCACAGCTTCTGCTGTAACAGAGACTTTGCAAAGGACAGGAAAATGATACATTATCAGGTTATGGGTCAGATAGTAGTCACTTTCCAGTGTGTCTCCATTTTAACAGATTTTTAAAAACATTTTGAACCCATTGACATTGGTTTCCCTGGAGCTTGGGAAATTTACAGGTAAAAGGAGGCACAAAGGGCTGGATTCCCCAAGGAGACTACGTTTGCAGCACTCTCCATGGGCCAAGAGGAGCAGTTCCTTGGCCCAACAAGCTTCATCCATGTCCCAAAATCTGCATCCATCCTGCTGTCAGTGAGGTTAGATCTTCGACGATGGCAGAACATATCGAATAGCAAAATGTATGGGATCTTGGGCTTCATAAATAGAGGTTTTGAGAACTAAAGCACCAAAGTTATGTTGAATGAGTTTTATGCTCTTGTTAAGCCACTGCAGAGATTTTACCACAATTCTAGTCACCACCCTCCAAGAGGGATGTCAGGATCCTTGAGAGAGTGCAGAGGAGAATTCAGAATGTCTCCGGGAATGGTGGAAGTTAGCTCCAAGGTGAGGCTGGAGAAACTGGTGTGGTTCTCCTTGGAGAAAAAGAGATTGCTAGAGATTTGCTAGAGGTGTACAACGTTGTGATGGTGTTGCACAAGGTAGACCAAGAAAGAGTTAACTGGTGGCACAAAGAGAAGGGGGACACAAATTTAAAGTTTTAGGAGAGAAATAGTGGGGGAAATGTGAGAATCATTTTTGTATTGCAAGTGGTGATGACCTGAAACACATTCAGAGTCCTGAAAGCAGAGACAGTCAATCATTTTACGATGAAATTGGATGGAGGCTCGAGGCAATCAAACTTGCCAAGCTACGGAGATAGAGCGAGGAATGGTACTGACTAGATTGATCAAACAATGCCTTCATTCTTTCGATGGACCAAATGGCTGCCTTCTTTGCTACAATATCTCTGTGACTCAACTCTGTGATAAGCTTTCATATTTTCAAAAAACTTTTACTGACTGGGGCATGTGTCAACCTTTTGCTGTCAAGAATATAGAGACCGAGGCCAAAAAAATCAAATGAGCGTGTGGTCACATAATTACGGCCAGGCGTCTCGATGTCATCGACATACAAATGACCCTGGCTCTCAATGTTCCACAAGATTGAGGGTAAGGTGAGAAAGGGTGACAGAGAGAGAGACATGGCACCAGTCCTGATGTTCTCAGTCATGCCTGATGCCACATTGTCCAATCCCAGGATGCTTAGACCTATCTCCTCCCTAAGCCTCACATTCCAAGCATCCTTGCCCTGTGAGAGAGAAGGCAGAGTGTCAGTGATCATGTAACGCTGTGCCTTGTTGACATGTCTGCCATTGTTGAATAGCTGGGGGTAGGTGAAGGCAGTGAGAGGTAGGTGAGAGGTTAGCAGCATTGGTAGGTCTGCAAGCTGGAGCATTTACACATTTGGTTTGAGTGGCGGGGAGTGCAGCTGGAGGTCTGCAGCCTTGAGCATTTTAAAAGGCTCAATTAAAAGGGTGGCATGGTGGCTCGGTGGTTAACATACCTGCCTCACAGCTCCAGGTACCCAGCCTTGTGTGACTGTCTATGTGTGGAGTTGGCACGTTCTCCCTGTGTCTGTGTGGGTTTCCTCCCAAAGTCCAAAGATATACTGGTTAAATAGGTTGGCCATGCTAAATTGCCCCATAATGTCAAGATATGTGCAGGTTAGGTGGATTAGTCATGTAGAATGCAGGATCATGGGGACAGGGATGGGTCTGGGTGGGATGGTCTCCAGAGGGTCAGTATGGACATAATGGGCTGAATGGCCTGCTTCCATACTGTAGGAATTCTAGGATTCTAAATATGACTGTGTGAAGCTGCTTTCAATGACCTTAACCAACCATGTGAGCTCATTAGACATCTTGTGGCACTGCTGCCAAACCCTGGAAGGTTTCTCTCCGCAAGGCCTAGTGGGTTTCCTTGTGGTATTGTCCCAAGCTTACTTAATTAATTAATACCACGTCACCACGGTGCCCTCTTATCCTATGCCACACGGTTCTCCCACTTTTCACAGACACTGGGATTCCTGACACTGACACCGACACCATCTTTAAAAGGCCCTTGTTCACCTGGTCATGCCTAGCCAGATCCGAGTCGCCCCACACATTTTCCCCAGACATGACAGCTAAGTGGGAATTAGCGCCCCATTTTGCGTGCAGGGGCCTACAGGTGCTGGTGGATGGGACAGTAGTGAGGAGGGACTGCCTCCTCCTACAGGACTACACCAGACCACGCCAGCCTAGTCTGTACACCCTGAGCTGGCTAGAGGAAAGAGACCAATGGCATTCACCACACCATCAAGGGGAAGTGCCATCACCTTCTGTCTGCCATCTTACCCTCACTCTATCTCTGCTGCATGCACCACCCACCAAGGCTGATGCTCCATTGTTCTCACTATCGCCTGCAGCATCTCCCCTCAATCCCTGATCCCCAACCTGGCACTGTCCATTCCCTCACTCAGAAAATCTCACCCCCACACCAACACTAACAGTTGGGCCCCCACACCAACACTAATCTGGGTCCCCACACCAACAATAACAGCTGGATCCCGCACACCAACACTAACAGCTGGGCCCCCACACCAACACTAACAGTTGGGCCCCCACAGCAACACTAACAGCTGGATCCCCACACCAACACTAACTGCTGGGCCCCCCACACCAACACTAACCGCTGGGCCCCCACACCAACACGAACAGTTGGGCCCCCACACCAACACTAACCGCTGGGCCCCCCACACCAACACTAACAGCTGGATCCCCACACCAACACTAACCGCTGGGCCCCCCACACCAACACTAACAGCTGGGCCCCCCCACACCAACACTAACAGTTGGGCCCCCACACCAACACTAACAGCTGGGCCCCCACACCAACACTAACAGCTGGGCCCCCACACCAACACGAACAGTTGGGCCCCCACACCAACAATAACAGCTGGGCCCCCACACCAACACTAACAGCTGGATCCCCCACACCAACAGCTGGCCCCCCCACACCAACACTAACAGTTGGGCCCCCACACCAACACTAACAGCTGGGCCCCCACACCAACACTAACAGCTGGATCCCCACACCAACACTAACTGCTGGGCCCCCCACACCAACACTAACCGCTGGGCCCCCCACACCAACACTAACAGCTGGATCCCCACACCAACACTAACC
>NC_063362.1:31522806-31553593 GCF_021869965.1 Rhincodon typus
AGCTGGGCCCCCACACCAACACTAACAGCAGGGCCCCCCACACCAACACTAACCGCTGGGCCCCCACACCAACACTAATAGCTGGGCCCCCACACCAACACTAACAGCAGGGCCCCCCACACCAACACTAACCGCTGGGCCCCCACACCAACACTAATAGCTGGGCCCCCACACCAACACTAACAGCAGGGCCCCCCACACCAACACTAACCGCTGGGCCCCCACACCAACACTAACAGCTGGACCAGCCACTTTTACCTCACTCAGTATCTACCTTTGACTCATTCCAGGAAATAACAGCCCACAATAGGACAGAGAGAGTCAGGACACGTGGCGAGGCACTCAATATTCATCTCCTCACCTTCCACAAGGAGAGGATCCTGACTCTTAATGCTCAGGGTTCCTACTGACCATGCCCAAGCCCCCTGGACTCATATCGGAGTCTGCCCTTGACTTACTGTGTCAGCAACCCCTCACTGAAAGATACTTCCTTGACTTGACTGAGAACAACCCTAGGCCAATGGGAACTCGTTTAATTTGTGATTATGGTTGGCATGTATGAGTTAGACCAAGTCTGTTTCCCTGCTGTATGACGTTCAGTGTGTTTGCTATAGAGGGAGCTGGCATTGTCTGTAAGTGAGATTGACAATAACACGGGGCACCTACAGCAAGCTGCTCAGTGCCATGACTGGTGACTGCTAAAAAGCAGGACAAATTGCCTGGCTTTGTGTCTGCACTGAAAGACAAGTTAAGACAGAGGTGCTGTGTGTCTTTAAGCTCCAACTGAAACTCTAAATAAAAAGCAAGACAAGGCAGGGAGCCTGGGAGCATCCTGGTAGCCTTAGGGTGAGCGAGCTGTAACAAAACAAGCAGGCAAACTCGAGATGCCAGATTATGTCTGCGAGCTGGTGCCCATCTCTGCTGCAGGGGCACATCATGTGTATCCCAATGAGTGGCATGAGCTGCTGTAGTGCAAAATGCAGAAGCATACTGTCAATGGACTGGAAATGTGCCATGATGACGTAGACAGATTTGGCACGTTTCTGATGCCAGCATCCACGGCTTTAAGCTGCATGCAGCTCAGAGCACATGGAGCATACCCAGAGATTCTGGTGCCAGCTGTCCAAGATAGACATCTGGCGAAGCAAGTGCTGAGCTAGAGTTGCTAATTCTAGAGATGTGCTCGGATGTGAACCTGTGTTTAAATGAGATGAGGTCAGGTGATAATGAGAGGGTATTGACCATTAATCCCTGCGAAGAGGCTTCTCACTACTCAGAAGCGAGAATCCCATCTCGTTTCTGAGACTCAGTTAGAAAATGTTGCACCCAGTGTCAAGAAAGATCACACTAAACCTTCTTACACAATTTTCCCACAATAGTCCCATAAGACTCTATGGCTACTCCCTCATTAGAGAGAGACAACTGGTGGTGGCGAAATGTTTCTGAAATGAAATAGCTTGAATTTTAAAACCAGCTCGAAAGTCCACAAATGGGCGCAGTTAATGTGAAGATTTATGATGGTAAATTTGCTCTGGAGGTGAAGCCATTCTTGTGGCTATCACCAGCTTCGATCACAATTCTTTTATAAACTACCACAAAAGATCATGGGTGCCTGCTAAATGCAATTTGCATTTAAAATTGCACAATGTCTCGAGCTATTCTAGCAAAGTCCCAGTAAATTGTGTGACAATGCTATTATCCTGTTTTTTTATGGAGAGAGGTTGAGACAGAGGCACCAAGCCGTCTGCTCAAATCCAATAAAGTAAACAGCTTGTGAGGCCTTGGATTTTTTTTGAAGTTGGAACAATAGAACTAGCCTGAAAAGGTGCGGTCAAACTCTCACAGAGTCAGGATTTTTAGTTTTAGTTTTTCAGTAGCAGTTGCTGCTGGGATCTTGAAGCTGAATGTGGAAGCTGTTGTTGATCTGTCTGTTACAGCTAAAAGCTGGAGTTCTCTTCCTGCTGCTAGAATTGCCTGTGATACAATCTATTTTACTGAATTTGCCTTTGCCTATGGCGTGTTTATGGGATATTATTATATAGGAAAAGTTAATTGGTAATAATTAATATATATATTGTTTTGTTAAGCATTTCGATAGAGTTACAGTCAAGCCAATTCTTTTCTTTTGTTTTTATTTTGTCCGTATTTTAACCATAATGTATGAATAAAGTGTGTTTTGCTTCCAGACTGGTAGTTTGACCAATCAAATTATATCTGAAATGCAACACCTGGCACTTGCCTTTAAAATAAGATAAAGTTGGGGTCTAGGCTAACTTCTTAATATATTTTGAGGGGATTTGGTGTGGTCCATAATAAATGCATTGAATAAACCAATGGAAATTTCAACCCACCAAGTCAGTTGGACATGTTACACATTCCTTCAACAATTTCCAGTTGACATTTTCACCTTCTATTTCACATGAAAGACTTTTGCTTACCCACCTCACCATTCACATTCTGATACTGTGCACAGAAAGTCTTACTCACAGGTTTTCATTCACTATCAATATTGCCATGGTGTTATATAGGGTGTCTGGGCCACTACATGTTTGGGAAGAGGTTGCGACTCTGTATCACAATGTCAAAAATAGTCGCATTTCTTTCCTTTGACCTCCCAAAGTTGTGACTTAATTCGCCACCTGCAAGGACAGAGGCACCAGGTTCATGGGAACACCATTACTTCCAGGTTCTCCTCCGAATCATGCATTATCTGTTGTGTAAGAGCATAAGGAACCTGGAGTAACCTTGCAATGATGTCACAGGGCTGCACAGCACATAAATTCCAGTGTGAATGGAGTTCAAACACACTGAAAGGAACGTTTGCGAGTCTGGTTCTGTCTACCAGACCAGAATGCAACATAGACATGAACATACGAAGAAGATACATAGAAACATAGAAAAATAGGAGGAGAAGGTTATTCCACTCCTCAAGCCTGCTCCACCATTCAATATAATCATTGCTGTCTCAATTTACAGTCATTTAAATAATAACCCACCTTCCTATTTTTGCTACCAAAGTGGATAACCTCATATCTAGCCACATTATACTGTATTTGCTCAATCACTCGGTCTGTCTAAATCACACTGCAAGATCTCTGCACCCTCCTTTCAGCTCACCCTTTCACCCAGCTTTGTGTCGTCTGTAAATTGGGAGATATTACATTTAGTTCCTTTATCTAAATCATTAATGGATATTGTGAATATCTGGGGTCCTAGATCCGATCCTCACAGCATCCCACTCGTACCTGTCACTAATAATGCCTGCCATTCAGAAAAAGAATCACTTTGTTTCCTGTCTGCTAACCAATTTTCCATTCCACTCAGTAAGGTACACCCAATCCCATGCTCTTGAATTTTACACATTAATTTCTTACGTGGGACTTTGTTGAAAGCCTTCTGAAAGTCCAAATAAACCACATCCACTGGCTCCTCCAACAACTCAACTAGTTATATCCTTGAAGAATTCCCGTAGCTTTGTTAAGCATGATTTCCCTTTTGTGAATCCATGTTGACTGTCTGATTCCACCACTGTTTTCTAAGTGCTCTGCGTTAAAATCCTTGATAATGGACTGTAGCATCCTCCCGACTACCACTGTCAGACTCGCTAGTCTGTAATTCCCTGTTTTCTCTCTACTTCTCTTTTTAAATAATAGGGTTACATTACCTACCCTCCACTCTGTAAGAACTGTTCAAGAGTTGAAAGTCTTTTGTAACATAGATTAACCCAGCATATCTATGATTACTGTGTATGACCGTATTTAATACGAAAGTATAATAAATGGTGTTACTTTGAAATCGAAGCCTGAAGACAATCGTTGATTTTGCCTTTTTCTTGATCATTCTGTAAAGAACTCCAAGTCAATGTGGCTTCAAATCATATGCTGAGAAACTATCCTGGTTCATATAGCACCATTCCTGTACCATTGCACGGTAAAGGAACATCCTACAAGAGGGCAGCTCACCACCACCATCTTCTACAGGGGTAACAGAGATAGACAACAATTACTGGGTTTGCCAGCGATGCCCATCTCCCAAGATTGAGCCATTTTTGAAAGTTTGCCTAAAGAATTGTGGAAGCAGTGCCTGAAATGGAGCTCTATTTTTATTAACAATCCACATTCTATAGGACAGTAAGCACTAATTGTTTGATATCAAAGTAATGTGTAAATCAGCAATTAACACCTATCCATCTACCCACCGAAAAGAATAAGTCCTTTCACCCAATGCTAACACATTCATACATGGCTTCCTCAGATCTCTTGTGGAGACCTTTAAGATGGAGACAATTACTGGTTTCTGCTAATTGACCATAACAATTTTAATTTTCTACATCTGTAGTGAATTAATGGTCATTTAAATAAGTGTACTAATTACGCAATTCCCATTTGAAGTTGCAGGGTTCCAAACTGGCTCAGAATCTATCTAACTTCATTCTGAAAGCACTTTGTATTTATGGTAAGCAGCATGTTATTTATGTTCATCAGTCAGGTTCAATAAAGATCGCCCATTAAAGGAAAGCTGCATTTGAAGAGCCAAGTTTTTTGACCTCTTGTCCCATTTTCGACATAATGTAAAGCTTCACTTGGAAGGTCAAGTGCTACAGAAAGGAAAAAGCTGACAGTTGTGCTGAGGACCCACTACATAAGGAACCCCACAGTCAGAAAAGATCTGCTCCTGGGCTATAGGAGACACTTCTATCTTTGGTCAACTTTCTTTAAGCTGATCAGGAGCTGGCAACTTTCCAAGATCTTTTGGCTTAGATCAAAGTTGGAACAGTTCCTAATTGTGGTGCGTATATACAAACGCAGACATAGAAACGTAGAAACTAGGAACAAAGGTAGACCATTCAGTCCTTCAAGCCCATTCCACTATTCAACATGATCCTGCTTTCCCCTGCCTGTTGTCCCTTTGATGTAACACTTACCCATTTGAAGTGACAAGTGATTGAAATAAGAACATGTCATACCTTTGGTGCTCTTCACTATATTCATTGCTACCATGCCTTCTCGGGCATTTGATGGAAATGTTGATGGAATATACATCAGAACAGATACAATTACCTTCAACTAGACATGGCAGAAATCCTCAGTTAAGGTTTTAAACATGACAGAATCATATATTGCTGATTGTCAATGACTGGGCCTTTGTATTACACTGTAATATTCAAAATATCATGGATCGTTTTACAAAAGCAGCAGGTGACTATGGGCCTAAAATATCTCAGCTTCAAAAGAACAGGGAGAGACCACCAACCACTGCCAAACTCTGAAACAAATCCATCTGCTGCCTGAAGGCTCCAATCTCCAGAATGTCTACATTGACACTGCGGTGGCCAATAGAATTGCCAGACCAGAGATCGGCAGTTTCTGAATTACCCACGAAACTGCGGCATTGAACTTTCAAAATAACTTACTGTGCACAAGGTCGTGGTAACATTTATCCTTTATACGCCTGTGAGTGTGAGCCACCCACTCCTGACATATTGAACAGTTGGACAGGTTCCAAGTGAGATGCATTCAGAACATCATGGGAATCAAATGGGAAAAGTGCACACATGAGGTTCTTCAAACAGCAGAAATGTATGGAATTGAAGAATTTATGTTCAGAACCCAGCTCAGATGGAACGGACAAGTACATTTGACTTATAATAATAATGTGGAGTTGCCAGTGTTGGACTGGGGTGGACAAGGTCAAAAATCACCAGGTTATAGTCCAACAGGTTTATTTGAAGACACAAGCTTTTGGAGTTTCGCTCCTTCTTCAGATAACTAAAGGTTTTATCAGTATATCAGGGGTGACATCTCAGGCCAGATAATGCATTTTAGGTGTGAGGCCTTGTTTAGAATCTGGCTGTGGATCAACTTGGAGTCGGACTGGTTTTATTTCCCAGGTAGGAATTTATAAAATGCCACATTGTCTGTCTGCAAATTGTGTGCTTTTTGAACAACATAAAATGTATCTGTAATTACAAGTCTGCAAATGAAAATTCACCACATAGATTTATATGAGTCTGTGTGTGCACTTGTGTGTGTGTGTGTGTGTGTGTGTTTGTGAGGGAGGGAGAGAGAGAGAGAGAAAGAGAGAGTGTCATTGACTGCTGAAGTGCTCCCCCACTGGGAGGGAACATCCCTGTCTGGTCATTATTGCGAGGCGTCCGTTCATCTGTTGTCATAGCGTCTGCATGGTTTTGCCAATATACCCTGCTTCAGGGCATCCTTGCCTGCAGCGTATGAGATAGACAACGTTGACTGAGTCACATGAGTATCTGATGGGTGATGTTCCCACGTGAGATGGTAATATCTATGTCGATGATCTGACATGTCTTGCAAAGGTTACCATGACAGGTTTGTGTGGTGTTGTGGCCGATGTTGTCCTGAAGGCTGGGTAGTTAACTGTGAACAATGGTCTGTTTAAGGTTTGGTGTTTGTTTGAAAGTGAGAAGTGGAAGTGTAGGGAAGGTCTTGGCGAGGTTCTCATTGTCATTGATGATGTGTTGATGGCTGCAAAGAACATGGTGTAATTTCTCCTTCTCGGGAATTACTGGACAACAAAGGGTACCCTATCGGTCGTATCTCGTGTCTGTTTTCTGGGAAGGTCATTATGGTTATTCACTGTGGCACGCCGGAATGGATGATTGATGATTTGAGCATCGCATCCTGTTCTGATGAGGGTGGTCAAGGTCATTCGGCCTCGGATCTTTGAGTAAGTATCCTTCAAGGCAGACTTTGGGATACACAACAACGCAGAGTCTCCGAGCAGAGGCTGATAGCCAAGTGCAGTACCCATGAGGACGGCCTCAACTGGATCATGGGTTCATGTTGCACTACAGGTGACCCCACCTCACTATACACAAACACACACACATACACACACAAATCTTTGGGTTGAATTTGCATTTGCAGGTTTGTAATTGCAGATGCATGTTCAAAAAGTTCTGGTGTACTGATAAAACCTTTAGTTATCTCAGGGCAGTGACTTGAACAAAATTCTGGAATTTGCATATTAATCTTTTCTAACTGATTAAAGATTTAACAGCCATCTTAGGTTTATTCAACACATTCACATCAGTTCTATGACTCTTTGATCTTTTGCTTATAAATTCTGTGTCTGATGGCACCTCTCTCACTGATACCTGAAGAAGGAGCCAGACTCCAAAAGCTTATGTCTTCAAATAAACCTGTTAGACTATAACCCAGCTTTGTGTGATTTTTGACTTATAATAAAATCACTAAGGTAGTCAGGTATTGACAACTTGAACTCGGACTCAGCCAGGTTAAGTTTAGGTTCAAGGACTCCTTGAACTTGAAGGAAAGTGCACAAGACAGACCTACCTGGGGAATAATGTTAAGTAATGTTGTTGTTTCCTGCTGCATCAGTTCAAGGAGGCAGCCTAACCCTACCTTCTCAAAGGCCATTAGAGACAGGCAATAAATGCTGGCCTGACCAGTGACATCCACATCCCATGTGTGAATTAAAAATAACTTCTAATTCTTATTTTAGATCTCTAGCAAATTTGACAATTTATGAGAAGTTTCGAAAGCCTTTATTAATCACTGGTTAGTCTTCAGCTAGGGTATTGTACACAACTCTTGGGAAGCTTCAGGAAGAACACTGAGGCCTCAGATCTGGGATGGAGCAGATTACTAGAATGCTACCAGGGAAAAGGGAATGTCAATTAAAGTGCAGAGAATGGTAAATCTGAACTTGTTCTCTTTGTCGCAGAGAAGGCTAAGGGGATATTTAGCAGGGATTTTCACAATTGGACATAAATTTGATAAAGTAATATGAAAGAAATGTTTCCACTGACAGGGAGGCTGTTCATTTGAGGATATAGATTTAAGATAATTAGCAAAAAGAAATCAAAGGGGCAACATGGTGGCACGCAGCTCCAGGGACTTGGGTTTGATTCCAGCCTCAGGCTACTGTGTGCATTGAGTTTGCACGTTTTCCCCATGCCTGCATGAGTTTCCTCCGGGTGCTCCAGTTTCCTCCCACAATCCAAAGATGTGCAGGTTAGGTGGATTGGCCATGCTATAGTGTTCAGGAATGTGTAGGATAGGTGGATGAGCCATGGGAAATGCAGGTTTACAGGGATAGAGTGAGTTTGGGTGGGACGCTCTTCGGAGGATAGGTGTGGACTCGATGGGCCAAGTGGCCTTCTTCCACACTGTAGAGATTCTATAATTAGGAAAAAAGAAATTGCAGGCAGCAAGTAGTTTCTGATCTCAAATGACTGACTTGATACAATGATGGAAGCACTTTTAATAGTAACTTTCACAAAGCAAATGGCTGGATCCTCGTAAAGGAGAAACGCGCAAGGCTATTGGGACAGAGGAGCTGAATGCAATGAATTGGGTAGATGAATGGCTATAAGTGTTTCTGACTCAATGCCTGGAGTGTTTGAGCAGCGAGATCATTCGCAGTCCTACAGAAGATGTTTTGCCACATCTCATTGGCATCGGGAACAGAAAGTTCACAAATATGAACAAAGCAAGCTGTGAATCGACTGAGACCAACTGAAGTGGTTGCTCAACACTGGATTGACACTCTTCCACCCTTTCAAATAGCGCAGAATTAACACATATCCCACTAGAAATAACAAAGTGTTCCATGGTTACAGACGCTAGCAAAAGTTGTAGGTATCCTTAATGAGGCTGATGCATTTTAACATTTGAACCTAGCCACAGCAAACAAGAATTCTGATGCCTCTGAAGTAAATATAGAAAATTTAACGGGAAAAATTAATGGAAAGACAATTGGAATTAAACAGTTTTCTAGTTCCTTACCATGATGATGAACTCACTTTCTAATATTATGAACCAACATGTCTGTAAAAGTGAGTTGACATCTTCTTCCCATAATGTAGCACTAAGAAAATTCTTTGTCTTTGAGGGTCATCAGACTGTGAAAATTTCTTCCCTAGAAAGTAATGGACGCTGACTCTTCAAATTTATTCAAAGCTGAGTTTGTCAGATTTTTGATAGACCAGGGAGTCACGGGTTAATGAGGGGGCAGGCAGGGAAAGTGAAAATATGACCAGAACTAGATCAACTTTGATCTTATTGAATGTTGGAGCAGACTCAAAGGGTTACATCACGTACTCCTACTGATAAGTCTTACATTCCTTTGTTCTTAACTGGTCATTTAAGTTACGCAGATAAACATTGGAGCTAGTGCAAGCACACCGTGGATGATACTGTGAGGGCATTTTCCAAATGATTTAACCAGGCTAAGTCTCAACCCCAATAACACAGCACACACAGAGAAATAGGTTGAAGACAAACACACACTGGGTGGAAACCGTAGAGGAAAGTTTATCAGTCCGTATATCCTCCCCATACCATCACCCACCCAGTCTATGCTCATTCGCATTGGTTCCCTGTGTCCTAAGTCTGTAACTTTAAAATTTGCATCCATGTGCTCAAATCCTCATCCTTTCCTGTCTCTGTAACCACAGCAACATGCCCTCCTGAAATATCTGTTCCTCTGATTCCAGCCTTTCATACCTTCCTATCCATTTAACCCTGCCACTCTCTGCCATTCCTTCAGGCACCCCAGGCTCTTCCTGTAAGGCCTCCCTTAAAATCAATCTCTTTGACAAAGCATTGGGAGTCATAGAGTTCTACAGCACAGAAAGACCTTTCAGTCCAATACGCCCATGCCGATCAAGTTTCACACACTAACCTGTCCCATTTACCTTTGTTTGACCCATATTCCTCTAATCCTTTCCTATTCATGTACCTGTCCAAATGTCTTTTAACTGTTGTAATTGTAAATGCGTCTACCACTTCTTCTGGCAGTTCACTCCACACACAAACCACCCTCTGTGTGAAAAGGTTGCCTGGCAGGATCGTCTTAAATCTTTCTTATCTCACCTTAAAATTATGCTCTCTAGTTTTGCACTCCCCCACCCTATGCAAAAGTCCTTTGCTGCTCACCTTATCTATACCTGTCATGATTTTATAAACCTCTATAAGGTCACCCATCAACCTCTTATGTTCCAGTGAAAAGATCCCAGCCTACCCAGCCTCCCCTTGTGACTCAAACTCTCCAGTCCCGAAACATCCTGGTAAATGTTTTCTGCACCCTCTCCAATTTAATAATATCCTTCCTATAACATGGTGACCAGAAATGTACGCAGTACTCCAGAAGTGGGTCTCACCAATGTCTTGTACAACCATAACATGATGTGCCAACTCTTGTACTCAATGGTCTGAACAATGAAAGCCAGTGTGCTATATGCCTTCTTAACCTGTGATGTAATTTTCAAAGAACTATGCACCTGAACACTAGATCTCACCGTTCAACAACATTACCTCTTAATTCCTGCCTTTGTTCATCTTACCAAAATGTAATACCTCACATTTAGTCAATCAACACCCTTTATTAGGCCTGTCTGAGGTTCCGTTAAGCATTTGGGTACATTGAAATGCATTAAAATGCAAGTTTTCAGTAGTGTTGTGGTGCCCAGATTAAATAAACTTCTGGTGATATGAGTGTGGAAACATTGCATAATGAAGTCTGATTGTGCTGGGAGGTTTGGTACAACAAGATGATGAGATTATAGTTCATGAAAATATATAAGTTGCATGTGTAAGAGATACACCCAGAACACATCAATCACACAGAAAAGTTATTGGATGTCTCATTTAAATGTTTAAAAATGATACATTGATAGTCCTTTCACCAGTTGCATTCCTAGCTGCTCGATCTCTCGTCTATGCTGCTTCCTATTTTAATGACAGCTTCATCTTCTGTGAAATCTAATTACTCATAATTTCAATTCATCTAGGATATGTTTGGCACTGATTTACATAGGACTTTATCAGAACTGTCTCAAAAATTGCAAATAGTGCAAATCATAATTTGGAATTGTAAATCTATCCAATTCAATTTAAATTTCACTTAGCAGCTGGGTTTGCCAACTCTGGTCAGATATATTACAGCATTACAAAGTGTTTCCAGTAAAGGAATAAGCCATTCGGCCCAGCTGGGGTTTATTTTCCACTCAAGCATCTTCTTACCCCTCCTCAACTAATTCTACCAGCACCATCTTTCTATTCCTTTCTCCCTCAAGTGCTTATTTGGATTTCCCCTTAAATAGATCTCTATTATTCCGACTCGCTGTGGAATAATGTTCAACGTTCCTTCCTCTCTCTGAGTAAACAAGTTTCTCCTGAATTCCTTATCGGATTAATCGGTGACCATATTATGTTTATGACCTCTAGTTTTGGATTCATTCCAAATGAAAGAATTTGTTCTATGTCTACACCATATATTTTTTCAAAAAATTTAAAAGTGTCTATCAAGTCACACCTCAGCTTTTTTTACTTTAGAGGCTCAGTGTTACCTTGTTATCATGACCTTGCTCTGGGTCCCTTTGATACTAGATGGCTGGAACCTAGCTGGGGCAAAATGCTGAATGTTTATCGACTACTGGTGAAACCGAAATGACACATTTTGTTGAAGCTCTTCATCTTGCACTCATCAGGACAATTCCATGAGACATCAATTCAAGGGGAAAACCAACATTTATGCAGTGTGAGAACAGAGTGCTAAATTGGTTGGCAAGTGAACTCAACAAAATAGGGGGCAGCCTATTCATCCCTACCTAATCAGAGTCAACATGTCTGATTTAAAATTTAGACAAAGCTGTCAGTGAATTGTCAATCATCATTAACTGGTGCATTCTCCATGGAACATCCTGGTCAACAACTATCCCTTAACCAACGTCAATATGACTGTTTGTCCTGACATCATTATTTAAATACTAAATATTGATGCATACAAATTGGAACTATCAGTGACTAGACTGTAAAATTACTTCATTTGTTGTTAAAAACTGAAATAACTGCAGATATTGGAAATCAGAAAGGAAAATAGAAATTGCTGGAAACATTCAGCATTTCTGAAAGTGAGTTCTGAGGAAGGGTCACTGGACCTGAAACATTAACTCAGCTTTCTCTCCATAAATGCTGCCAGACCTGCTGAGCTCTTCCAGCAATTTCTGTTTTTGTTTCACTTGTTGTTAAGCCATTTGAGGCATCTCTAGGTTTAGAAGGCAGCTATATAAATTCATACCTTTCTTTTCTTTCAAGACTGACAGGAATAGAGATTTCATTGTTAGAGGTTATTTGTGATCCATTAGAGCTCCCTTCCTGTTCAAATGCCTAATTGGAATTCTCATTTTCCTGAGTTCAGTTTGTGTTGCTGCATTTCATCAGGAGTCTGGTTGTGTGGTCTAGATTTCAATGGTGAAGCAGAAGTGACCACGCCAGTCTAGTAGAAAGTACAACCTCCAGTCAGGCTAGAGACAGAAAGGTTCTGCTGGCCTTAATGTTAACGCCACACAGATTACTCCTTTATGGTGACAACTGCAAATGTCAGAAAGAAAACAGCTTAAAATGTGCATGCAATGTTGAAAAGGTACTGTTATGTATTTGAAGAGTCATTGAACTATGAGTTCACTAAGTGTTTAAGAATAAGCAGCAAGAGTAAGGCCAAACCTTAAACAACAAGCCAGAATTGACTTGAACCACTTTGGCACATCAAGGTGAGCATCCTGGTTATGTTATAAATATTGATGTTTACACAAGAAGTCATATAAAATTTCATATCTCGCTTCAGAAAAGCTGTAGGGAAATATGAACACTGGCCCCAGTCTTCCAGGAAAGGACGGTATTGATCAATAAGCCAAAGCAGGATGAGTACTATTTGGTTCTGTGCTGTGCAACTCTATCATTATGTTCTGAAGAATTACAGTGTAAAATGGCTGAAGTGGAAGCATAAACTAGACGAAACAAGTGCAGCATTATTATGCCTCAGGCAAGACTAATGTTGGGAAGATTTTTTTTTTCCACTGCGTAATAGATATATGCCAAGGTTTCTAGTAAGAATAGCTGATACTGTTCCCGTTAACTCTTTCCCTTCATAAAGAGCTGTGTGGAGACATTGCTATTAGCAAAGGAAGGAGAGATTTCCTCTATTCACATCGTAAATGCAGAGGGAAAATCTCCTGAAGAAGATTCTATTCATGGACGTTAAATAACTACACATTGGGAGAGTCGCATCCACAAAGTCACCTGCCCAGTTTTCCATCCATTTAAACAAAAGGAAGGAGGATGGAAAAGGTTTGGTTATCGACTGTCATCTTTCTTGTCATATTGTTTTTTGGTGTACCATTACCCCAAAGCTTGTGATAGGGCCATAAATTCTCCTTTTGATACTGAGTCCAATTATCAGTAGTAGAGGATAAACCACTACAGAGTCTTAACAAGAAGAGGCACTTGCTTTGCTTAGAAATATATAAACTAAGAGGAGTAAATCATTTGGTCCTTCCGTCCATTCAATTTAATCGTGTCTGATCCTCTATCTCAATGGCATATTCTTACTTTCTCCCATAATCTTTGATGCCTTTAAAATCTAAAAAGTAACGCATGCATTTTTTTTTGAATGTATTCAATGACTTGTCCTTCAAAACCTTCTCCGGCTGGGAATTCAGCAGGTTCACCACCCTTTGAGTGAAGAAGTCTTTCCCAACTCAGTTCGAAAGCCTATACCATAAGACAATTGCTTAACAAGCTGTAGTTTATTGTCTGATTACTATAGATACAATTAACATTAACCAATTAGTCCTTGTTAAAACAGTCTGGAGCCAGTGATGATATATTTGTCTTCATCAGGATCTCCTGCAAAACTGCCTGGTTCTCCACTGAGTAACTGTGTGACAGCACAGTGACAGACACATTAAAAACAGAAGTATAGAGAGCGTAGGGGGTTACTTAAAATGAAAATTAGAAGAACAAAGAGGAGTCATGAATTATATTTGACAGATGGGATCAATAAAATTACAGGCAGCGTGGTGGCTCAGTGGTTAGCACTTCTGCCTCACAGCACCAGGGACCCAGGTTCATTTCCATCCAAAGGTGACTGTCTGTGTGGAGTTTGCATGTCCTCCCTGTGTCTGCGTGGGTTTCCTCTGGGTGCTCTGGTTTCCTCCCATGATCCAAAGATATGCAGGTTAGGTGGATTGGCCATGCTAAATTGCCCATAATGTCCAGGGATGTGTAGGCGAGGTGGATTAGCCATGAGAAATGTGGGGTTATGAGGATAGGGTGAAGAGTGTGTGTCTGGGTGGGATGTTCCTCAGAGGGTCAATGCAAACCCAATGGGCCAAGCGCCTTTTTCTGCACTCTAGGGTTCCTATAAAAACCCCAAAGTGTCTTTTAATAAGTATATTAAGAGGATTACCAAGAAAACTGTGGGACATATTAGAGGCCAAAGGGGCAACCTGTGTATGGAGCCAGTGGACATGGGTGAATTCTTAACTGAATACTTCTTATCTATATTCACAGAGGAAAAAGACATTGTAGCTAGGGATATCGGTTGGAACAGTGAGATTCTAGAACACGTCAAGATTAATAAAGAGGAAGTATTAGATGTTTTAGCAGGCATAAAGGCACATAAATCCCCAGGGTCTGATGGGATTTCTCCTAGGCTGCTTTGGGAGGCAAGGGAGGAGATTGCTGGCTTTCAAATTGGAGGCAAAGGGTGATGTGGAGGGTTGTTATTGTAATTGGAAGCCTGTGACCAGCGGTGTGCCACAGGGATCAGTGCTGGGGCCTTTGCTGTTTGTTACGTACATTAACGACTTGGATGTGAATGTAGAAGGTCTAAGTCGTAAGCTTGCAGATGACATGAAAACTGGAAGTGTTGGTAGTAATGAGGAGGATGGTCTCGGGCTACAGCCTGATATTGATCAGCTGGTAAATTGGGCAGAGCAATGGCAGATAGAACTTAATCCTGATAAGTGTGAGGTGATTCATTTGGGGAGGTCTATTAAGGGTAGGATGTACACAATGAATGGTAGGCCCCCAGGGAGTACTGAGGAGCAAAAAGACTTCAGTGTACAAGTTCATAGATCCCTGAAGGTGTCAGCACAGTTAGACAAGGCACTGAAGAAAGCGTACAGGATGCTTGCCTTCCTTAATTGAGGCGTAGAATATGGGAGCAAGGAAGTCTTGTTACAATTTTATTAAAAATTGGTTAGGCCACTGATGGAATATTGTGTGCAGTTCTGGTTGCCACACTATCAAAAGGATGTGATTGCACTAGAGGCGGTGCAGAGGAGGTTCACCAGGATGTTGCCTGGGATGGAAAGTCTCAGTTATGAGATGAGAATGGATAGCCTGGGTTTGTTTTCTTTGGAGCAGAGGAGGCTAAGGGGCGATCTGATTGAGGTATTCAAAGTATTGAGAGGCATCGACAGAGTAGATCATGATACTCTCTTCCCCATAGCAGATGTGTCTAAGACTGGACGGCATAAGTTTAAGGTGAGGAGTAAGTGGTTTAGAGGGTGGTAGAAGTATGGAATGTGCTACCTGGGAGGATGGTAGAGACAGGTGCTCTCACAACATTAAAGAAGCACCTGGACGTGCCATTAAAATGCCAGGGCACAGTCAGCTATAGACCAAGTGCTGGTAAGTGAGATTGGTGGCTTGGTGTTTGTTGGTCAGCATAAACATGGTAGACTAAAGGGCCTGTTTCTATGATGTACGACCCAATGATTCTATGACAAAGTATTACAACTCACTAGGGTAGTGTGCCATAAATCAGGCCCTGCTATTCCTAAAGTTGTACCAAACATTCAAGTATTTTCTTTAAGGTGTGCATGGTATCCCATTTACCTGACTTTCAGACCAAAGTTGATAGAAAGCATGGGCCAGGTTTCTATACTAAAGAAGAATTATTACTTACTAAGAGTAATTATCTCAAGTAAACAGATACAAACAGTTGGCATATTACACTACTGCTCAAGAGGGCAGCGGAGGAGTAGGCAGCATTTGGGCTCCTGAACCTGGGCTCATCCACTCCTTTTTCCATCTGCTTTTCTTCTTCTTTATTTTTCTCTTCCTTCTCATCTTTCATATTGAGAAGGAACCAATGTGGGTCCAGCAAGGGACCTGGCGGTATTGGCATCACATCGAGGTTGGCCCAGCTGCGAAGAGTTGGCGCCTGAACAGCGGTAACTTTGACTTTGTTGGTTTCAGTGCTGGCGACAACGAGGCATTGGCAGAAGGGCATCAGTGTCGATGGCAGCATTGGTGATTTGGGTCTAGCAGTGAGGGATGTCATTTAGTGTGGCAACTCCCATGGGGCAATAACTGTGTGAAGTTTTGAACTGGAGCAGCGGATAAAAAACAAAGATGGAATCTCTTTCAGTTACATTTTTAATTTATTCAAACTGGCGCTGGAGCATGACAATAGTTGAAGCTTTTCACTGTATTTTCCCTTAAATACAAGTGACAATAAATTATTCAGTTCAATTCACTATTAACTAACACCTTAATCCCATTACAAATCTCTCCTTACACACACACACACACACATACATACACACACACACACAGCACACACACACAACACACACACACACACACAACACACACACACACACACACACACACACACACACGCACGCACATGCAAACAAATAGGGAAAATAGATTATTGGCAGAGACAGAAAGACTATAAAGTCTGTTCAGTGGTCTTTGCTTCACAATTCTAATGTTGAGATGATCCTTCTTCAGCTGGTCAGACTCCTTGTGGTTCAGAAGTCTTCCTCTGGAATCTTCTATAGGATTTTAAGATGTACAGAGTGGCTGACCCACTCTGATTTATCCATTTAAATGTCACAGCTCACAGCAATTGCTGCGGGAATGGGAACTGGTTTTCTTCAGGTTTAAACTGAGTTTTTGACTGCAGAGAACAGGCAGATTCTGGGTTGCCAGAAGATCTGTACACTTCTTTTCCTCTCCCTGTGCAACTTGTTTCCAGCTCCAAGATGATCAACCACTCAAGAACCAATCACACAAAAGGTCACTGTCATCAATAACTGTCACTCATCCACAGATAAATGCATTATTTGTTGCCTACAAACGCTGTGTCAATATACATCTACAGCTTTGTCTACAACTTAAACTCTAATTACTGTGGATTAAAACAGTTACTTCCAATGCTTGCTATGGATACCAGGTTACTAGCTGGCAAAACTGCTGCCACTCTGTATCAAACACTGTTCTTTCTTGCTTCAGTCCACAGCTTTTAAAAAGATAAAAATAGAAAGATATTGTTCATACAACAGATAAAAGAATTAATCTTGCATCGCCTACACTTGGTAAATGCTGTTAAAAATAGTCATTTGAGGAAATTTTCTCTCAATATTTACAAAGTCATTAGTACATGAGCTCTTAAATTGCATCGTGCAAAAATGCTTAATCCTTTCATCCTGAATTATTCTCCCTGCTGTTTTAATAGAACCATTAAGTCTCTGTTTAAAAGGAATAAATCAACAATCCCCAAAGCTATGGTTCAATTAATTTTGAAAAAAAAAATTTGTATTTATGTAGCTACTGTCATAAGCTCAGGTAATGGTGGAGAGAAGAATTTGACACACATACCAAACCTTAATCTGCTTGTATCCCCCCATCATAGGGAATATCTGGCCAACATGCCTGTCTCAGGCTTGCTGCAGTGCTCCAGCGAAGCTCAGTGTAAGCTGGAAGAACAGCATCTCATTTTCTGCTTGAGAACTCTACAGCTTTCTGGACTCAATATCGAGTTCATTAACTTTAGGGCCTGAAGTATCTTCTCCCATGTCCTTATCCCTACCCCACACACTAGACCTTGTTACTACATGGTCTGCTATTACACACAACCCATTGTCAGCCACTAATTGTCCCCAATCGTAGCTACTCATTCTCCTGATTGTTATCCACTCTTTGTCCAACTGTTCTTCTCTCTCTTTGGGCTCTATCTCCAACTATCATTTTCTCCTCACCCACTCTCCACATCTTATCACCTGCATAAATACCAACTCTTTCCTAGCTACCACCAGTTCTGAGGGAGGGTCACTGGACCCAAAACTGATTTCTCTCTACTGATGCTGCCAGACCTGCTCAGCTTTTCCAGCAATTTCTGTTTTTGTTTCTGATTTCCAGCATCCGCATTTCTTTCAGGTTTTAACTTCATCAATAAAGTGGTCGAAAGACAGCGGCACCCATAGGTGGAAGAAGAAATCATGACTGGCCCACATCTTCTCAGTTCTTATTGTTGTACAGTGTATATCAGAAATAGTGATCAAACTGCAATTGTGGGCAATATTATTTTAAGCATCTGTTTTTAAAATCTGTAGATATTAATAGTTATTATTGGTTTAATCTAAGTTAACTTTCAATCCATAACTTGTATCAAGCCTACTGGTCAACAAAAAGGTGGAATTACATATTGAAATGTATTCAAAGATTCAACAGATGGCAAGATTGTGCACGTCTCTAATAGACTTCTAAGTTTATCATGTTCGTCAAACTTTTAATATGAAAGAGTGTGCCAATGGAGTTCAGGCAGTAAACCCAACATCCTGCGATTGATATCAGCCAATAATTTTAACAGATCTTTCGGCACTTCCATCACAATATTTTACATGAGCAACAACCAAGGAATAAATGTTGGAAGCTTTATCCAGCTACTAAATCTTTTGAGAATGCCAGACGTGCACAATTACTCTTATAAAGTGTCTTATAAAGAGTATTAGCTCAGAAGCAGCTTGATTCAGCAAAATGCAGCATGTTGCTGTATGGCAACAGTTTTAAACACAATTTCCAAACTTCAGCTGGTTGCAACATTCCGCCACAAAGTGACAAGACTTATGCTGTTGAATAGCCTTCGCAAATATGTCAGCCTTAGTTCAGCCAGGAGCACATTCTGCCTCTGAGTCAGTAGGTTCAGTTCAAGTCTGTCCCTGAGACTTGAGTACATGTACTTCAGCAGTGGCGGTGCCAATCTTTGACCCCTTCTCTCAGGAACCTGTTAGTTGCTGGGGCACCAATCTTGGTGTCGAGCATTATGGGGGGCAGGGGGCAGATACCTAGCAGGCTTAAAGGTATAGTGCAGTCATGTTCCAAGTTAAACACCATGCGTTGTAGCAGTTCAAAAAACATTTAAACTCTGCATGGACTAATTATTAAATGTATTACTTCCTTTGATAATATTATCTTGATTGTTTATTAAATATAGTACTGTATTTGTATTAATGATATCAAGGATTGGGAGATTCTATGGGAAAATAGCACTGATGTAGAAAATGTAGTTGAATGGCAGGCATGCTGAATGGAGTGAATAGCCTATTCCTGCTCCTATTTCCGAGATTCCGATGAAACAACTGGGCATTCACCGCAAATAATTTTAAAAGCGAAACACAGCAAGGTGCTATTCAAAACAGTATTATGGCTAACACTTATCCCTGAACTGTTTGATTTAAGGAAACAGTACATCTCACTGTCCTTCGTGGAACATCACTGTTCCCAAGTTGAGTCACGTTACATCACAACAGTGCCCTACACCTCAAAAGTTCTTCATTGGCTGTAATAACGATTGATAGTCCTCAACTCCACTTTCCTGTCTTTTCCCCATAACCTTTGATTCCTCTATTGTTTAAAAGATCTGTCTATCTCAGCCTTGAATATACTTAATGGCCCAGCCTCGGCAGCCTTCTGCAGTAAAGAGTTCCACAGATTCACCAGCCTCAGAGAAGACATTCTTCCTCAGCTCTGTCCTAATCTGAGATTATGCCTTCTGGTCCTATACTCTACCATGGGGAGAAACAACGTTTCAGCATGTAATCTGTCACACCTCCTAAAAATCGTACATGTTTCACTAAGATCTCCTCTCATTCTTCTGCATTCCAGCAAGAACAGGTCCAGTCAATTCAACATCTCCTCATACAGACAGTCCCTCCACACATGATATCAACCTAGTGAATATCCTCTGGACTGTCTCCAATGCCAGGATATCTTACCTGAGATAAGGAGCTGAATGGCCTCTTTCTGCACTATAGGGCCTTTTTGATCCTAAACTAGGGCAGCACAGTGGCTCAGTGGTTAGCACTGCTGCCTGCCACCACCAGGGACCCAGGTTTGATTTGATTCTTGGCCGACTGCCTGTTTGGAGTTTGCACATTCTCCCCACGTCTGCTCTGGTTTCCTCCCACAGTCCAAAGATGTGCAGGTTGGGTGAATGGGCCATGCTAAGATTCCTCATAGTGTCCAGGGATGTGCAGGCTGGGTGGATTAACCGTGGGAAATGCAGTGTTGCAGAGATTGTGCAGGATGTTCTTCGGAGAATTGGGACAGACTCAACGGGTTGAATAGGCTCTTTCTGCACTGTAGGGATTTTATGAAAACTGTTCGCAGTATTCTAGCTGTGGACTGAGTAGTGACTTGTGTAACTACTTTTATACTCCGTTCCCTTTGAACTTGCTGTTATTGCCTACCTCATGTGTTGAAGTTCAATTGAGTCAAACAGAATAACTGGACAGAATATGCTTGGTCATTATCGCGTGACTTCCAACATTTTGACAGTCCCAAGCTACTAAATTAATTGCGAAAGTAGCCCATCCGTTAAAAATTGGAACAAGACATTTCCTACACAGGGTCTATTGGCAGCCTGAGCAGATTTCCAGCAAGAGTGAACCCACTAAAAAAAAATACGCAATCATCACTGTCAAGACCATTATTTCAGTTTGCTGTTCTGTTAATTCAATTCCATGCACAATTTAGTCAGCTCTTTCTTAATCTGCTAAGTGCTGACTCTTCCAGAGAAGGTGCAGCATTGTGGACAGTCTGCTTAGTTTATAAAATGCACTGCATCACCGTACAACACTCATAAAGATCTTCAGGGTAGGAACATTCCTTGCAGTGAACCATTTCATACAAAACAAATTGATGGGGTTAGGCTTGTTGCTTGGTATTTAGGCATCAGCATTTATAGAGGCCATGGTACACATGTACATCAGTGGTCTCCTGACAAGATAAGTGGATAAAATAATTGCATACCTTCTTGTCCTGTGTCAACTCTGTCTGAAATGGCCTAATTTGTCATCATATTATTAGAGTTTGAATTCTCAATACTATTTTGATCTGCACTGTTTGACAGTTTTAATATTCATTAAAGATTACCATTGGATCCCACAATATTCATGTTTATTTCCCATTCAAAATCGAGTCACCAAAAAGCGACCTAACATTTTCAACCATGCCCAGGGCACATATCCCGCATCACTTTAACCTGTCAGGGTCAATTCTCCATCAGAACTGACCAATTCTGAATGAAGGCATAGTGGTTCAGTGGTTAGCACTGAGGCCTCACAGAGCCAGGGACCTTGGTTTGTATTTCACACGCGTGTGACTGTCTGTGTGGAGTTTGTACATTGTCCCCGCCTTTTTGACCTGTCTGTCTCCTATCCACGTATCTTCTCCTTTATCCATCTTCTATGTGCCTCCCCCTCTCTCCCTATTTATTTCAGAACCCCCTTCCCCACCCCCATTTCTGAAGAAGGGTCTAGGTCCGAAACATCAGCCTTTTTGCTCCTATGATGCTGCTTGGCCTGCTGTGTTCATCCAGCTCTGCACCTTGTTGTCTCGGATTCTCCAGCATCTGCAGTTCCTACTACCCCTTTAGAGAGTTAGTGGGTATCTGACACATTCTCAGGTTTGGTGGGGGGAGGGGTGCAAGACGCACCCTGACAAAGAAATGGCAAACCATACACTGAGTTACAGAGTAATTGGGTTAGAGTGACAGTCACAGATTCACACAATAGCAGTTCATCATTTTCATCTAGAGAATTGGACAATGATCTGAGCTGAATGTCCTTCACAATGCATGTGTAAGTGACCCCAACTCCAAAGCAACATTTCTTTTAAAGTGCTTCTGTTGTATTTAAGCAACTAGAGCAGTTAATATTCCTAAGGAGTGGAGTAACCTTCGTGTGTTAACTTTGCCCCTATATGGCGATTTAACAAAGTGGGTATTTTTGTGAAATGTTGTGCCTAGGAAGGGAGCATGTTTTATTTCAGGAGTCATGTCTTCACGAGTCAGTTAGAGCAAAATGGGCTTCGTATTAAGCAACCTTATCTTCCCCCCCTCCTCCCTTAGCCCTTCCACCTCCCACCCCAAATCACTAACCTCAATAGCTCACTACTACATTACAGCTTTTTTGCTTAATACTTCTGCATTGTCTACATCAGTAACCCTGAGCCTCTATGTGAGGATTTAGCAATTCATTGTAAATTAGTCCCAGCTAGGAGTTAACTTGTTTTGTTGCAGAATTGAAACCAAAACTCATTTAACACAGCGCTGGTAGGTAGAGGAAAATCCCATCCCTTCAGCTTGGCCTGGTTGTGAATCCACTCTCAAGTGGCAATGAAGCTAATCCTACACATGAAGCAGGAAACAGAACTTACAAATGCACTTCCCATATTCTTCCATCCGTTGATTCTAGCTGTGCTTCCTCAGCTAGTGCTGTTCCCTACAGGAATCTCAGGATTGAGCTCTAATGTATAATAAATGATACATCAACCACGACCCCCCTCCCACCTCCCCCAGTAAAGACCATCTTGAAGCAGTCATAGCCTAGTTCAGATATTGGAAGGGGAGACCTTGCTCTTTAGGGCTCACCTGAATAGAACATGTTGAGTTGATTTGAGCAGGATCTATTGCATACACATATTAAAGGCCACTTAATTATCCATCCATTTGAACAGGGATATGCAAGCCTCACACCAGAATTTCATTTATATCGCATCCATTTAATAAAGTGGAAAATCTGTTCCAATTCACATTGCATCCACAACACCGTAGAACAAACAACACAGAACTGTACAGTGCAGGAACGGGCCCTTCGGCCCACAATATTGTGCCGAACGTGATGCCAAATTAAACTAATCGCTTCCGCCTGCCCTTCGTCCCCATCCCACCATTTCTTGCATATTCATGTGCTTATCGAGAAGCCCCTTAATCGCCCCTATTGTATCTGCCTCCACCACTACCCAGGCATCACGTTCCAGACACCTATCACTCTCTGCCTAAAAAACTTGCCCTTCACATCTCTTTTGAACTTGTCCCCTCTCACCTTAAATGCTTGTCCCAAATGCATTTGTTTAGCATTGTGCCTTTCATACCTCAACCCTAAGGAATACACTCCCAAGACCCCTCTGCCTATCTTCTTACAATTTGTCCTAAAATCCTGCACATTGTCCATGCTTGTGGTCACCTCTCCTACTATCCCTTTGTTACTCTGTGTTTGCTAATGTTCCTGTTTGCACATTAAAACTTTGATGTAATTATAGTTTGTTATTGTTGCTAGCATGGCGAATTTCCATTATTCTCATTCTTGCAGATAAAAGGAGCAACAATGTTGACATAACATGAATGTATTCCATTCTTTATCAGATACACATGGTAGGAAATGTTCAACCATGTTTACATCTCTGTCCAAACGCTACCACTCGTCAAAAATTCTGACCATGAAATATTAAATTATGAATTGTAACTGAACAGCAATAAGGGAAACTGTCTTAATCTCACATAGCTGTAAACCAATAATGGATGAACTTTACATGTATTAAGTAATTAATGAGCATACAATCTTTTGAAAGTTGTTTGTATTCAATGTCACTGAGATACTTGTCCCAATTTACAGTCACCTTTGTAGAAAATGACTGAAGATATTTTTTAAAGGAAACCATCACAGGAGGGAAACTAACCATTTGCCTGTCTGTCTATCTATCCATCTATCAGTCTACCTTTCTAATTGTCAATCCACCTGTCTGTCTGAGTTTTGTTCTGTCTTTTTATCTATCAGTCAGTCCATTTATTTATCTAGCTTTCTGGTGGTTTATCTAACCATCTAGCTATCCATGCATCTATCGACTATCAGTTTATTAATCAATCTGGCTGTTTGTCAGTCTGTCCATCTATCTGTAATAATGTTGATGGTGCAATTTTCTGCCCCCATACCCCATTCCTATAGGTACCTAAGCTGCCCATATACTAAAACAAAAGGAAAACACTGCGGATGTTGGAAATTCAAAATAAAGATTTTGAAGAGGCTTCTGAGGAGAATTCATACTGGATACAAAATGTTCACTCGGTTTCCCTCTCCACAGATGCTGCCAGACTTGCTGAGTTTCTCCAGCACCTTTTGCTTTATTTTGCCCATATGCTGGTTTGGAGATGTACCAATGTTAGTAACTAGTCAGAGTCCAGGATCAGTAATTCAACAGATGTCCCAGCATACCATTACATACTAACATAGATGGACTGACGATGGGTAACTGGATGGGTACCGTGATAGGGAGTACCCCACAAGAGATGGGCAGGGTCCATGCCCCCAGTCTTGAGAAGAGTGTACAATGAGAGACTGAAAAACAACAGATTGACAGAGGGAGATGGAGAAAGGGCGATCAACAAGCATTATGGTGACCACCAAGCAAAATGGGAGAAGCTGAAAGAAAAGCAAACCACAGAACGGCCTGAAAATATTTTATGCAGTTTGCTTTGCTCCTTCTTCTTATCTGGCCAACCAAAGCTGTGTATGGCAGACTGTCACCAGAGTAACTAACAAATAGTCCGGGTAGGAAATATTTGCATTTCTATAGAATTGTGAGCACTGCCTGGCATCTTCACAGTTTTGTTAGAGGACAAGGTGGTGGATGGCATTTAATTGTTTTCTTTCTTTATGTCACAAAGATTAAACTTTCAAAAAGAAAATTCAGAAAAGTAGAAATTGAGGTATTATTCCTGGGGCTGAAGATGTAGTCCAGGCTCGCACAGTGCTCACTGATGGTCTTAATCTCCATGTTAAAGAGGCAGGCTGACATGATTAACAATGCCCATTGCCTAAACTTGTTCATGGTCACCTTGGCCAGACCCAATAGCAGACCTATGGGGAGGTATTCCCCAAAACCAGCTGGCCAAAGATCATAGAATCTCTATAGTGTGGGGACAGGCTGTTTGACCCATCAAGTCCACACCAACCATCCCAAGAGCATCCCACCTAAACCCAACCCTTATTCTTGTAACCTTTCATTCCCCATGGCAAATCCACCTAGCCTGCACAGCCCTGGACACTATAGCACTGCCATTCCACCTAACCTGCATATCTTTGGACTGTTGGAGGAAACTGGAGCATCCAGAGGAAACCCACACAGACATGGGTACAGTTGCCTGAAGGTAGAATTGAACCGAGGTTGCTGGTGCTGTGAGGCAGCAGTGCTAACCACTGAGCCACCATTCCATCCTGAAAGATCAGGAGCATTGAGTTGATGTGTGAACAAAACTAGAGGAACAGACACATTAAATGTAGGACAGAGGCTACAGCCTTGTGTAGTTCCCACATGAAACACGCTGACTTCTCAAGACAGCAGAAATTAGTTCATCTGGTTGCTGCATGGCTATTTCACCACATCTGAAACAACTCAAAATTGCTGGATGCCACCATGTCTTTGCTGGAAATGGGAATAGCAAGTGTTCTAGCAATAGCAAATTCCTGTTATTGTGCCCCATTATTACAACACACTCAAATACACACGAGCAACTGCAGAATAAAGGTAAAGCTGCCATAGCCTTATGGTACCATAGGGTGGCTTTCTCATTAGAGAGAGAGAGAGAGAGAGACAACTAGTGGTGGTTTAACCTGAGAGTCACTATGCCTCAGGCAAGGGGAGAGGTAACCTCAACTAGTGCAGGAACTGAACCCACACTTTTGGGGTCACTTTGCATCACACATTAGCCATCCAGCTAACTGAGCTAACCAGACCCCCTTAATGATTTAATAATATACAAGATGTTGGTGACAAGTAGGCCTGGCAAGCATCGAGAGAGAAAGAGCTGGAACAGTAAAGAAGTACTGAGACGGAACGCCGGACTTCTGAGCTCAGTTGACTGAAGGCTCTGCCATAAATGGCGGGGATGGAGGATCCACAGGAGACACAAGTTCAAGGATCATAGAGTTCTTGGAAGATCATTGATCTAGAGGAAAATGCAACAACTGGGGGGAGCGAGGCCTTGGATCAATTCAACCACAGAGCAGAGTCATAGAGTTGTACAGCATGGAAACAGACCCTTCGGCCCATCTTGTCCATGCTGACCAGATATCAGGCCTTAAAAAAATCAAAACATTAGGCCGAATGCTCCATCTGCACTGTAATGAATCGGTGATTCTGAAGGCATGTGGAGCTAATCAAGTCATAGATTATCGTGTCATCTGTACCCAACCCTGCTTAAAAAACATCGCCAAGGATACTCAGGCTCCCACACTTCTCCATATCACAATGACCACACTGACAAAGTAATTAATTGACTATGTTGGATACTGTGTGATCCTGAGAGCATGCAAATCCCTCTGTAAACACAGATTCTTTAACAGTGAAAGGCATCTTTACCTCACCAGTCCTATAACTTTCAATGAGTAACTGGTGAGCAA
Source organism: Rhincodon typus (assembly GCF_021869965.1). Classification (NCBI taxonomy): domain Eukaryota; kingdom Metazoa; phylum Chordata; class Chondrichthyes; order Orectolobiformes; family Rhincodontidae; genus Rhincodon; species Rhincodon typus. The sequence continues at coordinate 31,549,127 of NC_063362.1, forward strand.
AACAGTTAAGGTAAGTCAAATAGATGCAAGCAAACGCGAAGCCTTGAAAAAGAAAGTTCTAAAAAATGGGACTTATAAGCTTAGGGGTTGCATTCAGATTTTCTAAAAATTCTTTGCCATTACGAGGCAAAAGCACTTTCTCCTTTACAACACTCAGCTATTACCGAATGCAGGTGTGTTCAGGGATATATAGGAGCTCCCTTTCTGAGGAGCAAAGGAAACATCACTGAAGGACAAATTTTACATTAAGATAGAATCAAATGAGTGACCAAATGTATTGTTATTGTGAGAAAATAGGTGAAGGCACATAGCAAGGAGGTGCCTGTGTGTCAAGGCTGTAGATGCCATACATACAGAAGTGAATGATTAAACACATTAATCTTTCTGCTTCACCTACAGCCAGGCCATATGGATTCCTCAAAGCAACATCTTTCAGACTGATACAGAAAGCCTTGCATCATCTTTACAAATTGAGCTACTTGTGTGAAACCAGAGTGCTTCTGCTCTCCAATATACTGCAGACCTGATCTTACAAAGTGCCGATCCTATTTTCACAACATCTCTCCGTAGCCGAGCAGAGCCAGACTGTGCTTACACAAACGTTTCATGACAGTTTTACATTGGCCGCTGGAAATCAGATTGTCAGATCTGCACATTACAGATTAAAGCTGCATTCTAGCATGACAGAACTCTGAATTCATTCTAAATAACCCTGGACAGTTTGATAGCAAAATTTGCTGCCTACACAAAGCAGAATGATAGGAACAAGAGGAAGTCATTTGTTCCCCTTTAAGTTGTTCCAACGTTTAGAACAATAGAATTCCTGTAGTGTGGAAACAGGCCATTTAGCCCTTCGAGTCAACACCAACCCTTTGAAGAGCCATCCCACCTTATCCCTGTAAACCTGCATTTCCTGTGGCTAATCCACCTAAGCCTGCACATCCCTGGATACTATGCACAATTTAGCGTGGCCAATCCACCTAACCTGCACATCTTCAGGCTGTGGGAGGAAACCCACGCAGACACAGGGAGAATGTGCAAACTCCACACAGACAGTTGCCCAAGGCTGGAATTGGACCCAGATCCCCAGTACTGTGAGGCAGCAGCGCTAACAACTGAGCCACTACGCTGCCCCTTGGCCAGATATAGCTGATTCTTCTGCTTCAGTTTCAAGTCTGTAATACCCAAATAATTATCACGCTTTTCTTTAAAACTTCCAGTTGACAGCCAGCCTCGCCAGCTTTTAGGGAAAGACTTCCAGATTTTCATAGCCCTTGTTGTGAAGATGATTTCGGGAAGAAGGGGAGAAATCATTTACATTTATTATGCATCTTACATGACTGCTAACATCTCAAAGAACTTTACAATGAGCAAAGTGCTTTTGATGTACAGCCGCTGTTGCAATGAAGGAAATGCTGCAGCTAATTTGTACACAGCAAGCTCACATGAGCAGCAATGTGTAAGTGACCAGGTAATTTGTCTTTCTCCTCTTGACTGATTTGACTTGATTTACTAATTTTACAGGTACTTAGGTACAATGAAAAGTTTTGTTTTGCATAAAGAACAGGCAAATCATACCATACGAAGTACATTAGGGTAATAGAACAGAGCAGAGAATGCAATTTCAGCGTGAGGGCTAAATGCTGGCCAGGGCACCATCTAACTCCCCTGCTCTTCCTCAAAGTAATAGTAGTGGATCATTTACACCCACTCAAGTATGAGACCAGGCCTCAGGTTAAGCATTGCATCTAAAAGACAGAACCTGCGGCAGTGCAGCACTGCCTCAGTGTGGCACAGGAAGGTCAGCCTGGGATTTTCTGCTTGAGTTGTCTTGTGGGTCACAGACACTGGACCTTCTGACTGCAAGCTGCTGTGCCATGGCTACCACTCAAGGAATGCTGGAATGGAAACAAGTTTAGGAGATCCTGTTAGTGAAACAGGCAACATGTGAATCGTATCAGAGTGCATGTTGACAGTTTTGGGTTAAACAGTGAGCTGGGAATTGAGGTTTCTATTCACAAAATCACTTGACGTTAGCTGTGATAACAGGTCTCTGGTGAAGAGGCAACTGATTTTCCACCGAGTCAGTCACCAGCATTGTGTTTTCAATCAAGTTCCAACCAAGCAGCAGTGAGATGAGTTAAAGGAGTGTGCCATAAGAGGGCGAACTATCATCCAGGCTACTTCAGCTGAAAGAAATATCAACTAGACCTCACTTTGCACTGCTGACAGACATCAATGTCACCTCCCAATCCCCACCCCTGCACCCACCCACATCCACCTCCCCACCCCGCCCCAGAGTTCCAAGGGCAAATTCATAAATTATATCCAACAGAGTCTCCAAACACAAGCCTGAAACTACAGTAGGGTGATATCAGTGTTGCAAAACCATTTTACTAGCCCAAAGTGCAGGACATCGAGCATTGAGGGTGGGATCTTATCAGGCCTGAACAACATGGACTATGCTGGAAAATGTAGCAGAATTACACGAGGAATCCTGTGATACTGATCTCGACATCGGGAATAACTCACTGTATCTTTGAAGCAAGCTCCAGCTGTTAAGGCAAGATTCTCACTAGGCAGTGATGGATTGCCAATTAAGACAGATGATTGCTTTTTAATGACTTTATTAACTGCACATCTTGCCTCATTAGTATGCACTTTCCTGTCTTACCAAATGCACCCAGCAAAGTAGATACTGGGAATTCTCGGCAGGCAGGCTGGGGAGCTATCTGGTCACTTCAGCCCACCATTGTCTGCAAGGAGTCTCCATGTGGCTCAGTGTAAAACAGAGTCTCAGGGCCTGTCCACATCATCCTCAACTACAGATATTGACATCTCACATCTGCCAACACCTCATGACCATCATAACACCGCTCCAATCTATTTGCAGACTGCTTAGGACCTCCATTGCAGGATGCACCAGCAACCGGGAGTGAAAGGCTATTGCAAGAAACATTGGGTCAGGCACCCAACTCATGGACTGGACCATATCCCTCTCAGGATTCAATGGCTAAAGGTGGTGGGGCAGTAAGGGCTGAACGGGGGGAGGCATGTGTTGACTTGGGAATCAGGACTGTGGAGGGGGAGGGTGGAACACCGTCAGAGGACATGGTGGGCTACAGGAGGTTATGGCAATGCCTAGCACCATAGACTCATCAAGGGAAATGAAAAGGACATAAAGAGATTAGAAGGCAGCATCATTAAGGTGTAAGATTAGGGTTTGTTGGTGCAGGGAGGTTCCACGTGGTTGATCTCTATAATGGGGGGTGTGGGATAGATGTTGGGATAATGCAAGGTTAAGAAAGGGACATTGGGTTGCTCGAGGGATCCTGGTAGAGCTCAATGCTGACTGAGTCCACTGCAAGCTGCAAGTCCACTGCCATCATTTGCCATTCCTAAATGCCAACTTCAGCTAGGAAATGGTTGGTATGATGGTGGGTGGAGTCAGTGTCAGTTTGATGGGCAAACGAGCAGGATCCACATGTGTTGGGTGCTAGAACATTCAAGGAGCAAATACATAAGCATGTGCCTCCCTGTGTGCAGAAAACCTCAATGGTCCGACGGATTGTCTTCTGTCAACAAGAAAATTATTGTTAAAAAGTTATGCATTCCTTCATTCATTGCCAATAGCAATTTCTACATTACAAGGAGCGTAAGGTAGTTGGGATATCATGTTGCAGCTGTGAAGGACATTGGTGAGGCCACTTTTGGAATACTGCATTCAATTCTGGTCTCCCTGCTTTAGGAAAGATATTGTGAAACTCAAAAGCATTCAAAAAAGATTTACATGCATGTTGCCAAGGTTGAAGGGTTTGAGCTACAAGGATAGGCTGAATAGGCTGGTGCTATGTTCCCTGGAGCGTCGGAGGCTGAGGGTTGACCTTATAAAGGTTTATAAAATCATGAGGGACCTGGATAAGGTGAATAGCCAAAGTCTTTTTCTGAGGGTAGGGGAGTCTAAAACTAGAGCGCAGAGGTTTAAGATGAGAGGGGAAAGATTTAAAAGGAATCTGAGAGGCAATTTTTTGACACAGAGGGTGGTGTGTGTATGGAATGAGCTGCCAGAGGAAGTGGTGGAGGCTGGTACAAATACAACATTTAAAAGGCATCTGGATGGGTATATGAATAGGAAGGGTTTAGAGGGATATGGGCCAAATGCTGGCAAATGGGACTAGATTAATTTAGGATATCTGGTCAGCATGGACAAGTTGGACCAAAGGTTTCTGTGCTGTAAAACTCTATGACTCTATCACTTCTGCACAATGTAACTTCTGATGATGCCACATCTTTTAATTACAGTGAAAAAGAACCACGTGGTGTCCAGTCTTACCATTAAATCCTGAGGTTATAAACTAGTTTAGGTAGAAACCAAGAGACTAGGATTTATGATGTAACAAGGTGTAGAGCTGGATGAACACAGCAGGCCAAGCAGCATCAGAGGAGCAGGAAAGCTGACATTTCGGG
>NC_063362.1:31553993-31566266 GCF_021869965.1 Rhincodon typus
GGCCTAGACCCTTTTTCATTTTCTGAAGAAGGGTCTAGGCCCGAAACGTCAGCCTTCCTGCTCCTCTGATGCTGCTTGGCCTGCTGTGTTCATCCAGCTCTACACCTTGTTATCTCAGATTCTCCAGCATCTGCAGTTCCTACTATCTCTGAGACTAGGATTTACATTTTGCTAAGGTACAAGGCACATGAGTGCCCAGAGCAAAGTTCTACAAGTTTGTTGGAGACGGAAGTAGCACTAAAGAATCAATAATGTCACAGTCATTCATACTAAGAGAACATAATTCCATGAATAGAAGCAGCTTTGATGGAGAGGAAAGTCATTGTGTTTGGTTTCTGAAGTTTACATATTGTGGTGTTCAAGTAGCACGGTTTTCAAACCCCAAATGAAATTCGAGGTCAGTTCCACTCAGAGTGAGTCTTCTCCCTGACCCAGAGCAGTCTGCTGTCAAGGAGCAGAGAATGTTAGTGTGTTCTGAATAAGAGGAGCTGCCTGGAGCAAATTGAACCATTTTCTATTTTCCTTCTCTATTCCAGACACAATGCACAGACTCATATCCAAAACAAAAAGAAGACAGCTTCAATTATAGATTTAATCTTAGGTTGAGAGTTCAAATAATTTCACCTTGTGGGAAAGTGTTGTGATTCCAACTCCAAAGACATCAGCACAGTACATTGACAATTGGCACATTGAACACAATGATTGGGAGAAATAGCTTTCTCAGTAGAAGAGTGTAGGGGATATTCCAAATCGGAAATGATTTGATAGCGTGAATGACTACATTGTCACCTGGCAGGGTGCTAACCTGAGGGGTGGTCTATGCTCTACTGCAGCTGGCAACACAAATCAACATGTTTACGTTACAAAAGAAAGAGAAAATAGACAATGATTAATAATTAATTTCTGTTAGATACCAAAGCCCATTGAAGATGATGTTAATCTGTGTTTTGCTGATTGGTTACAATAATATAAAATGCCTTCCTCCAGTCCTACCTCTGTCCAAAATATTTGCACTCCTCCAATTCGCTCTCTTGCACATCCTAGACTATCTTCATGATTGGTGGCCAAACCTTTGGCTGCCTGCTCACTAAGTTTGCAACACTCCCTACTTCCCTTTCACAGTCTCTTCATTAAGGAAGTTCCTTAAAATCCATGTATTTGATTAAATTTTTGCATTACCTCTCCAACTATAGTGTTATGTGACTTGATGTCATTTTTTTCTTTGATAATACTGTAGTGAAGCACCTTAGGATGACTTACAATGGGAAAAGGCGCTGCACAAATGCAACTATTTGTACGGCAGGCCTGTTTTGCAATCTGGATGAGAATTATTGTGAGGTGTATAAACGATGTTGCTGTTTGCACTCCCCATGCTTTATGAGTTAAGTATTATTCTTATTCCCACTGAATACAGTTTCTCTCTGTCTTATTCTGCTTGGTGAGGACAATCACAGAAAAATAATAAACAGCTTGTAGAACTAGTAGGAAATGGCTTCTTTTTATCTTTCTTTTAACAGGATGTGGGTGTCGCTGACAAGGTAAACATTTGTTGCCCGTCCCTATTTGCCCTTGCGAAGGTGGTGGTGAGCAGCTGCCAGAGTCAGTGGGAACTTCAACAGAAACAAAGCCAAGCTGCAAATTTACAGCATGAATACAGCACAACTGAATTGAGAAACACTGGAGTCAAGTGCCAAAGCAGGAGGACTAAAGATGAGGCAAATCAAGAAGCAGCAATAGGATGTCAAACTTGGTTCATAAAGATCTACGTAGGGTCCCTGGGGTGCAGTGGTAACGTCCCTACCTCTGGAATGGGAAGATTCAGGTCAAATCTCACCTTCAGGAGAAGATGGCCGCAGGGATGTATCATAATACCTCTGTCGTGATTGGAACCAGGTAGATCTTACTGACTATGAAATCCTTGATTGGGGCTGTTAACCTGGGCCAATCAGGGAGCCCTGGCTGACTGATACGAACAGGAGATTCAGAATCTCCTCAGTTCAGGGGACTGACTCCGAGATGGCTGACCACAGCCAGTGTACTGTGCACACCTAGACAAAGGGTGACTTGGTGATGGGATACCGGCCTCTGTGCAGTTACTTCAATCTCCAGGTTGAGTTTAAAAAACACTCCCTTCACTTAAAGAAAGAGTGAAGATTGCTGGTGCTAAAGAATACCATATTGCCATCCTGGAACTAAATGATTCCAGGTAGGAACGTGTTGACGACTTATTTGAGCAACTGAACACTCAAAAACTAAAAGATAACAAACACAAACACAGCAAAACAGAATACTTCACCAAATAAATCAGAAACAGAGGGGATGGGTTAAACAGGGGACTGGGAGCTCACCTAGTCGCTGGTACAGTTTAATGCTATGTATGATTTAAGCCAAAAAGCCATAAAAAGAAACAGGGTTTTGAACTAAAATCATCTGTCTCTGCTAATTGTTAGCAGCTTCATTAACAATCTCGTCAAGGAGGAAATCACACTTCGATGAGGTGAAACGACTTCAAACACCTGACTTTGCTTGAACTCAGTGGATCTATTAAATCATCAAATACTTATCATTTAAAAATAAATAAATGCTAATTAATTTCTGCTATGGTTCAGTTGTGGCATTCTTGTTTCTTACACAGAAGGTTGTTCTTACAAAGAGCCACACCAGAGTTGTGAATGAGGCAGAAACTCCAGAACGGTACTGAGGGAGTGCCACATTGTCGCAGCTATCTCTTCCAGGTAGGAGGTCAAAGTCTGCCACAAATCGCAGACACTATTGTGACAGAAGAGAGAAGGAAGCCTATAGGTACAGGTGTGGCATCATCACATTAACCCTAATGCTACTGTAGAGACAATAGGGCAGGAGAAATTCAGAATTTGAGTCTGTACAGTGTGGAAACAGGCCATTTGGCCCAACAAGCCCACACCAGCTCTCTGAAGAGCATCCTATTCCGACTCACCTTTTTACCCATCCCTGTAACCCTGCATTTCCCATGGCTAATCCACATAGAGGAAACCCACGCAGGCACAGGGAGAATATGCCAATGGCACACAGGCAGTCACCCAAGGCTGGAATTGAACCTGGGTTCCTAGCGCTGTGAGGCAGCAGTTCAGAGAAAGGACTGAAATGATACAATTGTCTGTGTTCCCTTTACAGAGAGACTGCTGCACACAGGGAAGAGAAGGAATACAGGCTCCTGTCAGCGCTTTGGGTCGAAAAAGGACTAAAACACCAGATGAGGAGCCATCCAGTATCACATTGCAGCCAAACCAGCGCAAAGTGAAGCTGGCAGCCTCAATACTGAGCTCCAGGCCAAGCTGCTTTCAGGTTAGGGATTGAACCAAGGCCTTGCTTATCCTCTCAGGTGGATGTTTGGTTTGCTCAGTTGGCTAGACAGCCTAAGTGTGATGCAAAATGAAGACAAACACCATCAGTTCAACCCTTCTACCAGTTGTGGACATTAAAGAGGGCACTGCGCCCTTGCCTGGCAGAGTGATGCCCCTCCTTAAGCTATAGAACCTCTCTCTAATGGAGAGAAACAATTATGGTCCTTTGTGGTTTCTGGCTAATCATGTACACATCATGGCCTGAATATTCCCAGGGAATGGGGTTTAGAGACTGGGGGAGGGGGGAATGTAGAAAGTAGCACATTGCCCTCCAACATTCCTGCCTCCAGGCAATTTTACCAGGGGTGGAAGTGATGGGAATCACCCTGTCCCAACCCACAGGAAATAATTCAGATACTTACTGTCTCAGGGAAGCAGCCATTGGCACAGAGAGAGCAAGTTCCCCACTCTCATACACCCCACACACCCCCACAAACCCCCCCATTCTCCACCCTCTCCCCACTGCCTCACACCCTCCACTGGCAGCTATTTCCCTGTACCACTCTGCATGGCCCCTCTGACCCCAGATTCCAGCTGCTACTCCCGATCAGACAGGGCTCCTACTGGCAATTTGAGAAACCAGTCACCTCAATGAATCCATCCATTACTCCAGCACATCCACCTTCAGATTCCCGATCTGGAATTGGCCCTGTCATTGGGTTCACCCCACAAAAATGAAAAGTTCTGCTTTTCGATCCCATGTCACTGAATCTGGATTTAGGAGCAGGAGACATCATTGGGCCCTTCAGGTCTGCTGACCCTTTCAATAAGTCTCAGCTCCACTTTCTTGTCTGCATCTCCATAGCCATAATTGCATTGTCTATCAAAATATGAAACTTAACTCTGAATAATTTTAACACACAGACTCCAATACCTTCTGGGGAATAGAATTTCACTGGCTAATGAACATCTGACAGAAAAACCTTTCTGTATTTTGGTTTTCACATGGAAGCCCCTTATTCATAAACCATCTTTTCTAATATTAATCTCTTCCATCAGTGGAAACATCCCATTGGTATCCAACCTACTCAATCTGCTGAACTTATATATTTCAGTAAGATCACCTTTCATCTTCTAAATCTTGGTGAGTATAGAGCTAACCTGTTTAACCTTTCTTCATTCGATAATCCTTTCATCTCAGTAATGAATGGAATGAACCTTTGCTGAACTATTTTGCGAGCATTTATACATTTATTTTCAAATAACAAGACCATAACTGTGTACAACACTCCACATGTGGTCTCAACAATGCTTTGCACAGGTGTGGTAAAGCATCCTTACTTATACATTCACTTTCCCTTGCAATAAATGACAAATTTCCATTTATCTTCCTAATCACTTGCTTGTCCTGCATATTATCTTTACATGATTTATGTACCAGAACAAATGAGTTCTGCAATTTCTTTCCACGTAAATAGTATTCTGCTTTCCTATTCTTCCAGCCAAAGTGGATTCGTTCATATTTACCTACATTATACTCCGTCTGAGATAACAAGGTGTAGAGCTGGATGAACACAGCAGGCCAGGCAGCATCAGAGGAGCAGGGAAGCTGACATTTCGGGTCTGGACCCTTCTTCAGAAATGGGGGAGGGGAAGGGGACTCTGAAATAAATAGAAGTGTGGGGATGCGGATGGAAGGTGGAGTTAGGATGGGGGCTGGTCAGTTAAGGGAAGATGGACTGGTCAAGGAGGCGGGGATGAGGCTGGTAGGTAGGAGGTTGGGGTGGGGTTTGGTCAGTGAAGTGGGAGGAGCGGATAGGTGGGAGTAAAGACGGACGGGTCAAGGAGGCAAGGATGAGCTGGGCTGGTTTTGGGATGAGGGCGGGGGTTGGGGAGATTTTGAAGCTTGTGACGTCCACATTGATACCATTGGGCTGCAGGGTTCCCAGGCGAAATATGACCTGCTGTTCCTGCACCCTTTGGGTGGCATCGTTGTGGCACTGGAGGAGGCCCAGGATGGACATGTCGTCCAAGGAGTGGGAGGGGGAGTTGAAGTGGTTCGCGGCTGGGAGGTGCAGTCGTTTGTCACGAACTGAGCGTAAGTGTTCCACAAAGCGGTTTCCAAGCCTCTGCTTGGTCTCCCCAATGTAGAGGAGGCCACAACGGGAACAGCAGATACAATATACCACATTAGCAGATGTGCAGGTGAACATCTGTTTAATGTGGAAGGTTTTCTTGGGGCCTGGGATGGGGGTGAGGGGGCAGGAGTAGGGGCAGGTGTAGCACTTCCTGCGGTTGCAGGGAAAAGTGCCGGGTGTGGTGGGGCTGGTGGGGAGTGTGGAGCGGACAAGGGAGTCCCGGAGAGAGCGGTCCCTCCGAAAGGCAGATAAGGGTGGGGAAGGAAAAATGTCCTTGGTAGTGGGGTCAGATTGCAGATGGCGGAAGTGTCGGAGGATGATGCATTGGATCCGGACGTTGGTGGGGTGGTACGTGAGGATGAGGGGGTTTCTGTTTTTGTTGTTATTGCGGGATGGGGGTGTGAGGGATGAGTTGCAGGAAATGGGAGAGATGCGGTTGAGGGCATTTTCGACCACTATGGAGGGGAAGTTGCGGTCCTTGAAAAACGAGGACATCTGGGATGTCTGGGAGTGGAATGCCTCATCTCCACCTTCTTGACCTGTTCGACTTTTCTCCCACCTATCCGCTCCTCCCACCTCACTGACCAACACCCACCCCCACCTCCTACCTACCAGCCTCATCCCCGCCTCCTTGACCTGTCCGTCTTCCCTTGACTGACCAACCCCCACCCTAACTCCCCACCTACACTCACCTTTACTGGCTCCATCCTCACCTCCTTGACCTGTCTGTCTCCTCTCCACCTATCTGCTCCTTTATCCACCTTCCACCCGCCTCCCCCTCTCTCCCTCTTTATTTCAGAGTCCCCTTCCCCTCTACCATTTCTAAAGAAGGGTCTAGGCCCGAAACGTCAGCCTTCCTGTTCCTCTGATGCTGCTTTGCCTGCTGTGTTCATCCAGCTCTACACCTTGTCATCTCTGATTCTCCAGCAGTTCCTACTATATCTTATACTCCCTCTGCCTATTTTTCCCCACTCACTTAACCTGTTTATATCCCTTTGTAGGCTGTCTAAATATATAATCCCCTAAAGTGCAGAAGCAGCCATTTAGCCTATCAAGTCCACACCAACCCCTCCAAAGATCATCCTACTCAGACCCAACCCACTACCCTATCCCTGTAACCCTGCATTCCCCTGGCTAACTCACATAGCCTGGAGACCATGGGCAATTTAGAATGGCAAATCTACCTAACCTGCACATCTTTGGACTGTGGGAGGAAATTGGAGCACCCAAAGGATGCACACAAACATGGGGAGAACATACAAACTCCACATAGACAGTCACCCAAAGCTGGAATTGAAACCAAGTCCCTAGCACTGTGAGGCAGCAGTGTTAACCCCTGAGCCACAGTGCTGCCCCATCTACCTCCTGTTGACAACATACCTGTTTAATAAAACAAAGAACGGCAGATGCTGGAGATCTGAAGCAGAAACTCAAATTGCTGGAGAAACCCAATGGGTTTGGCAGCATCTGAGAGAAGAAAGTAGAGTTAATTTTCAAGTACTCTCTTCATCAGACGAGTCACCAGGCTCAAAATGTTAATTCTGTTTTCTTCCCATGGATGCTGCCAGACCTGCTGAGTTTCGCCAGCAATTTCTGTTTTTGTTTTAGACTTTCCAACCATTTTGGTGTCAACCCTTCTTCAGAGGGTCTCAACCCAAAATGTCAGCTTTCCTGCTCCTCTGATGCTGCATGGCCTGCTGTGTTCCTCCAGCTCCACACTGTGTTATCTCTGACTCCAGCATCGGCAGTTCGTGCTGTCTCTGAGTGTGTGTACGTGTTCTTTCTGTCTTACATGTCCCATTTACTTTTTCCTATATGCTCTGTCCTATAGTGTATCCGCTGTTAGCGGACCCATAAAAACTCCCACAAGCAACTTCATATCTTTGTTATTTTTTATTTCTACCCAAACTAATTCCACACCTTGATCTTTCAAGTTAAGTTAATCTTTCAGCACTGAACTAATGTCATCCATATCATCACAGTGACCCTCCAAATGTTCCTAGCTCTCTGCATTTTAGTATGTCCAATGACCTTCAACATTCAAATCCCAACCTTGGCTTTGTAAAGTCTATCAGGTCATACCCACTTATCTCTGACTGTGCTAACAACTCACCCCTTTTCATTGAAAATACGGTTGCATTCAGATACAGGTCTTTAAGTTATCTTTTTCTTACCATTTATGCAATCTTTACTAGAGTATTCCGATGTGTTTATGCGTTATCCCTTTCTATCACTCCGGTAGTTGCTATGCAAATTGTTGCCCTCCTTGATTACTTTTCTGTTTCTCTTTGTTTTGCCAAATCTGCCTTTCTTTGATCCTTTCCCCGCACATTTAGTTTAAAGCCTTCTCCACTGCCCTAGTTATACGATTCATGCGCACGCTGATCATAGATCATACATGACTTTATGTCATTGGTGCCCGCATAGACCATTGAAACTTGAAGTATGGTTCAGGTGTAGGCTGTGCCAACCGTATAATGCCCATTTTCCCCACACTAATGCCAGTCACCCATGAACTAGAACCCATTTCTCCAATAGCAATTTTCTAATCTTTTCTACAGTACATGAATTTGTGTGTGCCTCAGGAAACAATCCAGAGATTATTGCTTACTTTTTTATTCAGCCTCAAGCCATTCATACACTTCCAACAGAACCTCTTTCCTGGACTTGAAAGCAGGACCTTGGGTATTGTTGTAGAACAGAGATCTAGGGGTAACAGGTACATAATTCTTTGAAATTTGCATCGCATATAAATAGGGTGGTCAAGAAGGCATTTAGCGCGCTTGCCTTCATCGCTCAGACCATTGAGTATAGGAGTTGGGACGTCATATGAGGTTGTACAGGACGTTGATGAGGCCTGTACTGGAGTACTGTGTCTAGTTCTGGTCTCCCTGTTATAGGAAGGATATTAAGCTCGGTAGGGTTCAGAACAGATTTACCAGGATGTTGCCAAGAATGGAGGGTTTCAGTTATAAGGAGAGACTGGATAGGTTGGGACTTTTTCACTGGAGGGTAGGAGGTTGAGAGATGACCTTATAGTGATTTATAAAATTATACGGGGTATAAATAAGGTGAATGGTAGGTGTCTTTTCTCAAAGGCTTGGGATTTCAAGATTACAGGGCATATTTTTAAGGTGGAAGAAGAAAGATTTTCAAAAGACATGCAGGGCAATTTTTTTACACAGAGAGTGGTTCATGTGTGGAATGAACTTCCTGAGGAAGTGGTGGATGCGGATACAGTTATAACACTTGAAAGACATTTAGGTAAGTACATCAATGAGAAATGTTTGAAGGGATATGGGCCAAGTGCAGGCAGTTAGAACTAGATTAGCTTGAGATTGTGGGTCGGAATGGATGAGTTGGACCAAAGCGTCTGTTTCCGTGCAGTATGACTCTATGACTTTATATCATTGGTGCCTACATAGACCATTGAAACTTGAGAACCTGCGAGTTGTTCTCCAGCACAAGATATTTTGAACCCTTGCGATGGGCAGCGAACACAGATATCTGGACTCTCAGTCATGACTACAGAGAACTATGTTTCTCCCCCTGACCATACAATCTCCTGTTAGTACCATTACATTATTATTTAATAGCTTCCCAAACAAGCAATGCCCTGATCAGTTAGTACACTCACCTACATCCCCAGCTCTCATCCAAACAAACAGAAAGCACCTCAAATGTGTTGAACAAAACTTTAAGGGCTGAAACTCCTGCATTCATGCTTTATGCCCCCTTACCTGGCTCACCCAAGTCACGCCCTCCTATCCCTGACCTCTGAGCAAATCAGAAGACCCCATGCTAAGTAGTGTTACTGCCTCCTGGATAAAGTGCTCAGGTCCTTTCGCCTTCCCTGACTTATCACAGTATCTACAGCTCATGCTCCAACTCAATGACTCTGAGCTGAAGCGCTTCAAGTTGCATGGACTGACTGTAGATATGTTTTATCCTGGGTCATACTGGCTCCCACATTCTGCAATCACAGCACATCACCTGCCTCTAAATGTGTTTGAACTCATTGATTATCATAATTAATTAATTTTTATCTTTTTAAAATTTTATTTGGAGTCTAATACAACATGGTAATTTAAAATACAACATTTATCATTTAAAATAAAATATTTAAAAATTTACATTCTTTTCTAATTTTCAACTGTTTTCACACTTTCACATCTCACTGGACAATCAACTTGCAATTCTCTGTGATCTCATTGTTATATTCTTCAAACTGTTGTTTCTTCTAAATTACTGTCTCAAGTTCCTATTTTCACACGCTCCTCAAGGTACTGCTGACAGCCAATCTCACAGTCTGCCTCGCATTCTCCTCTAAGTGCTGCTAACTTCATCAGGGTCCTCCTTTCCAAAAGCCCTCACAATTCCTCAGTGTTTTGGTCAAACTTCATTCTCCACTAACTTCACCAAAACAAATGACGAGGTCATTAATGCATTGTTATTTGTTGGACCTTACAAATTGGCTGCCACGTTCCCAATATTTTAACAATGACTACATTTCAAAAGTACTTCATTAGTTTTAATGTGATTTGTTTGGTCAGGTGGTTGTAAAAACTGCTATATAAAGGTTAAGTCTCTTATTGGTTTGACCAAAATTATCTGTGCATTAAATGCACCATAAACCGTAGTTTTGTTATTGACTACAATGATAGTACAAAGAACAAAGAACAAAGAAAATTACAGCACAGGAACAGGCCCTTCGGCCCACCAAGCCTGCGCCGATCCAGATCCTCTATCTAAACCTGTCACCTATTTTCCAAGGATCTGTATCCCTCTGCTCCCTGCCAATTCATGTATCTGTCTATATACATCTTAAATGACACTATCATACCTGCCTCTACCACCTCCGCTGGCAGATCAATGATGGTTAGCACCAGCCCTTTAATAGAGGCAGAGGCTTACAAAAACCATGGATGGAGTAATATGTTGAGGGAATCATTTCTAATTTATAGCATGTCTTACTCTTAACAAAGGGCTCCGACTGTCATATTTAAGTGATTGAAACCAAAAGCGCATTGTGCAGCATTGGTCTCAATCACAGGCATTGCAACATTTCAAACAACAGCATTTTTGAGAACCATGATTCTTAATTACTTCCCTTGGATTCTTCCCATTTGCCTTCTACCTAACTGTGAGATGAGACATAAAACTATTCCATGCTTTTCTTCTGGTTATTGTAATCACTAAACTGCAGTTTTCTCTCCCGTAGAAATCCCCACTGCACATCCTTCGGTGTTATTGCACATTTTGAACTATATTCAGCTCCAAAGTCATGAAATGGCACAGAATCATTGCATTTGATGTGTAGTTTGCACCATTACTCCCAGCGAGAGAAACATTTTATCTAGTAAACTCTACATTAATTTCACAAGTAGAAAGGCGACCAAGATAGCATTATGCTTTCAATTGTGGACGAGGTAGCTAATAAAAAAAATCTTGATTAATCCTAATGTTCAGTAAATAATGAATCAGTTGAATTCCAAATCGTATGAGAAATACCATGACCATACCTGCAAAGTTGATGGGTCATGGTATAATCCCTTGCCGAGTGGCAGGGAGGATGACAAATGAGGGGAATTTCTTCAGCCAGAGGGTGGTGAATCTGTGGATCTCATTGCTGCAGAAGGTGGTGGAGGCCAAGTCATTGTGTGTATTTAAGACAGAGATAGAAAGGTTCTTGATTGGTAAGGGGGTCAAAGGTCACGGGGAGAAGCAGGAGAATAGGGCTGAGAAACATCTCAGCCATGATTGAATGACAGAGCTAACTTGATGGGTTGAATGGCCTAATTCTGCTCCTACATCATATGGTCTTATGGAAAATGTACAGGAGAAGTGAGGGGAGGGTAAAAGGGGGAGAGAAGGAGGGAGGTGGAAGGGAAGGTAAAGGGAGGTGAATTCAGACTCAGGATTTAACTGACTCTAGGCAGGTAATGGGCTGGAGATGGCCAACTTAACCAGGCCCGTACATCAAGCTGTGAATCTGGAAATTGAGCTGAGGTTGGAGGTTAAAGACATTACAAGAGTTCAGATGGAAACTATTCACCCTCACAATCTAACTCATTACAGAGACTTCTGTAATGTTACCTGAAACAGTTTATTGCCTACTAGAATTGGAATTAGAATTAATCATATTGTCATGTGCACTCAAGTACAGAGGTAAAGGAGTACAGTGAAAAGTGTGCAATGGTGCCATTCCTGGTACAAAGACACCTAGGTACAAATTCTCAGGTATAAAGTAGAAAAATAAAGAAATAAAGTTAAAGGTTAAACATTAAGCCCTTCTTAGTATGAGGAGAAAAAAAGTAAAGAATTACAGTCCTTCGTTAGCCAAGGTCCTGTAGGTGCTCCAAGCTGGGCTGTTCCCACAAGGGTTTGCAATCCACATGAGGGCTCGATCTCTCTCCCCTGCACGAGGCTCGATCTCTCTCCCTTGCACTGAGCTCGATGTCTCTCCCTTGCACTGGGCTCCATCTCTCTCCCCTGCGCTGAGCTCGATCTCTCTCCCCTGCGCTGAGATCAATCTCTCTCCCCTGCACTAGGTTCAATCTGTCTCCCCTGCACTAGGCTCGATCTCTCTTCCCTCCACTGGGCTTGATCCCTCTCCCACACTGGGCTCGATCCCACTCCTGTACTGGACTTGATCTCTCTCCACTGCACTAGGCTCCATCTCTCTCCCCTGCACTAAGCTCCATCTTTCTCCCGCACTGGGCGCGATCTCTCTCCCGCACTCGGCTCGATCTCTTTCCCCTGCACTAGGTTCCGTCTCTCTCCCCTGCACTAAGCTCCATCTCTCTCCCCTG
>NC_063362.1:31566276-31592439 GCF_021869965.1 Rhincodon typus
AAATGCCCAGCATTACCACTCGATTAAATCGCTGTAAGGGAGACATTAGTAATAAACGAAATCACAATCTTCATATCACTGTGATGGCAAGCTAAGAGCAACTTTACAATGATCAGCTTGGTTAAAATTATATTCAAGTCTGAAACTCCAACTCGACTGAGATGAGAGGTTTCACTCCACCAGGATCAGTGAGGGTATCTATTGGCACACAATAATAGATGCCAGCTTAGAAACAGGGGAGTGTGATGGGCCCTGTAATGTTTCTGGAGCCTGTGTTGTTGTGAAGAGACCATGGGCCCAAAATTGCACATTCTCAATTAGGAGCTGTAACCAGGGAAGTCAGGCCTGACAGAAAATTCACCAAACAGCAGCCAACAGCTATCGACTACCACGAAAACCAAGATCAAAGATGTCTCAAAGGTTCAAAGGAAACCAGTCACAAGCAGCCCATGGTTTATGTGTAATATCCTTTCTTACAGTTAGACAGAGAGTAAATTTTGTGGGAATTTTGGAAATACTCACATGGTGTTTTTAATAAGGAATGTTTTGTCAATAAACTTGAGTTCAACCGCAGATTGAATTTTATGTCCCTTTGTCAGTCTCACGGACAGGAGCAATTGGGTGAAGTGTTTTTAAGACGTCAACTGGTCAAATTCTCCAAAGCACAGATAACAGAGCAGCATGGTGGTTCACAACACCAGGGACTCATGTTCAATTCCAGCCTTGGGTGACTGTCTGTGTGTACTTTAAACATTCTTTCTGTGTGGGTTTCCTCTGGGTGCTCTGGTTTCCTCCTCAGTCCAAAGGTGTGCAGATTAGGTGGATTGGCCATTCTATAGTGTCCAGGGATGTACAGGCTAGGTGGGTTAGCCATGGGAAATGAGGTGTTCTGGGTCTGGGTGGGAAGCTCTTCAGATGGGCTGAATGGCGTCCTTCCATACTGCAGGGATTCTGTCGTTCTAACAGTGTGGAACTTGTAGTTCGAGTCTACATGGTCTGATGAAGAGACATCTAGACTCAAAATGTTAGCTTGCTCTCTCTCCATAGATGCTGCCTGACCCGCTGTGATTTTCAGCATTTTCTGCCTTCAGTTTTGAAATTGGTCGCCCTTCAGAGCATATTTCATCAAATCACTGAACGGAACCCTTCCTTTTTCTAAAATCTATAAATTTGAAACCTGAGCATTCCTCACATATTTTTGTGGCCCCATCCTCAGCACAGTTAAGGGGTAAAAGTAGAATATTTCAAAATCAGTCGCACAATACAACTTTTATCGCACCCATGTTTGGTTGTCTTGCAATTACAGCCTGATCAAATGCAGGTCACCTTGGAAATTCCTTTTCTGGAAATCGGCTTTTCAGGTGCTCACACTGCAGTTGCATAAACTGAAGGATTGCAACAGTGTCAATATCACTGTCTTGAGCAGCCAGAACTACCTTAGCTTCACTATTCTGATAAATGCATTCATTTAGATACTGAGTCTCCAGTTTGTTGATTGCAGCCTTTGCAAATTGTGTAGCTTCAGTTGTTGTCGAAAGTATCTCGGCAAGAATTTACTCAGTGATAGCGGCTCACTGAGAACATCATTTGGAGCTGTCAATGCAATGTGATATTGTGGCTTTTTGCGCATTTTCAGACAATATTTGTTTATTGAGTCATTGCACTTAACTCGCACTGATTATTTAATCAAGGCATTGCAATTTTGCATTAGAGTGCTCACTGCAAAACGTCTTGACAGCCAACTAACTTCATTCAGAGGTCAAAATGCTGCTATATCACACGTTGTGACTTTGACAAAATCTTCAAATTGTCCTCTGTTCACAGGAGACCTGCCGAACACTGTGCTTGGAAAGTGTTCCAGTATCTTCACTAATTGAAAATTGCACGCAAGCATTACCTATTGTCACATCCTCTCAATGAGTAATGCAACGCTTTTCTGACAAATGTTTGATTTCAAATCACAAGATAGCGGCCATTCCATTTTTCCCTCCCAGCATAACTGAAACTTTGTCTGGTGTAAACATCACT
Source organism: Rhincodon typus (assembly GCF_021869965.1). Lineage (NCBI taxonomy): Eukaryota > Metazoa > Chordata > Chondrichthyes > Orectolobiformes > Rhincodontidae > Rhincodon > Rhincodon typus. The sequence goes on from NC_063362.1 coordinate 31,568,305, forward strand.
GGCTTCTGTTGCTCAAGGTCAAGGTTAACAAAAAAAAATTGCTTGGTTGCGATTAAAATGGAGACACTCACAAGCTGTGAATCTCAAAATTCCTGCAAAGGCGGTCTTGGAAACAAGTTTAGATTCTGGTTGAAACAGTGCACAGACCCAACAGTTTTTGTACTGAGATAACACAGCATGAAGCTGGAGGAACACAGCAGGCCAGGCAGCATCAAAGGAGCAGGAAAGAGCTCTACGCTGTGTTATCTCAGACTCCAGCATTGGCAGTTCTTGAGTGATTTTTTGTTCTGAAATGTCTGTACTTTTGCGCACTATGATTATATAAAAATGCGATATGAGCAAGTCATCCGCCATACATGTCTCTGTACGGTGAAGCATATACACTCTCCAAATTCGGAGGTCTAATTCTTGCTGGATCAACTCTCTTGTGCACTTCACCACATGATCGTGAATATCTTGCACACAAAGCCCAGATGTATTCATGCTTACCTCAAATATGACATTTTCAACGAGAACTTTTATCAGATCGGGACTGGTATGTTCCACCCTCATCTCACATCGCCCTGTGTTTCAGAGCTTAAACTGATTTGTTTTTCTTTCGGACACATTTTAAACTTTTTAAGAAAACAAGGCTTTAAAATACAAAAGATAAATGTTACTCACCATGTGTTAGCTTCTTCTAAAATGGCTGCCTGCTTCCCAAAGCTGGTGCCTGAGCATCTTGGTCACTGCTGAAAAGATTCTAAACTCCCCCCAGGACTCCCCCACTCTGTTCCTACAGCTTTTAACTCAAATTGCTGACTGGAGATGTTGTGACCTGGCTTCTTCCCTTTCCCTGAGCCTGCTTCAAAAATCACGAGTATTTCCAGTTCGCCTGGAGCTGGAAGGGGTTGTATGGCTGAGCAATGAGTTCAGGAGGCCTGGGCTTTGTTCAGACACGTGGAAGATCCTGGAATCCAGGGGCCACTGTACGCGTCCATCGACGAGCATTCCCTCACCAGCTATCCATATGCAATAATCCGGTGCATGGACGTTCACGGGGTGTGCATGGATTTTGATATGCTGGTGCGCAACAGCTTATGTGCACAGCTTACAGGGAACATTGGTGGCGAGAGTGGGGTATATATCAACCAGGGATCCTGCTCCTAATCCCTTTCTAATGTTCCCTGTTGCTATAGGGATGTTCAGTATGGCCCACCAGTTGGTTGTCTTTGAGTAAATATGTCCCAGCCTAGAGGGCACTTAAAAATGATTGCAAAAGGTTAACAGTAGGATTTAAAAAGCTCTCAAATTATCATAAATACTTTCACTCTGAAGTGAATGGCCTAATTACTCAATTCCACCTGTAAAGTCATAGTCACAGAGTCCTACAGCACAGAAACAGACCCTTCGGTCCAACAGTCTGTGCCGACCATAATCCCAAACTAGACTATTCCCACCTGCCTGCACTTGGCCCATATCCCTCCAAATATTTCTCATTCATGTACTTACCTGAATGTCTTTTAAACGTTGTAACTGTACCCGCATCCACCACTTCCTCTGGAAGTTCATTCCACACTCGAACCACTCTCTACTAAAAAAATTGCCCCTTGTGTCTTTTCAAAATCTTTCTCCGCTCAGTTTAAAAATATGTCCCCTCGTCTTGAAATCCCCCACCCTAGGGAAAGGACACCTGCCATTCACCTTATCTATGCCCTCGTGATTTTATAAACCTCTATAAGGTCACCCCACAACCTCCTACACTTCAGTGGAAAAAGTCCCAGCCTATCCAGATTATCCTGATAACTCAACCCTGGCAACATCTCACTAAATCTCTTCTGAACCCTCTACATCTTAATAAGATCCTTCTTTTAACAGGCTGACCAGAACTGGACACAGTACTCCAGAAGAGGTCTCACCAACATCCTGTACAACCTCAACATAATGTCCCAAATCCTGTACTCAAAGGTCTGAGCAATGAAGGTTTTTTTATATGGTGTGTCCTCATTGGACCATGTATATGGACTCAAATGAGTGAAAATGAATGCAAATGTTGTCAGTGTTGTGTGCGTTAATGGATACCCCTGAGTTTTGTATAAAGCTATCAACAGGTTGATTTAGATAACTCTCTGGATACAGGATTCCAGTTCAGCCCAGAACAATAAACTGGGGAAGCATCTCTGCATCAACCTTGCTGAACCCACTCAAAAATTTAAAGACTCCACTAGGTCACTGCTGTCTTGTGGCATGATCGTGGTATTCTGTACCTCTGAGCTGATCTCTGGGTTTGAATCCCATTCCAGGACTATTTGGCTGTAAGGATGCACTTGTTATGAAGACAGACAGGTTGATTATCAGTGTGTAAATCCTTCCAATGCTTCTGATGGTGGGTGGTGAGGGAGGGAGTCTCTTTGTCAGCCATCTTGCAGAAGGCAATTGCAAATCCCTATGGTATTTTGTACACCGCTCCAATGGAAGTCCATGGCTCAATCTTCAGATGCAAGGACTGGAGAGAAACAAACAGATTGGATCATCTCTCAGCCTTTTCAAGAGAAAAAGAACTCTAACCTGTCCTACATTTTCTGAACATTGTGCTCTCTGTATCCTGAAAGAAAGAAAGCTGGAAGTTAACTACAGTTTGATCTTTTGGATTTCACAAAAGGAAAGAGATACCTTCAGTTTATTGTTCTGGGCTGAACTGGAATCCTGTATCCAGAGAGTTATCTAAATCAACCTGTTGATAGCTTTATACAAAACTCAGGTATCCATTAAGACACACAACACTGATAACATTTGCATTCATTTTCACTCATTTGAGTCCACATACATGCTCCAATGAGGACACACCATATAAAAAAACCTTCATTGCTCAGACCTTTGAGTACAGGATTTGGGACATTATGTTGAGGTTGTACAGGATGTTGGTGAGACCTCTTCTGGAATACTGTGTCCAGTTCTGGTCAGCCTGTTAAAGGAAGGATCTTATTAAGATGTAGAGGGTTCAGAAGAGATTTAGTCCAAAACTATAAAGCATCCATACAGCTATTGTGCTATCTCTCAGAGTAACTATGTCAGTACACCTTTAAGAAAAATGCTTTTGATATCAAAACCGTATTACAGCATATGATCTGAGGAGATACTGATCATTGAATTCTCAAGTGTGGGAGCAGGTCATTTGGCCCATCAAGTCCACACAGACCCTCTGAAGAGCAGCCCACCCAGATCCACCCCACTACCCTATTCCTCTAACCCTGCATTCCCCATGGCTAATCCACCTAGCCTGCACATCCCTGAACACTATGGGGCAAATTAGCATGACCAATCCACCTAACCTGCACATCTTTAGACTGTGGAAGGAAACCAGATCACCCAGAGGAAACCCATGCAGACACAGGGAGAACATGCAAACTCCACACAATCACCCGAGGGTGGAATCGAACCTGGGTCCCTGCTGCTGTGAGGCAGCAGTGCTGACCACTGAGTCACCGCATCACCCCAGATTGCAGACTTCATCTTACTTCGAACCACTTGAAGCACGAAAGTGTGATAAGTATGATGGCTGTTTGTAGCTAATAGTTTAATGCAAGCCCAGACACTAATGTACCTGTGAATGTATTATTTGTATATATTAGCAAGCTATAATACAACTGCTGTCCTTACCATTGCCACATTAGGCATGTCTGAGTTTCTTGCTTGATCAGGAATAAGGTAAGAATTGCTACAAGTAAAAATAACATGGTTAGCAGCAGTGACCATTAATAAAAAATGATTCCACATTTTTGGTTGCAGTTCTTAAAATTAATAGAAGACCAACTATCTAACAGTCTCAATTTCTGAGAGTATACAGAAGTGTACAGATCTGAAAATAGGGCATTGAAGAGAGAGCTGGTTACTTTTGGTCAAAATCTAAGTTCTTTCAAGATACAAGAAGCTTCTGAGAGTCCCTTGACTCAACATTTAAAAAGTTGAAGCGATGGACATAAATTTCTAGACAGTGAATACTCTACTCTTCTTTTCCTCTTTAAAAAAAGAACAAGAAGTTGCTAAAGTGATTTGGGAAATAAAAAGGCAGTTCAATGATCCCTGCAGTACAGCTTCAAAACATCCCTCCAGGCAAGCACAGCCTAAAAAAACACTAAAAGGGAACAATTTTTACATTAAGGTGGTTTACACATGCCCAGAGTTCAGTCACATGTTTCTGCCATTTTCTTTCTTTCCAAATCGAAGCAAAAGTGGCAGGAAGTGGAGTGGCATCTTCTTGTACACATGTCACCTATAGCTGCAACTACAAGAATGCAATTTTTAAACTATAAGCCTGTCATACAATCATAGGGTGATACAGCACAATCCTTCGGCCTAACTATTATGCAACAACCAGACATTCCAAACTGACCTAGTCCTATTTGCCAGTATTTGGCCCATATCCTTCTAAACACTTCGTCTTCATATATCCATCCAGATGTCTTTTAAATGTTGTAATTGTACCAACCTCCACCACTTCCTCAGCAGTTCATTCCATACACATCGTCTGCAAGGAAGAAGTTATCCCTTAGGTCACTTTTAAATCTTTCTCCTCTCACCTTAAACCTATGCCATTTGGTTTTGGACTCCCCCACCCCAAGGAAAAGACCTTGGCCATTCACCCTATCTCCTCATGATTTTATAAACCTCTCTAAGGTCACCACTCAGCCTTCGACACTCCAGGAAAAAAAGCCCCAGCCTATTCAGCCATCCTTAAAGCAACAATTTAGCCAGTAAAGGATGAGCAAGGAGGAAAAATAAAGGCCAACAGAGGGAGAAAAAAAGGGAACATAAAGAAAGACCAGTAAAAGAAATAAATAAACAGTACACTGCATTCTACCTCTTTAAAAAAAAGGCCAGGAAAGAGAAATGGAAGGCAAACATTTAATTATGGACTGGGCTTTATCCATAACACCCTTACTAAAAGATATCTGTTCAGACAACGTGTGCATTCTATTTTTCAGATCAACTCATAGATGATCATATGAAAAGAGCTCTGAAAATTTTGCTTGTTATCGTCAAGGAGGGCCTTTAAAGAATTAACACAGTGATCCTTTGTTGGTAATCAGAACGATCCAGAAGAGATTGAGAAAATTACAATATGAATTACAATATCCAACTGACGTCATATTGGCAACAACCCTTAGAAACTGTTGAGCAGTTTTTCAGAAGATGCTGCGACAAAGTGTGAAATTTCCAAAGAAAACTTGTCAATGAGACCCATTGAGTAAGTGGCCACCTTCGCATCAATTAAACATTTAGGAAAAATGTTTCATGCAAGGTAAAGTGATGTACCATTGAAATATTAATTGAAAATGGACTGAAGCCATGAAGCAATAGCATCAGGCTAACAACAGATCGTTATAGATTCATCGCATCATGCAGCACGGAAACAGACCCTTCAATCCAACCAGTCCATGCTGACTATAATCCCAAACTAAACTAGTCCCACCTGCCCGCACTTGGCCCATATCCCTCTAAATATTTCTTATTTATGAACTCATCCAAATGTCTTGTAAACATCATGACTGTACCTGCATCCATCACTTCCTCTGGAAGATAATTCCACGCACAAACCACTTTCTGTGTAAAAGATTTGCCCTTCAAGTCTTTTTGAAGTCCTTCTCCTCTCACCTTAAAAATATTCTCCCGGCCTTGAAATTCCCCACACCAGGGAAAAGACATCTGCCATTTACCTTATCTATGGCCCTCATGTCTTTATAAACCTCTATAAGGTCACCTCTCAACCTCCCACACTCCAATGAAACAAGTCCCAGCCTGTCCAGCCTCTCCTTTTCCAGCAACATCCTAGTAAATCCCTTCAGAACCCTCGCCAGCTTAAAAATATCCTTCCCAAAACAGGGCAACCAGAACCGGACACAGTACTCCAGAAGAGGCCTCACCAACATCCTGCACAACCTCAACATGATGTCCCAATTCCTATACTCAAAGGACCGAGCGATGAAGGCAAGCGTGCTAAATGCCTTCTTAAGCACCCTATCTGTACTTGATACAAACTTCAAAGAATTATGTACCTGAACCTCAAGGTCTCTCTGTTCTACAACAATACCCAAGATCCTACTTTTAATTGTATAAGTCCTGCATTTGTTTGTTTTACCAACATGCAACACCTCCTATTCATCCAAATTAACTCCATCTGCCACTCTTCGACCCATGGAGCCAATTGATCAAGATCTCTTTGTAATCTTAAACAATCTTCTTCACTGACTACCAATTTATGTTTTAGGCACACCCAATACTATTGCTATTATCAGCAAAGCGCAACAAACCAAAAAAAATCTGGAACAGATATGATCTGTTGCACCTACTCAAAAGCTGCCCAGCTTTCCTTGATAGGTGCAAAGGATGTGGCATCCAGGTGCATTGGGTACGTGCAAAACATTTGGTTCCAAATGCTAAGTCAGACACGAGGCAAACAACAAACCAATTCAATGCTGCAAATCCTGCAGCAAGGGAAGTGTTAGAAGGTGTAGAGATTTAAAGACATCAGAGTGGGTTGGAGTCAACCAAGTGAAGGGCAATTTGCAGAATATGACCAAGCTTTCCATATTGTTAATTTCACATACCATGTCCAAGACCATCAGAGGTTTTAACAAACATCAACATCATAAGTCTTGCAGATGCATGATGATACATATCAAAGGCGAAAACTGGCATGGGAGTAAGTGTAAATGTATTATCATTACACATACTGAAAGACATGTACAGCAGCAAGTGGTACTTAGAATCATAGAATTGTATAGTACGGAAGGAGGCCATTCAACCCATTATGTCTGTACCAGCTCCTGAAAAAACTATTCATCTAGACCCATTCCCCAGACCAATCTCCATAGGCCTCTAAATCATCACTTTCAAATATAAATCCATCTCTCTCTCCCCCCATGGAATCTACCTCCACTACTCTCCACTTTCCAAATTTTAACTACACTCTGTGTAAATAAGTTTCTCCTCATCTCGTTCCTAACTCTCTTACTGACAATGTTGACATTGGGACTTCTAGTTACTAACATATCAGTTGGTGGAAACAGAATATCCTTCTTTACCCTGTCAAAATTATTCATAATTTTGAACACATCAATAAAGTCACCTCTTAATCTTCTCTGCTCCAAGAATATTAAGCCCAATTTCTCTATTCTTTCCCTGTATCTAAAATCCATCATTTCTTGTATCATTCTAATAAATCTCCTTCAAACTCTCTCCAGGGCTTTGACATCCTTCTTTAAATAAGGTGCCAACAATACTCTAAATGTAGTCTGACCAATGATTTGTAGAGGTATAGCATCACTTCCTTGCTTTTATACTCTATGCCTCTATTTATAAACCCAAGGATCCCACAAGCCTTCTTAACATCTGTTTCAATTTGCCTGGCCACTCTCAAAGAATCATGTACATGAGTCCTGAGGTCCCTCTGCTCCTGTGCTCCCCTCAAAGTTGTATCGTTGAGTCTGTATTATCTCTCCATGTATCTTCTACCAAAATGCATTACCTCACATTTCTCTGCATTGAAACTCATCGGCCAGGTCTCTGCCCATTTGACCACTTGTCAATGTCCCTCTGGAGTCATTCAGCTCCATCCTCACAATTCACTGTTCTGTCTAGTTTAATATCATCTGCAAATTTAGAGATTTTACCCTCAATGCCCTTCCTCACATTGTTTATATGATTCAGAAAAAGCAAGGGTCCCAACACTGATCCCTGGGAAACACCACTTTCAACTTGTGTCCAGTCTGAGGAATGCCTGTCTCTTTCCACCCTGTGTTTCCTACCTTTAGGCCAACTTCTAATCCATCTGCCAAGGACCCATCAATCCCAAATATTTCTAACTTTCTAACCAACCTGCCATGTGGCACTGTACCAAGTGCTTTCTGAAAGCCCAAATACACAACATCCACAGCTCTACCCTCATCCACTGCCTCTGTCATTTCGCCAAAGAGCTCCATCAAATTTGTCAGATCTGACCTGCCCTTGACAAAGCCATTATGACTGTCTAGTAGTAACTTACATTTCTGTAAAGTGCATATTCATGTTATCCCATATATTGGTCTCCATCATTTGTCCTCACTATTGATGTCAAACTGACAGGTCTGTAGTTTCCTGGATTATCCTTTGTCCCTTTCTGAAACAACAGTGTCACATTTGCAATCCTCCAGTCCCTCGGGACTAATCCTGTATTTAGAGACACCTTGAAAAGTTCTCTCTGTGGCTCCACAATTTGCTCCTCTGCCTCTCTCAGCAATCGAGGATCCACCCCATTCGAGCTTGGTGACTTCACTACCTGGCATTCTGCCAGCCTTTTTAGCACCTCTTTTTTATCTATCACCATACTGCTCAGTTGCTCAACACCCACATTTTCAACTGGATTATTATCACCATCTTCTAATTTGGTAAAGGCAGAAGCAAAATATTTATTTAGTACCTCTGCCATATCCTTTACTTCAGTGAGCAGCTTTCCCTGCTTGTTCCTTATGGGACCGTATTCTATGCTTCACTAATCTTTTATTATTAATGTGTTTGAAGAACATTTTACTATTTGGTATAGTGCAGCCGGCCATCCTTTTCTCATGCTTCATCTTAGCTTTCCTTATTTCAGCATTAATCTCGCTCCTGCATTGGAGATACTTTTCCTGATCTTTGTTGCTATTGTTACTCCAGTGTGCATCATTTGCCTACTTTCTCTTCCTCAATTTCTCATCAATGCCCTCAATTATCCAGGATACTCTAGCTTTGGAAACCCTGTATTAATTTCACCCCATTCAGAAACAAAATCAGAAATTGCTGGAAAACTCAACAGATCTGATAGCATCTGTGAAGAGAAAGCAGTATTAAAGTTTCAGGTTCAGTGACCTTTCTTCATCTTTCTCTCACAGACACTGCCAGACCTGCTGAGTTTTTCCAGTAATTTCTGATTTCCAACATCCACAGTTCTCCAGTTTTCTGCACCCTATTCATCTCTCTTTTAAAATTCTCCCATTTTTCATGCATCATTTCATCCACCAAAATGTATTTCCAATCAACATGCCCAAGTTCAACTTTTAGACCATTAAAATCTGTCCTTTTGCAGTCTGGCATCATAATCATTGACTGATTTTTGTCCTTTTCAAACTTAATATGAACTTTATTATGTTATGGACACTATTTCCCAAATGTACTCTCATTCTGACATTCTCCACATGGCCGGTCTCAATTCCTAGGATCAGATCCAGTACAGCACCCTCCCTGGTAAGACTGGAAATGTACTGTTCCAGAAAGTTCTTCTTCACATATTGCAGGATTTTCTCCCCTTCTGTACTTCACACTGCATCACTTACCCAGTCTACTCCTGAAATCACCAACTAACACAACTGTGCTTGTCCTGTAGATTTCCAATAATCTGCCTACATGCTCTCTTCTACTTTCTACCCTCTATTTGGAGGTCTATAGTAAGTACCCAACAAGGTCACCATTCCCTTCCTGTTTCTCACCTCAAACCATTTCGATTCTAATTTAGGAACTGCATATCATTCAAGGGGAATGTTATTATCTTTGACAAAGACTGTTACAGGTGTTGGGGGGTGGGTCTGTGTGGGATTCTCTTTGGTCCATCAGTGTGGACTCAATGAGCTGAATGGCCTGCTTCCACACTGCAGGGATTCTATATCATACCATCACCCCACTACCCACACTCAACAACCTGGTAGTACAAATGGAACATATACTAGCAAATCAATGATCACAAAGCAAGATTTCAGCACTAAACTTGTGCATTTTTATGCAAAGCCAATAGAGAAGGGATTACTATCCCCAACACAACTCATGCTTAGAAGACAAGTGTAGCTGACCTTGTCCAGTCTGTCCTGGTTTCTTACATTGTTTTGAAGATAGGCCAAATCCCACCTCACTGGATAATTATTAGTAAATTCAATAGGGAAGTCAAGAGTAACTTACTTTGCTAGAGAGTGGTTACAACATGGAATAATTTATCCCAAAATGTTGAAGTAAGCGACATTCAAGAGGTAAAAGCTAATGACAAAATGGAAGAAGGAATAGAATATTCTGATGGAGTGAGATGAAGATAATTGGGAGGAACGTCAAGTGGTTTATAAACAGATGAACCAGTTATGTTGAACAGTCTGTTCCTGAACTGTAAATCCATGTAATTTTCCAATCAATTCCTGGTGGGTATCAGCACAGTCCAGCAATTTGTACAAATGATGGTGTTGGGAAGAGGTATATCAGTTTGCTGCATAAGTGAGTACATTCTTTGATGTTGGAATTAAGGCACATTATTTGCATTTTTCTCTGCAATTATGAGTCAAGGAGTTGCTCGATTCTAATTATTATCAAAAGTAAACAACGTTGCTTTTGTTCTTTAGAAGCCCTAACAAATATTTTTAAATACTACTGAAGTAGTTTGATCTAAACTTCTTAGTAACTTATCACTTCTCTGAATGAGAATGCTTATGTTTTCACAACTTACATTGAGTTATGAGCAGTTAACTTCATGGTCGGTGATTAAATTGGGTGTGTGTCCATAGTATGGGCCTTATATCAGGCCTCTGTTAGACCAGTGAGCTTTGCCGACAACTGCTAGGCCCCAAAGGCAGTTTGCCAAAGAAGCAGATCATTGGATCATAGAGTCCCACCTGTGTGGAAGCAGGCCATTTGGCCCATCAAGTCCACACCACCCATACAGACCCACCCTCCTACCCTATTCCTGTAACTCTCCATTCCCCATGGCTAACCCACCTAACCTGCACATCTTTAGACTACTGGAGGAAACTGGAGCAGCCGGAGGAAACCCACGGAGGAGAGCCAATGAAAGATTTGTTATCCAGATTAGTTGAATGTTGCTTGCTTCACATAGACTGTCTGATTTGTTGAACATTTCCAGAATTTTCTGTCACTATTTCAGGTCTCCAGCAAACATAGCCAGTGCAATGGCATCAGTCATCCTCGGGTAACTGCTGGAAGTGAGAGTTTGAGTCAATGTTTGAACAGCCTCAAAAAAAAAACAGCTCATGAGCAGGTCCTGCAACTAGATGATGAGTGCTAAATACTCAATATTAACATAGCAATATACAACAGAAAGAATTGACAGCAAAGTCATGACCAAAAATTGTAACAGAAAGTGGCTTTTGTGGATGGGGGTTACATTCAACAATGGTGGCAAAAATATATAAATGAATCAAATGTTAGAGACATTCCGTCTGCAAATGAAAACTAAATGTTCTAGTTGCTGCTTCCAAGGTGCTTGGAAAATGTGCATCATCTCAAAGTGCAACAATCTTCTTTTTTCTCAGAAGCATGGTTAGGAACATTCGCAATAACTGAATGAGATGTTCCAAAAATGCATAATTTGTGAACTGAAATATTCAGAAATAGAACAATTACAAAAGTCCAAAATCTAGTATAATCATTGCACCTCAGGGTAAATTAATTATCCTGCGGGGGATTGGACAACTGATTGACCAGAATGATGCCGAGATTACAATTATGATGAGGAACTGCGTAAACTTGGTTGAATGTTGAGGTTAGTCTGTAACCATCACCCTCCCACCATGGTTTTGTGGTATGTAACTAAACTGCCATCAAGACTGGAACTATGGAGACTTCTACAGTGCATTAGCTCATGATTACAATGATACTGGATGATCTTTGGCAATGTAGTTTATTGCTCCTTTATCCATTACTTTAACATGTGAAGTTTTCTGTGTTTTGACAGACTGTCAAAGTGTTCTGACACAAGGTCAAAAATCTGAAACATTTGCCTGTGACAATCGCTGGAATTGAATTGTGAACTGGGGCAAGAAGACTCAAACACAGGATCCCAAATGTCATACCGGGTATTTCTTTCTTAAGAGTTTGGCTGCCTGCTTCTTGGATGGGTAAGCACTCCAGGAAAGTCGATAGCGCTAGGTCTGGTTAAACAGAATCAGAAAATACTTCAAATACTCAGGGGATCAGATAACCAGAGTGAAGGATTCGGGTCATAGTTGCTAGGGATGTATAGATCAGGCAAAGGTGGGGTCAGTGGTCATGAATGTCAGGGGAGGTCACAAGGGTGGGAGACAGTGATTGCAGGGGTTCAGGGGAAAAGATGGGACAGTCGAGAAGAGATGACATGCTGTCTGATGGGAGATCGTAGCAGGAGACTGTGGAATGGGCTGTTGCTTTTATGGAATCATAAAATCCCTACAGTGTGGAAGCAGACCATTCAGCCTATCAAGTCCGCACCGACCCTCAAAAGAACATTCCACCCAGACCCATCCTATATTTCCCATGGCCAGCCCAGCTAACCTGCACATCTTTGGGCTGTGGGAGGAAACTGGAGCACCTGAAGGAAACCCACACACACAGAGAGAATATGTAAACCTCACACAGACAGTCACCCAAGGCTGGAATCAAACCCGGGTCCCTGGCGCTGTGGGGGGGCAGTGCTAACCACTGAGCCACCAGACTGTGATTAACTTAGGCCTGAGAAAATCTCCACTGCTTTCTTGGCTCATAAGCAGTGCTGTAAGTTCACATATTTGTATCCTTTTACCTGCCTGGTTTCCCAAGCATCTGGAAAATAAAATAATAAAATAATCATTAAAAAAAAAGATTTTCCATCCTCTGAGAACTGAACAGGTTGGTCACCTCCTCTTCAACCTCAACCATCCTTTTTCGAAAGATTAAAATTGCCCTCAGTAACTGTGTCTCTCCCCCTCACAGATGCTATTTTATCTGCAGAATATTTCCAGTGTCTCTTGTTTTTGTTGCAAGTGTTCTCTTGTTCATTATAAATGGGTTAATGCCATCACCAAAATAGCAGAGAAATGTCGCAAGCTCATTAAACATTTACCTGATAACATCACCACTGGTCATTCCTGGCAAAATAGAGACTGAGGAAGTCCAGTCCAACATTTACTTTTAATTACAGCTGCACAGAGTATTCTCACCTTGTTATTTTCAAACTAGCCTTGCTGAGGCAGATTGGTAAGGGGCCACATTACCTCATTAGTACAACATCCTGATCTACCTGAAGGATCAGCACATGATGAGTTAGATTTCTGCTCAGCATGAGGTGCATTTTATAGGTGGACTCAAGGCAATAGTATCTTCTTTAATATAAAGGGCTGAAGAAACGTAAAATTCATTCGTTCACGTCCTGGCTGGCCCAGTTCATGTTAATCAGATCAGATCATGGAAGCATTTGTGAGGATAGTTCAAATGATTTGAAGAGATTGAGAAGAGTTATGTGCAGGGTCACTGCATTCACGTTGTTCTTCTGGTGTCACTTCTATATAACTTGGATGTAACTGTGAGTTAGTGATACTCTGCAATAGAATGTAGAGATCAAAATGTGTAATGATGTAGAATTGTTGTAAAATACTGCATGCCATACTCAGACCGGAAATGTTGGAAGTATCAAGTCTTGTCATATTCCTGACTCTTTATTCCAACAACTGACGGGTGCAAACTCCATTGTTTAAATTGAGGAGCTGAATTGGAAAGAGAAAGCAGTCTACCCGAGATCACAAACTAATGTTGAGTCATGAGCAGGTTTGAGTTACAGATCCACACTCACAAAGAAAGGCCGTCAATGCGACCTAAGGTTTTCACATTTTGAAGCTTTTAAGTTACTTTCTGCTTTTATACGATCTGACCACGCTGTCACACCAGCCTAAGGGTAGGATAAGCACAAGAAAGGCTTTTATTTTAATGTGAAGGACGTGGGCACTGCTGGCAAGGCTAACTGTCTTGTTTGATTCAATGGAGTGCGATGCCAGACCTCTTCAACAGACTGCTAAGAAACTGGAGTCACATACCAACGAGACCGGATTTGAGCAGCAGGTCTCCTTCACTAAAGGACATTCATGGGCCAATTTAAGTTTTCGCAACAACGGATTTACTCAGAGCAGGTCCTTTTCCAATTTTCAAACTGATCTAAGGAGATTTTAACTCATGTCTTTACTGGATTAAACAGTACAGGGTTAATACAGTAATCAAACCACTGTGTATTCATTAACTCGCTAGTACCAATGATATGGAGATGGCCACCATTGTGAGAAAGACAGGGTGATAACTTTGGTGCTGCTACTGAAAGAAAAACTCTCAGATTAGGAATTAAAGAATGCAATTTAACCCGAATCATTTCCTCACCTCAGACTGTCAATGGCTGAAGTGCCACTGTTACTGATTCTGATGAAAGATTTGCTGCTGAGTTTGACCTTTGCAGCTGGTTGGATAATATTAGGCTCATCGGTGAAGTGCTTGCAACTTGAACCACGCCTGAATCTTGTGACAATAACTATCTGCCATCAATTTCAGTACAATTACCCAGCACTGTTATCAGTATCAGTGACCTACCCATTGTCATTCCTTCCTTCCTTCCCCACATCAAATAACCTTGTCCTTCCCTCTTCAATTCTCCAAACAATCACTCATTCTTCAGGCAGACTGAGGCATCTCCCTTTCCCTCGATCTTTGGTATTTTCTGTTTCAACCAACACAAAAAGCAGAACGCCTCAGACACTGGAAATCTGAACTGAAAACCAAAACTGTTGGAAATGTTACACAAACCAGGCAATGTCAGTGGAAGGAGAAACAGGGTGAACCTTTCAAGTCAATGACTTTCCATCAGAAGTGGAAGATTTTACAGTGTTAACAGTTTTTAGTCAAGTCCAGAATCAAAGAATGAATTGAGGAGTTCAGAGCTGGGGAATGGGGTATGCAGAGAAAGAACAGATGGTATGAACTGTGAATGGGTGAAACACATGAGAGTTTAAGGTCCCAATTTTAACTTGGGCTCAGTGGGTATGTTTTGCGTAAGGCCCTAAATGGCAGAAGAGACTATGGTCCAAGGCTTTTGGGGATAATAATCGGGCAAGTGAAGAAACCGAAGATGGCTCCAGAAGAAGTGCAAGAGGTTCCAACACAATCCCATTACCAGCACTTGCTGTATCGGAAAATGAGAGCAGTGATTGACAGGGAATATATCCCCTCCCCTGTCAGCACATATCCAGTTCAATTTATTGTCTCATTCTGGTAACATCTATCAGACTGTGAACCTGTAACATTGCCAGTTGTGTCTATTCACTTCTCATCCTCCATGTGTCTCAAAAACCACATGCTAAAAGCTTCCAAGAAGTCTGCCCACCTCTTCCATCAACACCCATATTTCAGTACCAGATCTCATATCAAA
The DNA here is from genome assembly GCF_021869965.1 of Rhincodon typus. NCBI lineage: Eukaryota > Metazoa > Chordata > Chondrichthyes > Orectolobiformes > Rhincodontidae > Rhincodon > Rhincodon typus. The sequence continues at coordinate 31,583,492 of NC_063362.1, forward strand.
CTCACCATCTCTTCAATACTCCATTGCTCTGTTCCTTCTAATAAATGAAATCTTATCCTCATTGGAATCTCAGCGTGCACTCCTTGGCGCATCTGCCATCTCCAGAGATTATACTTTGCAAATATTTAAATGGTCCTGCCTGATCCAAATCCTGCTCAATGATTTGCGTCAAGGAAACTTGTACGAGAAGCATTCAGAAGACTTGATAAAAATAATGATCATGCCCCGACAAAAAGAAAATGTCATTAAAATCTGAGTGTTTCAGATTATAGTCTAGAAATTCAGACACCTCCATTCTTGTCTATGATGGAGCCCCATGACAGCATTAAGACAAACCAATCTTTAAGAGAGAGGGGCCTCAAACTGACTTTAGGCTTCATAGCTGCATTAACAGTAGGCCTCATGACTGTTCAAAGCATGGGTAAATGCTGCCTGATTTTTTTCTTCCCCTTTGCCAATACACTCATGGTCCGAAATGTGGCCACACTTTCTCGCCCCTCCCCCAACACTGCAGTTTTGAGGCCTGAAGTAGATGAATTAATTCACAAAATACAGCGAGGGCTTGGTATTTAGAAACCTTCTTGGATGGATTCCGTCTGTCTCAAACATTATACTCAAATTATTTACAAGTAGAAAAGTAAAGGCAGAACAAGAACTTGGCAAACGATTAATTATTAGTCTGCATAGGGAATGTGGAACAGCAAAGGAAGTAGTGACAGTGATCATTTCTTTGCAGGAGGAGTTTAGAGCTGAATAATGAGTCATATGAAAATTTTGAAAAAGAAGTCATACAAAAATGAAAATACAGGAGGAAGTCAGCAGGTCTGGAAGCATCTGTGAAGAGAGAAACAGAGAAAATGTTTCCAGTCTGATATGACTGCCTTTCAGAAACATGGAAGCAAACCTGTTGGAGGTTTAAGGAGCGTTTGTGTATATAGTAGACAGGGACAAGTCTGCTGAATGCTCTGTATATGAGTAAAACTGCAAGGGTTACAGTAGTAGATAGAGCATCTGAAAAGATGATAAGTGACTATAAGACAATGAGAAAAAGGAACCGGAGTAGGCCATTCGGCCTCTCGAGCCTGCTGTGCTATTCAATAGGATCAAAGCTTACCCTACATTCTTCACATCCACGTTCCCGCCCTTTGCCTGTAATCCTTCATTCTCCTAGAGATGAGGAAGCTGCTTATCACTGGTGTTGTTTAATGTACACGCTGGAACATTTAATCAAGAGAACAAAACCATGCCAGTTGGCGCGTGGCAAAGGAAAGCTGTCCCCCTTGCGAATGACAAAGTGTTGGCATAAAATGCCATGGACAGCACTGTCATTGGCAAAGAGCCTGAATACTGCAGGAGGAGATGACAAATTGCAGATACATCTGGACATACTCAAAGATGAGAAGATACAGCGTGTTGCAGGTGAAAGAGACAAATCTCAGCAAATGATGAAGAGCTTGAAAATGTGAGAATTTAAATGTCATAACTACTGGGGGCGTTTTTTAAAATTCTTCCATGAGATTTGAGAAGGTGATAGTGAGCTGCCTTTTTGAATCTCTGCAGTCCATCTGCTGTAGGTTCATCCACAATGTCTTTAAGGAGGGAATTCCGAGGATTTGACTCAGACACTGAAGGAATGACAATATAATTCCAAATCAAGATGGTGAGCGGCTCGGAGGGCAACTTGAAGTTGGTGGTGTTCCCACTTATCTGCTGTTCTTGTCCTCCCAGATGGAAGTGGTCGTGGGTTTGGAAGGTGCTGGCTAAGGATCTTTGGTGAAGTTCTGCAGATGGTACACACTGCTGCTACTGACCATCGGTGGTGGAGGGAGTGGATGTTTGTGGATGTGATATCTCGGACGGCACAGTGATTCAGTGATTAGCACTGCTGCTTCACATTGTCGAGGACTCGCATTCAATCCCACCCTCGGGCGACTGTCTGTGCAGAGTTTGCACATTCTCCCTGTGTCTGCGTGGCTTTCCTCCAGGTGCTCCGGCTTCCTCCCACAGTCCAAAGATATACAGGTTAGATGGATTAGCCATGCTAAATTGCCCATAGTGTCTAGGGTGGGAAATGAAGGGGTTGGCTCTGTGTGGGATGCTGTTTGGAGTGTCAGTGTGGACTCAGTGGGCCGAATGGCCTTCTTCCTTGCTGAAGGGATTCTATGCTTCAATAAAACAGGCGGCTTTGTCCTGGATGGTGTCAAGCTTCTTGAGTGTTGTTGGAGCTACACCCATTCAGATAAATGGGGAGTATTCCATCACACTCCTGGCTTGTGCCTTGTAGATGATGGGCAGGCTTATGGAATCAAGGAGTGAATTACTTGATGCAGGAATCCTCGCCTCAGACCTGCTTTTGTAGCCAACTTCATAAGGGTGAGATGATTGATAGGTAACATATGGAAAACTGGGAAATGATAGATCGCCAGCATGTCTAAAATGAGAAATGATTGGTTGGCAGCATGGATAAGGAAATAATGCTCTTAACATAAAATCAAAATGTTGCAGATGCTGGAAATCAGAAATAAACACATTAAATGCTGCAGAAACTCAGCAGGTCTGGCATCATCTGTGGAGAGAGAAAAAGAGTAAATATCTCAAGTCTGCTATGACTCTTCTTCAGAACTGAAAGGAGCTGAACATGATCTGTTTTTTTGGGAAGGAGGAGCAAGTGGAACAGATTATGAGAATGCTCAGAGCAAAAGACAAAGGCAGTGCTAAAGGAGTGATAAAATTGATGATTTTTTTCTAAAAATCTGTGAAAGTGAGAGAGGGGATGGGATAGGATAATTCAGATTCATATCTGGTAGCACTGATTATGTGGTATTTCCATATAACATTGAAATTCCATTGATGTTTCTTTGCAGGAAAGTGAATTTGATTCAACATTAGCATGCAAATTTTTTCCCTTAATTTTCTTTCCTATCTGGTTCACTGCTTGGAAACTTAGTGAATGAGAAACAGAAAGCTAATATCTTCACGTTGGTAGATTGATGTTCATCAAGTTAAGATATGTCAGCTATGGGAGATGAATAGCTACTCTATCTAAGATAACAAGGTGTAGAGCAGAATGAACACAGCAGGCCAAGCAGCATCAGAGGAGCAGAAAAGCTAAACCCTTGGGTCTAGGCCCGAAACGTCAGCTTTCCTGCTCCTCTGATGCTGCTTGGCCTGCTATGTTCATACAGCTCTACGCCTTGTTATCTCAGATTCTCCAGCATCTGCAGTTCCTACTATCTCTGCTACTCTATCTATGTGCTTTTCTCCCATTGGTTACAATCACTGTGGTTGTTGGTGGCACAGTGACAATGCCATTGGACTGGTAAACCAGATGCACAGGCAAATACTTCAGGGACACAGGTTCAAATCCCAGCCTGAATGGCTGGTGGAAGTTAAATTCAATGAATCTGCAATACTAAGCTAGTAACAGTGGCCATCATGTATGTTACAAAAATACATCAGGGTCATCAGTGACTAGGAGATAGTAAGAACTGCAGATGCTGGAAGTCAGAGTCAATACAATGTGGAGCTGGAGGAACACAGCAGGTCAGGCAGGAAAGTTGACATTTCAGGTTGGGACCCTTCATCAGGACAGTAGGGTCCCGACCTGAAGGTCAACTTTCCTGTTCCTCTGATGCTGCCTGACCTGCTGTGTTCCTCCAGTTCCACACTGTATCGACTCAGGGTCATCAGTGCCTGCTTCAAGCAGCATAGCTTCTCTCAATAAACTGCTGCAAACAGAGCTGTGCCAGTTTTCTGCCACATACGTTAGCTCAAGATAAAACTACCAGACCCTGTTCCTGGTTTGAAGAGAGGATTGTATGCCCATGGGTGAGATTTGATTCCAGGTTTTAAAAAGACAGTAGGAGAGCGTTGCACCTTGTGGCAATGCCCAGCAGCATTAGAATTCTCAAGCCTCTGCGTTCTAAGAAACGAATCCTCTCGGCAATAAATCACACCACAGCAAGATAAATACAGCCATTCAATGCAAGAAACTGTTGGGAGAAGTGTATCAGCCTGATACACTCTTTCCCAAAATGTCATCAACCATTAGCCGCTTCACTGCCTGCTACCTGGACTCAGCAGCATCTTTATTATGAAATTGAAAGTACAAGAGGAGAAAGAAAAACTATCAAAGGTATTAAAAAAAAAATCTGCTTCAGTGCAATGTCATTTACTTTAAGCTAACAAGACAGACTGAACAGGGGAAGTCTGTGGCTGAACAGTCATTCCCCGTATCTGAGAGATTTCCATTAAAGGGTGGCACTGTGAAATTCTGCTGCAAGAGAAATATAGAACATTTTTGGAATTGTTTTCTAAATCTCTTTAAATCCTCTTGATGGGAACAGCTATCTATTTTTCAGGAGGAATATATTTAGCAATTGAATGATCAACTTAGTGAGAAGAGTATTTATTTATTATCATAAAATATTTGATTTGGTTACTGAATTTGTAAAGTTATAAACAAAGATGTCAGGGAATCCTAAAGCATTTTATAGCCACTAAGTACTTCTGGTATGCAATTGTTGTGGGAACACAGGAAAAACCAGCACTCAATTTGCTCGGAGTAAGTTCCCACATGTTACTAACTGGACAGTCTGTATAACTGATGTTGGATGGATGGATACATATTGGCCAAATCATGGGGAAGAACTCCCATGTGCTTATAGAATCATACAGCATGAAAACAGACCTTTCGGTCAAACCATTCCATTCTGACCACAGTCACAAACTAAGCTAGTCCTACCTGTCTGCTCCTGGCCCTTATCCCTCCAAACCTTTCATGTACTTACCTATAAGTCTTTTAAGCGTTATAATTGTACCTGCATCCACCACTTCCTCAGGAAGTTCATTTCACACTCAAGCCAACCTCTGTGTAAAAAATATGTCCCCCATGTCTTTTTAAATCTCTCTCCCCTCACCTTAAAAATGTGCCCACTAGTCTTGAAATCCCCCATCCTAGGGAAAAGACACCAATCATTAACCCTATCTATATCCCTCATGATTTTATAAGCCTCTATAAGGTCACCTCTCAACCTCCTAAGCTCAAGTGAAAAAAAGTCCCAGGCTATTCAGCTTTTCTTTATAACTCAAACCTTCCATACCCAGCAATATTCTGAGATATGGGATCTTTCACATCAATATGGGATGATGCGATTTGGTTCCACTTCTCATCTGAAACACAGCACAGGAGAGAATGCAGCACTCCGTCAGTGCAACAGTAGCCACTGAGAGTTTGGACTCAAGTTTCTGGAGTAAAACAAGAAAGTACAAACTTCTGACTCAGAGTCAAGTGTACCCTCTCGGCCTATGGCTGACACTGACACTTATCTTTCAAAATTCATTGGCTAGTTCAAGCAATGATCAATTCTTTAAGAAAGTTTCTGGCCCTGTTAGTGAGTTTATGATTTAAAAAAAGGATCAGACCCTCAAGCCTGTTATTTTATTCAATAAAATTATGGCTTAGCTATATGTTAACTCCTATTGGCTCTGTCTCACTTAGTGTGTAACACCAAGAGGCAGATGGTTTCACTGTGGTAAAGTCACTGGATTTGGAATCTAAAGGCCCAGATGAACCTTAATGGGATGAAAGGTAAGTTCAAATCCCAGCATGGCTGCTGGTAGAATTTAACCTATATTAACAAAATCCAGAACTGAAGGGCTCCCATTGGTAGCAGTGACCTTAAAACTATCATTGATTATTGTAAAAACCTACCAGGTTCATTAATGTTCTTTGAGGAAGAAAATATGCCAGCCTTACCTGGTCTGACCTCCACGTGACTCCAGACCCACAGCAATGTGGTTGCCCTCTGAACTGGTCCAGCAAGCCAATCAACTCAGATACTTTCGGGATGTGCAACAAACACTGGCCTTACCTATATCTCAAGAGAGAAAAGGGCCCTTACTCAACAAAAATCTAACAATCTCAGTTATGTAATCGTCAGTTGAATTCTTGCTTCAACAGCTTTTTGTGGGAGATATTATGTCAAATATCAACATGCCAGCAAGTTATATCTGGCAAACTCCTTACCGCTGTCATCGCTTATGGTATTGTGTGGCCAAACCATCGGAGATGCCTTGGGTATGGCTGCTACCATCAATCTCCTTATTGGGATTAGTCTAGACAACTGGTACCAAGTGGGGAAGGATGCCCACTCAGAGTCTTTGGTAGAAGCAGAGCTCAATCTTGTTTATCAGTAAAGGATTGTTATGTAGTGCATCTTACCTAGTTATGTGGCATGATTGTCTCCTGTGAGCCATCAGGCTCAACCTAAAAGTTACCAACAAGGAGACACAATATGGCCAAACACACTAATCCCCCTACTAATCCCCCTACTGTACATCAGGGACATATCAGAGATGACCACAAGACTACACAGACCCCTAGGTATCAGGATAGCCTATAAACCAACAATCACCCTGTGACAGCTACTGACGAACAGAAAGGATCCCATATACATAACCAATAAAACTAATGTAATATACAAAATACCATGCAAGGGCTGTGAGAAACATTACATAGGCCAAACTGGAAGAGAACTGATAATAAGGATACACAAACACTAAGTAATCACGAAGAGACATGATCAATTCTCGCTGGTCTCAATACACACAGACAAAGAAGGCGACTGGGACAACACATCCATAATAGCACAAGCCCAGTAGAGACATGCCAGGGAATCCCTGGAGGCCTGGCATTCCAATTGGAACTCCATCAGCAAACACGCTGAACTGGACTTGATGTACCAACTACAGAGAAACAGAACCAGAAGTAATGCCAACTATCACAGCAAACCAAGGCCTATAAATAACAGAACATTAATGCTTCACTGGAGGCGCATTGATCATGTTACCTAGCAGGGTGATGAAACGTCTGCAAAAAAACACACCAGCTCTGTGAGCAAGTCTGCAACCTCATCCACAACCCGAGCTACAAATCTTCTCAAAAACTTTAAAGTTACCTACATTGACCAAGCACTAGAACAAGTGGAACAGACTGATTAGCTCCTCCCAGGTATGGTCATAGAATCCCTACAGTGGGGATGCAGGCCATTTGGCCCATTGAGTCCACACCGACATGCCAAAGAGCATCTGACCCAGACCCACCCCATCCCTGTAACCCTGCATTTCCCATGGCTAACCCACCCAACCTTTCCATCCCTGAACACTAGGGGGCAATTTAGCACGGCCAACCCATCTAACCCGCACATCTTTGGACTGAGGGAGGAAACTGGAGCACGCAGACATGGGGAGAATGTTAAACTCCACGCAGACAGTTGTCTGAGGGTGGAATTGAACCCTGGTGTTGTGAGGCAGCAGTGCTGACCACGGAGTTACCGTGCCACTCCACTGTAGTCCTTTACATCCTGATGGAAAAGCTAATCTCTTGATTTCTGTTAACCATTTCAAGTAGTAACAGGTAAGTACATGAATAAGAAATGTCTGGAGGGATATAGGCCAAGTGCAGGCAAGTGGGACTAGTTTAGTTTGGGATTATTGTCGGCATGGACTGGTTGGACCAAAAGGTCTGTTTTTGTGCTGTTTGAATCTATGACTAAATACAGTAGATGTGGAGAGCATGTTCCCTCTTATGACAGAAAAGAGTGAGAGGTTGTTGTTTTAAAATCAGGGACTGCCCATTTAAAACAGAGATTTTGTTACAAACGAAACCAAAACCACTCAAAATATATTAAGATGGCCTGGACCTTTACTTTTTTTCTTATTTTAAAGGTAAGTATAAGGTATTGCATTTCAGAAGCAATTCGATTGGTCAAACTACTCGAAGTGAAGCAAAGCACTTTATTCATACACTATAGGTAAACTACAACAAAAGAAAAAATAAAGAAAAGAATTGGCTTAGCTGTAACTCCATTGAAATGATTAATAATATAAAAGATACAGTAACAATCACTGATTAACTGTTCCAATATAGTAACATCCCGTAAACATAGCCTTGGCAAAGGCAAATTCAGAAAAACAGATTATCTCACATGTAACTCCAGCTGCAAACACCAAGAAAAAGACTCGAGTGTAGCAGGGAGAGATGTACTAAACCCTGCTGAGACCCCAGCAACAACTGCTACTAAAAGCTAAAACTAAAAATCCTGGTTCTGTGGGAGCTTGACCACACCCATTCAGGCTGCTTCTATTGTTCCAACTTTTAAAAAATCCCCAAACCCACACAAGCTGTTTACTTTACAAGTTTTCAATAGACAACTCGCCACCTCTGCTTTAAAACCACTCTTCAAAAAAAAACAGGACAAAATACACCTCTTAAAGCCATAGTATCATTACAACTGATTCAATTATTTTTTTTCTCAGAGGATCATGCATCTTTGGAACTCTGTCCCTGAAAATTTGGTGGAAGCAGAATCTTTGAATATTGTTAAGGGCAAGATGGATATAATCTTGTGAAGCAATGGGGAGAAATGTTATCAGGAGTAGGAGGGAATACAGATAAGGTTACAATCAGATCAGCTATGACGGTATTCAGTCATACAGTGGGTTCAGGGGCTGAATGGCATCATGCTACTCCTGATTTGTCCGTTCCTGCATTCACACATATGTAAAGGCTAGCAGTCCATTCACCTTTTCATTACTTCTTGCTTATGTTCACTATGCTCATGGCTTCTCTGCCTACACTCCGAAATCTCTGCTATTCCATAACTCCTAGATACTCACATTTTTAAAAAAGCTCTAATTTCTAATTGTCAGCCCTAAAACGAATGCCTGCTTGCATGTCCACACCAAATTCCACCTTCCCTAGGTCTCTGGCCGGTGGAGTGCAGAGCAGGACAGAAGGAGCAGATGTCATTCTCAATAAGCAAACACAGAGGCATGTTGCAAATAGGCTTAAAGATATCGTGTTTACTTATTCAATCGTGAAAAATACTGCTTTGAACGACTGAATAAATTAGCAGTTTTCCAGGAAATTGAATAACAGATTGATT
>NC_063362.1:31592939-31607192 GCF_021869965.1 Rhincodon typus
TTCCTGCTCCTATGATGCTGCTTGGCCTGCTGTGTTCATCCATCTCTACACCTTGTTATCTCTAATGTTCTGGGGACCTGGATTGGAATCCTGCCATGACAGATGGTGGAATTTGAATTCAATAAAAATCTGGACTGGAATTGAGAGTGTTATGATGGCCATGAAACCATTGCCAGTTTTGGCGGGGGGGTGGGGGGACCCATCTGGTTCACTAATCCTTTTTAGGGAGGAAAATCTGTTATCATTAACTGGTCTGGCCTACATGTGACTCCAGACCCACAGTAATGTGGTTGACTATTAACTCTTGCAGATGGCAATTAGGGATGGGCAATAAGCGCTGTTCTAGTCAATGATGCCAACATCCCACGAATGAATTAAAAAATAAATCTGATCTCACCAATGCCATATATAACTGAAGCACAATATCCTCAATTTTGTGTTTAATTCCTCTTGTAATAAAGGATAGGATCCCTTTTTCTTTGTTATTACACATTGTAGCTGCCTGCTAACTTATTGCAGTTCATCCACCAGAGTCCCTAAATTCCTCCAGACCTTCAAATCCTGCAGTCACACACTACTTACATAATGGTCTGCTTTTTCATTTTCCCTGCCAAAGTGAACAATATCACATTTTCCTACAGTTGTAAATTAATTGACGCTGATATTACTTGCAGCCTGTAACTATTAAATTGGAATGGACCTGAATCAGATCTGGGCATTTATGATCAAAGAAATAGTATCAAGCTGCTACTCTGATTACCTCTTTACCTTTTTCTGTATTATTGATGCTGGAGTGTCAGAGTTCCCACTGACTTCCAGCTGCAATGTTAAACTGAGGTCCTGTAATGCGGACCATGGCTTATTTGTAGATGAGCACAGAGTTCTCTCAGTGTTCTGAAGCATTTACATTTCATTCAGAAACAAATTATGATTTCTTCCCAGATGGAAAACCTTGCTCTTGGGTATCTCAAAGAGCTGCAGATGTTAAATTTTACACCCAGAGCTCAACCCACCTTCCCATTAAAGCCAGAGGTGAATATCGGGGGTGATCCTATATCTCATCTTCTCTGTTAAACTTTTGACTTCTGTTTGAGGGATTTGACTGGGGAAATAGTCAAGAATTAGAATCACAGCTATCATGTGATGTGGGTTAGAAGCTGGCAACTCTCTATTACAAAAGGCAAATGTCACTAGTTCAGCTGCAAAATTAAAATCTGAGGTTCATTTTTAATAAATGATGTAGTAAGGAATACAAGACATAGGTGGGTGCATGGAGTTAAACTGTAGATCAGCTATGATTGCGTTGAACAAGCTCAAGGAGGCAAAGTGGATGTTTCTTTTTCCTACCCTCCAACATTCTAAAAACACAACAAAAACCTGCATTTATATACTGCCTTTAACATAATAACATTTCTTGACATACTTTATAGCAATATTATAAAGCAAAATATGATGACAATCCACATAAGACAATGTTCAGGTAAATGGCCAAGATTCTAGGCAAGTGATGCTGTGTTAATGAGTGTTTTAAATGGAATTCCAGAACTTACCATAAGACTGCTGGAGGTACAATCACCAAAAAAATCGGGAATACTCAAGAGGATTTTCAAGCTTTTGTGTTTTCTTTGGTCTCTTTATTTTCTGTTCTCTGAACTGTTTGTTTCTTTTTAGTAAACAATGTTTAAATTTGCCCTCAGCCTTATAAGGGGAACAACAATATCAGGCAGGTTTAAATCTCCAAAAGCAATCAGCCTACCAGTTGTCCAAAATGCAACAAAACAAACAAACTGCCCAAAGTTCTCAGCTCTTTTCCTTTAATAGCTTCAAACACAGCAAAGGGAATCATACGAAATGCATTTATCATATTATTCCTTTATTTGATTTGTTTGTCTTATAACTTTATTTCTAGTCCAGAACCTTTACTGTAGATCATAAAGCCTCTGGGTTCCAAAAAATAATGAGGTAATGGTATCCTGGGTTTATTGTGCACACATTTCTAATATTCAGGTCTGTCAGTTGTGAGAACAGTTTGACATTAAGAAGATGCATTTAGTCAGAGGATTTCCAAGATGGAAGACCATCAATCCTGGCATGTCACCAAGACCCATGCACACTTTTGACAAGAGAGTACTCATCCCCCTCCTTCCACTTCTAAAACTAGCCATAATCATAGTTCCTCTGACAAGATTGCCAAGTTATGAGTTATATCTCATGCAATGCATTAAATGGCTACTAATTCTAAAGTGAAAGCAGAGGTCGCATGACTATGGTGGTTGTGAATGTACAAATGCATTTCTCCAAACAAGAGTTTTGGATGAATCCCAACTCTTAGCAATTGGGCTGAGATCAGTCAAACTAAATTTGCAGGAAATTCTTCACCAATAAGGTGGAATAAGGCTTTATTCCTTCAGTGAGAGCTGCATCCCAACATAACTCCCTGAGAGGAAAGGACCTAGTGTTGACATAATGCACCATTGAGAGGGGAAAGGTCAGTGTGTTAACATAATGCAAATTCGAGAGAGAAACCAGACAGTGCATTAACATAAATCACCGTCAATAGTATAAATTCCCCAATGGACTTTATTGTTCAAAATAAAGTGATATTTTTACTCTCTGAAAAAGAGAAGCTTGAGCAGTGATATTTCAAACTGTGCAGTTTATATTTCACTAATGTGTCCGTTGTGTACAAGTGACAGATTCTGCATTAATGTTATCTAGTGCTCATTACAGTTACCAGCTTGCTGTGTGCAAATCTGCTCTAAAGGACAACAGATGGAATCAGTTTGCATTTCCTTTTACTGTGTGCTTGTCCCCCATAGGACATGTAAACAGGGCAAAAGGAGGTCCCTCTCCAGGGCTTATTTAGGCTGGAGATGGAGAAATTCATTTTCTAAACAAGTATTCTGTAGGCAAACATTCCACAACTGGTTGGTAAACTATACAACTTTTATAGAGATAGGAGAGGCATCTATCACTGATTCCTCACCACTTTAAAATTATGTCCTGTTTGCACCAGTAACCTGAGGCCTGATGCCTCTCCAAAACAAAAGTTTAAAAAAAACATGGAAAAGAAGGTAGGTTTTAAAAGTCCTCCCAGCTATTTCAGCAAGAATAATAAAAAAAGGATGCATGTTAGCTAAACAGTGAGATATTGCAGAGCTCTGAGGTAGAGTGGGATTGGGTTTCTTCATACAAAACAATAAATCACAAAAGGTTAGTTTCCAGGCACAGCAAGTAATTAGGAGAGCAAACATAATGTTATAATTTACTGTGATGGGAATTAAATATAAATGTAGGGGGATTACACTTTAGTTATAGAAGAAGTTTGAGAGACCATATCTTGGTTAAGGTGTATTTTTCTCCTTAGTTAACAAAGGATATAAATACATTGGAAGCAGTACAGACCTATAGTCCCAGAGGGCTGTTGCTCTCTCATTAGAGAAAGGTAGTGAGATATAACTGGTAGTGGTTTAACTGAAGTTAACCTGGCGTCAGGCAAGGGGAGAGGTAGAGAAGGAGAGTCCTTCATGGTAGCCTCAGCTGGCATGGGATTGAACCCACAATGTTGGCATCACTCTGCATTACAAACGAACTGTTCAGCCAACAGCCTCACCAAAGCCCCGGTACAGAGCAGATTTATAAGACTAACACATGGAATGGGTGGTTTGTCTCATGGGAGAAGATTGGACAGGCTGAGCTTGTTTCTGGATGACTGGTTTGTGATGCAGACTGACACCAACAGCAATAGTTCAATTCCTGCACTAACTGAGACAACTGTGAAAGTATCACCTTCTCAACCTCACTCCTTGCCTGAGATATGGTGACCCTCAAGTTAAACTCACCACCAATGGTCTTTCTCTGGAACTATGGCAACGTTCGCTTTCATACGGTGTTACCATCACCGAATCCCCCACTATAATCTTCCTGGGAGTTATCATTGATCAGAAACTCAACTGGACTCAACACATAAATGCAGTGGCTACAAGAGCAGGTCAAAAGCTGGGAATACTGCAGCGAGTAACTCACCTCCTGACTCCCCAAAGCCTGTCCACCATCTACAAGGCACAAGTCAGGAGTGTGATGGAATACTCCCCACTTGCCTGGATGAGTGCAGCCCCAACAACAGTCAAGAAGCTTGATACCATCCAGGACAAAGCAGCCCACTTGATTGGTATCACATTCACAAACATCCACTCCCTCCACCACCGACGCTCAGTAGCAGCAGTGTGTACTATCTACAAGATGCACTGCAGAAATTCACCAAAGATCCTCAGACAGCACCTCCCAAACCCACGCCACTTCCATCTAGAAGGACAAGGGCAGCAGATATATGGGAACACCACCACCTCCAAGTTCCCCTCCAAACCACTCACCATCCTGACTTAGAAATATGTCAGTGTTCCTTCACAGTTGCTGGGTCAAAATCCTGGAATTCCCTCCCTAATGGCATTGTGGGCCAACCCACAGCAGGTGGACTGCAGCGGTTCAAGAAGGCAGCTCACCTCCACCTTCTCAAGGTCAACTAGGGACAGGCAGTAAATGCTGGCCCAGCCAGTGATACCCACATCCCACAAAATGAATTTTAAAAAACCTACTGGCGTTTAGAAGGCTAATTTGATTCATAATATATAAGATCTTAAGGGATCTTGACAGGATAGATGTGGAAAGGATGCTTCCTCTTGTGGGGCAATCTTGAACTAGGGATCATCGTTTCAGGGGGTCCCTCATTTAAGACTGAATGAGGAGTAACATTTTCTCAGAGCATTGTGAATCTTTGAAAGCTGGTGGAAACAGAGTCTTCGAATATTTTTAAGGTGGACGCAGATAGGTTCTCAATAAGCAATATTATTGGGTCGTTAAAAATCTGGAGTAATCAAATCAGCCATTGTCTTATTGAATGGTTGAGCAGTTTCAGAGGCTGAATGAGCTATTCCTGCTCCTAATTCATACACCCATATGTTTGTCTGTAATACCACCCCTGCCACAATCCCCAAATCCTACGGTTCTCACTGGGGGGGGGGGTCACAGAAATTTTAAAGCCTTGAACTGGAGTCACAAAGGAAATAGTCTGGGAAGGATATGCTAAAATATCCCAGGTCTTCACACACCTCAAAACTGTCATGAGGTTGAATAAATGGTGCCGAACAGTCATCAGAAATTGTCACAGGTTTGGTAACACAATACATTAGAATGTATACTTTGTCTGTTGATCATCCATTTAAATTAACCTGAGTTGGGTTTTCAGGTGTTGCGTTGAGTTACAGATGGTGCCGAGGTTTGAGATGATACAGACTGATCAGATGATGCAGTGACACCCCTCAGACAAGTGGCCACAGTGAGACACAAGATGTCAGAGGCCAGCAGCATGATACAGACCGTCCTGGAAAGTCATCTGCTGAATAAAGATGAAATGGTAGTCATCACCTTTGGATGCAAATGCATATGTTTTAGTGAAAGACATTCCTTGTACCCTAATGCTCTCTCATTTATGCACAGTGAATAAAATTCAACTTCCCAAGGCAAAATGGGAGGATTGTACACTTGATTTACACTTGTCCAATTTTACAACGGTCAGTACTGACCCCAGCTGCTGATATATATTGAACCTGTCAACATGGAGTCACCCAGCAATATGGATTCCAACTGTGAAAACAATCCCAATCATTTCAGAGGACATTCACTCGGCAGATTCCTTGAAAAAAAGGGCTTATCTTACGAGGAAAGGTTCTACAGTTTGGACATATGTTTCTAAACTCGAATGAGCATGAGTTCTTATTAAACCATAAAAGATTTGGAGAGGATTTGACTGGATGGATACTGAGTGGATGTTTCCCCTCATGGGGAAATATAGAACTATGAAGACATTGAGAGGTTCTCCTATTGAAGGTAGCGATGAGGTGGTATTTCTTCTCTAAAGGTTGTTACTCTTTGGAATTCTCTTGCACTTACAGCAGTGGAGGCTAGGTCATTGATTAGACAGATTTTTGCTCAATGAGGGAGTCAGGGTTAGGGGGAGAGGAAGGAAAGAAGAGTTAAGGCCACAATAATATCAGCTATGACAGACAGCCCAAAGTCTACAATCATATCAGCTGAGAGAGATGGCTCAATGGGCCGAATGACCTACTCCAGTCCTATTTCTTATGATCTGACGTCCCAGACTGTCAACAGATATCCCCAGCTGTGAATCTGAATACGGAGGATGAATGCGAACATGGTCAACAATCCTAAATTTCAACCATGTTCTGACGCCACTGTAGATGAAGCAACTGGCTCTTGATGACTAGATCATCTGCAGCTCAAATGAACTTTACAAAAGACAAACAACTGGAGATCTAGAAGTGAAGAGATATAAATAATCTTAGTGTAGGATTTAGATGACAGTGTGAAGTTTGTACACTTTATAAACACAGTCTGAATCTCACCCGAAAAGTACAAAATACTTGTGGGCAATCTTTATTCGGTGGGTTTTATTTAGTTTTTAGCAGTTTTCTTGTTGTGTTATGTGCTGGCTCAGGCATTTGTTCAGTCGGTTCACAATTATGAAACATTGAATAAACGATTATTGAAAACAATAAAGACAGGATTCGAGGAAGAATCTGTAGAAATTCTACTGAAAATTAGAAATTCTAATAACATTAATAATATTAATTCTCATTTTAAACATACAACATTAAAACTGAACAAAGAATTACACAGCTGGAAGGTTGTGAACAATTTTAAAAATGGAATACATGTTTCAGAATGCTCTGGTAATATTGGTTCAAATCTCACCAGGGAGACTGGATGGAATTTAAAGATTCTTTTTATTCATTCATGGGATATGGGTGTCACTGGCTAGATCAGCCGTTACTGCCTAGTCCTCAAGAAGATGGTGGTGCGCTGCCATCTTGAACTGCTGCAATTCATGTAGCGTAGGAACACCCACATGCCATTGGAAACGAAGTTCCAGGATTTTATACATGTCTGGAATTAATTATAAGGCAAGTCTCAGTGACAGTGACCATGAAACTATTATCAATTATTGTAAAATGCAAACAGTTCACAAATGTCCTCGAGGGAAGTAAATCTGCCATCCTTACCTCGTCTGGACTATGCATGATTCCACACCCACTGCCATGTGGTTGACATCTAATGGCCCTCTGAAATGGACCTAATACACCACTGAGTTCAAGGTCGGTGCTGGTCTTGCCACCATGCCCACATCCCATGAAAGAATAAAGAAAAATAACCTCAAAGGGAGAGCTGCCATAAAGAGGCTACACTCAAGGCCAACATTATGACGAGTTGGAATATTGTGCGTGCATGCGGAGAATGAGTGTGTTTTAGGGACACATCACTCCAAAGCCAGGTACAGCCTATCCTTTCACAGGAAGGAACCGCGAATGACCCAGCCACGTTAAATAATTGGATCATGGGGCAAGATTTCACCCGCCACCCATAGCCATTAGTGTTTTATCAGTTGAAAGTAAATGTGTTTGTTTCAGATAATTACATTTTGGATGAGTTAAGAACTTCACAATCACATGTTGCCATTCCCAGGATGGATGAAATCTGGCTGTTTCTCGGCCAGAAATAGCTCTGTGTCAATATTGACCCTTAACTTAATTTGGATTTAGGTAGAAATTGATAACCTTCTGAGTCTCTGTGAAGTGAATTCAGGGTGGGGTGGAAGATGACAGGGGAGTGGCTCTAGGCTGATTATTTTGAAACGGTGAGGCCTGATTCACTTAGTACTTAACATCTCTCAAATCCAAACCTGCAAGTTTCCTACATGGGGTTGAACATTAACACAGAATTTCAGCTCAATCTTGATTGTAAGTGACAACATCCATGGATGCCCTGACAACGCCCTGGAAACTGAGATTCATGGACCATGAGACCAAAGATACCTGGACCTGTTTACAAATGGTTCTTGGCAGCCATCTTAAATGCCGTCGTACCATGGGAACATGCATGTGCCATAAGAATACAGAAATGTACCTCCTTCCCTGAACAGTATTCATTGTCAATGGCACTGCAGGGAAATGCTTCGCCAGGAAAGAGCAATTTCTTACGGTGTTTACACAGTCAACATCAAGCGCTTCCACGAGTGTTATTGGACACTTTGTCACAACTCAATCCAATAGTGCACACAGCAACCATTCCATGTGATCTCTGAATATCTTGCCAGTTACAGCCAAATTAGAGCTGTTTTGGGCTGCAAGCCTGCGTCTGTTAAGAACTCCCCCCCGAAACATTGCTCACGGGACTCTTAAAACAAGGAGCTCTCCTCAGCTGTCTTGGATTTAATTCAAGGCCAGGTCCCAGATGTGAAAGGCCCAGAGTCAGTACCTGCAAAATGCTCAATTTTAATGAACTTTATTTATGCCTTTCCAAATTAAGACAGACAGACTTTGACAAAACTGAATTTATTCTTTAAAAGATTATACAGATTTCCATAAAGCATTGTAACAAATATAAAATAAATAGTGCATACAAATAATACTGAAAAAAAACTGTACACACCCAGTTTGTAGTGAATCAGCATATTCTCTATTTAAAAATATATTTTGTACTATTTATTCATTACAAGAGGGATTAACTTATCCAAACAGTAAATGCACTGGGCTTCCTTTGCTGTATTTCTAGCAGCAGTGTGTTACTACGAGGTGACTCTTCATCCTAGAAAACTCAGATTGGCAAAAGGTTAAAAATAAATGCTTGGGGTCATGATTGCTTTTCTCAGTATGAAATAAAATGTCATTAACATTGTGCCTTTATGTGCTTCCAAACAGATACCTGATCAACTGACTGCAAGCTTGGATAATATCTGTAGGTCTGGATGTCAACTGTTAGTACAGTCATTGCCTGTTAGTCTGGATGTTCCTGTAAGGCTACAGACCTCCCCAGCCGTGCAGAGTGAAGCTATCAGTAGTCCTCGTACATCAGGTCAATGGCCACACATAATGCTCCATTAGGGGATTCCAGACTTCTCAGCTACTTGTTTTACCAGCAGAAACCTTGACTGGCCGAGGTCTGCTTTCTACAGTCTGAAATAAGCTTCCCTTTTTCTCTATCAACACTGGCTAAAGCTGCACCCATCAAATGGCTGCTCTTAACATTTCTTTCCTGTGCTATTACTCTCAAGAAGTCAAATGAGATAAACGAAGATTAACACACTGACTGCTGATTTATGTGATGTTAGAATCCAGACAGACTATCAAAATATAATATGAACATGTACCTTACTTTGACGCGAGGGAATAAGGTCAGCTCCCAATTAAATGAAAAATGTCAACCACAGAGATGAGAGCACCAGCAGGAAAGTTGTATGCTTGTGTTTTGGGAATGTGAAGGGTACTGGCCAGAACCACAGGGCAGATTTACCAGGATGTTGCCTGGGCTGAAGAGTTTTTAGTATGAAGAGACGTTGCACAGAGTGGGGTTGTTTATCTTGGTGCAGAGAAGGCTGAAGCGGAACATAATTGAGGAGTATAAAATTACAGAGGGGGCATGGAACAGGAGACAGGAATGAACTTACCCTCCTGGTACAGGAATCAATGACTGGGGGCATAGATTTAAGACAAAGGGCAGGAGGTTTAGAGTGGATGTAAGGATTTTTTTCCCCCCACACAGAGGGTGGTGGAAATCTGGAACTCACTGCCTGTAAGGGTGGTAGAGGCAGAAACCCTCATAACTGTTAAGAACTATTTAGAAAGGCACTTGCAATGCCAACGTTCACAAGACTGTGGGCCAGATGCTGGGAAATGGGATTAGAATAGTTAAGCGCTTGTTTTTGACAAGTACATATTTGAAGTGCTGAAGGGCATTTTTCTGTGCAGTAGAGCTCTAGGACTCTATAGTGAAGAGTTGTTATTAAGGGTCTTTCCAGCCAAGAATTCTCTGCTCTTTGTACAAATAAATCATTGACAAGTGACGATAGCTTGCATTTACGACTCTAACATGATAAAACAGGATGAGATGATTCATGTTGCAGAGTGAAGAACAAACAATGATTTGAAAAGTTAAGGATACCATGTTTCTGAAGAGGAGTTTTAAAATAAGAACAGAAGGTGTTAAGCAAGGGATTTTGGGATGGAACCTCAGAACTGCATTGATACAGGAGCTGGCTCCACTGTCAAATGTCACAACAGATGTTACACAAGGGTCACAGCTGAAAGGCACTGGATGCCACGCTAAGACACCAAGCTGTACAGATCAGGTGAAGTGAGGCCAGGGAGGGATTGTAAATGAGGCCGAAGATTTCAAGGATTATGTGCTGGAATCTGACAGTCATTGTAAGTTAATGAGGACCGCTAATGAGCCACAGGACTGACAGCAAGACAAGAGATTCTGAATGCATTTGTAGGTGAATTGGAGTTAGTTTAATATGGAGCTTGGGGCCAGGAGGAGAATCTTGAGGTAATACAAACATTGATAATGCATTTAATGCTGGTGGAATGATGTGGGTGGTAGATTGCCAATGAGACGAAAGGAATAGCAAGCGTTCTTAGAGAAGGATAACGTTTGGAACTACTAAACTATCAACCACTAAGATCGCCAAAGGGGTGGCAATATTTTAAGATCTTGGGAGAGAAATATTTTGAAAATTAATTGTGAACGCAGTGCATGATATAATACGAATCAGCCTATCCAAACCAAAGCAAAGCACAAGTCAGGGAGGTAGTAGTTACAAATATGGGGGTTGAAAGTGAAACTTACACCTTTTCCTGAGTAGCAGTCATGTCTTATCCAAGAGCTGTTTTATTAACACTCTGGCATACATTCACCAGGCTTCAACACTTTCTTCTCTTCCAGCAAGCCTGTGGTGGTTCGGTATGGGATCCACATCTCTTTCAAAATGCACTCACTTCAAAGATGCCAGTGTATCAGGCACTCAGTATACATTTTATTGGTAAGTGATTTGCACGCAATAAGTTGCTTCATTCTTCTCAGCCTGGTCGTTAATTAAAATCAGGATTTCTTCCACGCCAGGATTCTGGCCTGGTGCAAACCGCAGGCCGATATGGTAAGTCTCACCACCTTCAAGCTGAAAGAAAATGCAAAGTTTCTGAAAAATGTGACAGTTTTATACTCGGGAACATGACGATTAACATGCATGAAGATGTATTAAGGATAGGTCTTTTGCACTTAAGACACATTTAAAAGTTAATTGTATAATTTCTTCTCCTGTCTGCTGGGTCAGTGCAAATCTGGAAAAAGGACGAAAACGCCACTTTCCTCTAACTTTCCACAGATACTCCAGCAAGGTCACAGTAGGAAATTAGGGAGTAGCAAGGAAATGCTATCCCAATGCATTCAGGTCTCATCAAACTAAAGAATGATGTGCCTCTGCAATGAAACTCATTTCACCTCAGTCCCCAGCTTTGAGCAGGCAATGGCCCTAGTGATGTTATTGCTAGACTGTTAATCCAGAAACTCAGCAAATGGTCCAGGGATCTGCCATGGCAGATGGTGGAATTTGTTGTAAAAAGAATCTGGAATTAAGGGTCTAATGGTGACCATTGTCAATTGCTGGAAAAGCCCAACTGGGTCATTAACGTCTTTTAGGGAAGGAAATCTGTCGCCCTTACTTGGTCTTGTCTACACGTGACTCCAGACCCACAGCAGTGTGGCTGACTCTTAATTGCCCTCTAGCCAATTAGGGATGGCAGTAAATGCTGGCCTAGCCAGAAACGTCCACACTCCGTGAGTGACACACAGCACTGCCAGCTCATGCTTTAGCTCCATTAGATACTGAGTCACATTGGGTCCTAATGCCTGATTCTACAGTTAGCTTGGGCCAAATTATATTGGCCTTTTTTGTCACTTGTCTGTCTTTGTGCTGCATTAACCAGTGAATGAATAGTGGCCTGAATTTGCAGGGTTTTTGATTGCGAACGGTACCTTATTTACTGACGTAACAACTGTTTACCAATTCCCTATCTAATTCTGATCGTAACTCACAGATTTACATACACACTGAATTAGGAGCAAGAGTGGTCTTTCTGACGCCTTGAATCTACTCCATCGTTTGATGAGATCATGACTGACCTCACTGTAGCCTAAAACTCCATTTTCTTGCATACTCTGATACCCTTCGACTCCCCTGGTAATCAAGAACCTGACTTTTCCTCAAAAATATTCAACGACCTTGCCTTCATCGTTGTTTCAGGTGGAGAGCTCCTCAGACTAATAACTCAGAAAAAAATTCCCCTTGCTTCCAACTTGAATTGGACGTCCCTTATTTTTAAACTATGCCACTATATTCTAATCTGTTCAACAACAGAAGGCATCCTTTCAGCATCCACCCTGTCAAATCCCGTCAGGATCTTATATGTTTCAGTAAGATCACCTCACGTTCTTATAAACTCCAATGGACAGAGATGCAGCCTGACCAATCTTTGCTCAACAGATAATGGTGCAGATTAACATGGAAGTCCTACTTACCAACTCCCAGTGTTTCTTTTCACACTCATCAGTACATCAAATAAACCAAATGGAACAAAAACAGAAATTGCTGGAGAAACTCAGCAGGTTTAGCAGCATCCGTGGGATGAAAGCAGAGTCAACATTTCGAGTCCAGCGACCCTTCTTCAGAATGTTCCGAATGACCCTTCTGCATCAGTTCTGTTGAAGGGTCACCGGACTCGAAGCATTAACCCTGCTCTCTCCTAGCAGATACTGCCAGACCTTAGGGGCGGCACAGTGGCTAGCACTGCCGCCTCACAACGCCAGGGACCCGGGTTCAATCCCACCCTCGGGCGACAGTCTGTGTGGAGTTAGCACATTCTCCCTGTGTCTGCGTGGGTTTCCTCCAGGTGCTCCGGTTTCCTCTCACAGTCCAAAGATGTGCAAGCTAGGCAAATTGGCCATGCTAAATTGCCCGTAGTGTTCAGGAATGCGTAGATTAGTTGATGGGTCTGGGTGGGATGCTGTGAGGGCCAATGTGGACTTGTTGGGCCGAAGGGCCTGTTTCCACGCTGGAGGGATTCTATGATTCTACTGAGTTTCACCAGCAATTTATAATTTTGTTTCAGACCTCCAGCATCCCGTAGTTCTTTGTTTTATTTTAGAAATAAACTAATGAATCACCCCTTAAAGGTGCACAAGCAAATTAGCACGAATGGAAAATGGAGCAGGAGTAGGCCATTCGGTCCTTCTGGTCCACTCTGCCATTCAATAAGATCACAACTGATCTCCTTCTGTCTCAGCCACATGTTCCTGCACTATCCCCATATTCTTAGATGGCTTTTACATCTGGAAGTCTATCAATCCGGTTCATGAATATAACCGATTGTTGAGTTTTCACACTACTTTGGAGTAGAGAATTTTAAAAAATCATCACCCTCCAAATGAAGAAATTCCTCCTCACCTCAGCCCTAATTGGCCAATATCTTATTCTAGTTGACGGTCCTAGACCAATCCTCACCCCTACCCAGCCAGGAAAAACATCTTTCTTGCAACTTACCCGGACCAGCCCTTTAGGAATTTTGTAAGTTCCAACAAGATCATCTCTCATTCTTCCAACTCCAAATAATACAGGCCCGGACTCCTTAATCTCTTCTGATTGGACAGCCAGCCCAGGAATTAGACTGATGAACATTTTTTTGCTCTCCCTCATTGGCAAGTATTACCTTCTTTAGGTAAGGGAACCAAAAACAGTTCACAGTAATCCAGGGGCAGTCTCACCAGAGCTCTATACAATTGCCACACAACATCAATTACATCTCTATTCCTCAGACAAAGTCCTTTTTGTTCATCTGCCCGAGCTACTGGATCAATAAATACTCTATGCCTCTTTATTCTCAACCTTAACAATACAATTAATATAACATTAACATCCAGACCATAAATACATTGTAGCCTTGTATAACTCTCTCAGGAGTGAACAAGAAGAGGCTATTCTTCCCAAAGTTAATTCATAACACATTTTTATTCCGGGTAGTTTGAACAATTCTAAAGCTTTTCTCTTATAGCCTTGTCTTGAAGATTATTCTAATTATTAAGTTAAATAAAGTAGTCCTTATCAATATCTGTTCCAAAGTTACTTTTCATCAACTTAAAATTTGTAACTCGTGGTCACTCTATTCTACCTGGAAGTATTAATTTTGGTCTAAATTATTGATAAAACGAAGAAATGAGACATGCTTCCTTCATCAGGACACACAGCAAACAATAGTGAGGTTTGAAAGTGTTACCTTAGGTAAACATATTACATAGAATTAGAATTAGAATCCCTACAGTGTGGAAACAGGCCCTTCGGCCCAACAA
>NC_063362.1:31607292-31728380 GCF_021869965.1 Rhincodon typus
AGAGAGAGAGAGAGAGAGACACAGCACGCACAAGTGAGTAATCTGTTTTCATTACATTGAGGAATGAATATTGGCCAGAACATAGAAAATCTGCCTCTCTTCATTTATTGCACTTCTCTAAATGCTGTCTTGGGATCTTTTAAATCCATTTGGTACAAACAAATGGTGTTTTAGTGCCTCATGCTTTTTCTCACTATACTGAACTGTCAGCCTAGATTCGGTGCTTCAGTGTTTGAGGACACATTTGAAGCCATAGCCTTAAGGCCAAGAGGTGACTGACTCCAGCTGACACATTATCCTCTGTCTAGAGCAGTTGAGCCTGAGGACTTGGCCAGAAACTGAAGGGGCTAAATTTAAAGATAATCCTTAGTGAGTGAGTGGTCAATTGACAGAACAGGATCCCGAAGGAGATGATGGAAGCAACTGGGATTGACTCATACAAATGCAAATTAGATATGTTTATTTCAGAAAATAATAGTTTGAAATGCAGTTTATGGCTAATTCTAAACATGTCATATAGTAAATGAAACATGAGAGGAAAAACTGGAGGGAGGATTGGACCTCAGTCCCTCATGTCCTACATCTGAGAGATTTGGCAATATTTGAGTTTGTGCAGTTGAATTACCAGAGCTTGACTATAGATACTGGCAGGACTTCATTATCAAGCATGTACCAGAACATTAGGAGAAGACTGCGTATTTTCTTTGTTGCTTTGCAATTCATTTCATACATTCTAAATCAATTAAATATCATATTTAATCCATCCTGATGGCATCTCCTCACTCAATCCTCCCTACAGGCTACAGAATATAAGATTCTCTAACTTGTTGAGGACAGACCATTGATTTGCAATTTTAACTCTACTTCACTCTCCACATATGCTGCCAGATCTGCTGAGTGTTTCCAGGGTATTCTGCTTTAATTTAACATTCTCTAACCTTCCCTCATAGCTCAATCCCCTCAGCTTACATCATCGGTGAGTGGTTGATGACCAAAGCTGAGTGCAGTACTCCAGGTGCACTATGACCTAGGCATTACAAGGTCATAACTTTGGGCACACTGCCTTCAAAATGTAGACAAAATATATTCCACAAAAGAAATGTTCCAGGTGCTACTCTGGATTTTTATTTTCCTGAAAGAATTACTTTTCAATATTGGGTGAAAACATTGAAATTATTTTAAATTGAATCATGCACAGCATTCACCTCGAAAGAGTCTTCTTTGTATTGGAGTAAATCCGGCCGGTTGGTCCGCAGGGAAAACATCCGTTTGTTCGGGTACGGATTGGTGTAGCTGATGCGTTTGGTGCTACCTCTCCTTTCCCCGACAGGAATAGAGATCTCGAAAGCCTTTGAACAAAGAAAACAGCATGAATTCGAACTGAAAAGAGAAACCAACAAGATTTTTATGTCGATCCTACTGCCTAACCCCAATGTAGGTCAATATTCACAATTACTGAACCTCGAGTATTGCTGCAAAGAGAAAGATGTTACTGATGTTTTACACATGGTTTGTCAGGACAAATGCAAGAATGCCAAATTTTAAACAATTTTAAACAACCACCTATACTACAAGGCAACTCGACCAATGAGAGTCAACTATCCAACCAACTAGCACTCTTTTCTCTAACAGTATAAACTGTTGTGATTATTTAATTTTTTTTACTAAAATTTGTGGTAAAATTTCAAGTACATGGCAATCAGGATCAACTTGCCAACCAATCAGCAACTTTTTTTTCCCCTGTATTAAAAATGGTTGTGATCATTTTTGGCACTCTTACATATGTCCTGATGCAAGATGAGACGTTTTGACAACTTGTCTCTCTTTTCAGCAGTAACAAGGTCTTTCTACGTAGTCATCCATCAGTCAACAGGAGGTTGATTACTTGGCCCTCTCTCTCACATCATTGAAGCAGCTCTATTTAGTCCTCATTGAAGAGTTCTGAGATATGGATGTCAAATTCAGCACTGCTTCAGCTCAGATCAACAAACGTAGCACAAAGTCAGATTGAGCCTCAAACTTTGCTGGTTTATACAGCTCATTTCCACGTTAATCCATGCACTTAACAACTGAAGAATCAAGGCAATCCAAGAAGCTCAAGTTCAATTAGCAAGAAAACTGAAAAAGTAACAATCTGTGCTGGTAATCATGAAATACAAGTGGAGGTGCTCCTGTTGCCTTGTCTAATCAACCTGCTCGAAAATCAACAAAAAAAAACCCAAAAAATTGCAGGTTCTGGAATTCAGAAACAAAAATAGAAATGCCGGAAAACCTCAGAAGGTCTGGTAGTGTCTGTGCAACTCTATTTTCTCTCCACGGATGTGACCAGGCCTGCTGACTTTTTTTCCCAACAATTTGTTTACGCTCAATAATCAACCCTGCTGAAGTTAATGACTATTGGGCAGGATGTATAACAGGCGTCCTGTACCACAGCCACGCTCTACCGTCTGAAATTATTTTCTCCCTTTTTTTGCCACAATGTAGGATGCTTCTGTTGAAAAGCAACATAACTCACCTCGCGATTTATGAGAGAGTTTGTGCAGCAGTCACAGTGGGCTCTGCAGACCTTGATCACAGTGAGTTCAGATGTGAAGCTCCACTGCAGTAGTTCCAGGGTCAATGCAGGTCATGCCAACAGCATGATACCTTGGTTACATCTAATGCTCTAACTTCACAGAACAAAAACATCCTCTCTAAAGATTACTGAGTTTGTGACTAAATTACTTGTCTTCACTGAAACAACTAGTTCATCAACATAATCAAAGAGGCAGCAGAATCCTTTCATTGACATAAATTAAGTGGCATCAGGGTATACTGCGCATGACCAGGGGGTCTGCAGCAGTTCAAGAAGGCAGCTCATCTGCACATTCCCAAGGGCAATTAGGGACGGGCAATAAATGCTGACCCAGCCAGTGACACCCATGTCCCACAAATGAATTAAAAAAACACTACTGAAGTCTTGCCTTTCTTTTCAACATTAACATTTCACATCTTCATGGGTGTTCAGTGAATGAGCAGAGGAGGTACTGGGGCTGAAGGAGGTATCAGAACGAGGAGGGGTTAGGTTGGAAGAAATATTATACTGAGGAATGTTGGGACTAAAGGGGACAGAAGTAGGTTAAATCACTGAACTGCGGATGCTTGGCATTGAAAGGACACAGAAATAAGAAGAGGAAACCAAAGCAGGCAAAACTAATGGGCAAGAAGAGTTATTCTTATTTATACAAAAGGATTCATTGAGGTACTCAAATGGTTGAGTGAATAATCTCCTGTTGATCCATCTGTCTTTAATAAAGATGCAATAATCCCATTACCTTAGAGATGGTAGGCTGCTTACAACTTAAGCAGATCAGCCAAGATGCCACCAGCTGGCGAAAATCTACATCCACTACATTCAGGTAGAGACAGCGATCTCCTTCTTTCTGAGGACGCACACTAATGTGCAGGTCCTTGACTTCATGAGGTGGAAGTAGGAAGACATCGGATGGTGTAGGCTATGGTGATAACAAAAACATGTTGACGTTTCAAGAACAATTTATAAAATTGTATTCCTAAACATCAATCTATATAAATTCTCACAAAGACAGAGCAGACTAACAACACAGGTCTCTTTTTATCTCTCATGCTGTCCTATGGATGAGATTCTGAACGATACAAGCTCTTTCCATGCAGCAGCTTGTGCTACCCCATCCAGCTGAGTTGTTTTCGAACACGAATGGAAATGCCTCTGCCAGCTCTCACCCTGTCCTCACTGCAACCCCACAATCTGCAGCTGTGGTCACACTGCTTAATATGTCTCACTCTATCCAGGTCAAATGTGCAAAGTATAATCACCTTAGCGAATTCACTCAGCTTAGTTCTCAATTAAACCAGGGAGCATTTTGATTTATAGTTGTTATTTGCACATTGGGCAGCTCACACTGATTTTCAGGCTAATACATTAGTAGCAAGGAATTGTGGTATTGCATAAATTTGGAAGCTAATCTCTTGCATCTCGAAAGATGTGAAAGTGACAAACCGATATTTGAAATTGCTCAGATTAATCTCTCGGTCAATATATTTACCTGTAACTCTTCAGGACTTGAGCTATAAGCAGCGACTTTCCTGACAGTTTGTGTCCCACGCAGAACCAGTGAGAGTTGAGTAAGTTCCCCGACCACACAGCTCACATCGATCTTTTGCAGGGAGTGTATGTAGAATTGCCATATCTGGATGGGCACTGCCAGCCAGGGGTCCCTGCAAAATGAAGCCAGAAAAATTCCTCCCAATTGTTTCTCCTTGTTTCCCACTCTCTCGATTTGATTAAACTGCAATAGCACCATGCAAGATAAATGTGTATAATTTGCCACTAATTGAACCCCAGTTGCAAAGACTGGGGCTAATTTTTAGAACATTTCCTGGCAGTGCTTCCCAAACCTTTTTCTAGTTGTGATCTGATTTTGAGGATTGAGGTGCATCTCTCAATGAGAACTTGCAGGGTTTGAGGAAAGGAGAGGGAATATGAAAATGTAGGGGAGGAAAGGCTGTGAGAGCAGGAGCTTATTAGAATGAAAGCACATCTGGTATAACTCAGTCAGAGGTCCTGATGCCAATTTTAGGAAGCTGTACCCTAGAGTCTCCTGATGTACTACTGGCACATCAAAGCTTCCAATCACTGACTGGTACTTGGGAAAGTAAATCTCAATAGGTGATTGCCAATCAGGTTCCAGGATAGAACAAAATGCAGCAGATGAACATCTGAAGAGAACAGACTGGCAGGGCATTTTATCAGAAAGCAACACAAGAATTTTCTAGACAACAAGGTGCAGAGCTGGATGAACACAGCAGGCCAAGCAGCATCATAGGAGCAGAAAGGCTGACGTTTCGGGCCTAGACCTTTCATCAGATATGGGGGAGGGGAAGGGGGTTCTGAAATAAATAGGGAGAGAGCGGGAGACGGATAGAAGATGGATAGAGAAGAAGATAGGTGGAGAGGAAACAAACAGGTCGAAGAGGCGGGGATGGAGCCAGTAAAGGTGAGTGTAGGTGGGGAGTTAGGAAGGGGATAGGTCAGTCCAGGGAGGACGGACAGGTCAAGGGGGCGGGATGAGGTTGGTCGGTAGGAGATGGAGGTGCGGCTTGAGGTGGGAGGAGGGGATAGGTGGGAGGAAGAACAGGTTAGGGAGGCAGGGACGAGCTGGACTGGTTTTGGGATGCGGTGGGGGAGGGGAGATTTTGAAACTTGTGAAATCCACATTGATACCATTGGGCTGCAGGGTTCCCAAGCAGAATATGAGTTGCTGTTCCTGCAACCTTCGGGTGGCATCGTTGTGGCACTGCAGGAGGCCCAGGATGGACATGTCGTCTGAGGAATGGGAGGGGGAGTTGAAATGGTTCGCGACTGGGAGGTGCAGTTGTTTATTGCGAACCAAGCGTAGGTGTTCTGCAAAGCGGTCCCCGAGCCTCCGCTTGGTTTCCCCGATGTACAGGAGGCCACAATGGGTACAGCGGATGCAGTATATCACATTGGCAGATGTGCAGGTGAACATCTGCTTGATGTGGAAAGTCTTCTTGGGGCCTGGGATGGGGGTGAGGGAGGAGGTATGGGGGCAGATGTAGCACTAATCTTATTTCAAATTTCCAGCACTGGTCATTTCATTTTCACTTTGTCCAATGTGACAACACAGATCCAATAGGTTTAGTGATCTCCTTCTATCTGTCTGTCATGGCTCCATGACAGAATGCTCCCATCATGGAAGAGAGAGATCACTGGGAATTCTCCTCCCCTAATGCACAACCCCAACAGCAGTCAAAGAGATGCGCTATTCAAAGACTCAGCTCTCCAGACCTGCAGTGTACAGACAAAGGGCATCAAACGGCATCTATACTGTTATGTACACAGTCACAGTGTCATATAGCATGGAAACAAATCCTTTGGTCCAATATATCTGTGCCAAACCAGATATCCCAAACTGATTTAGTCCCATTAGCCAGCATTTGGCCCATGCTCCCGAAACCCTACCTATTCATATACCCATCCAGATGCCTTTTAACTGTTGTAATTTTACCCGACTCCACCACTTCCTCTGGCAGCTCGCTCCATACACACACTATCCTCTGCGTGAAAAAGTTGCCCTTTAGGTCTCTTTTAAATCTTTCCCCTCCTACCTTAAACCTATGCCCTCTAATTTTGGATTCCCCTACCCTGGGAAGACGACCTTGTCTATTTACCCTATCCATGCCCCTCATGATTTTATAAACCCTTATAAACTCACACCTCATCCTCTGACACTTCTGTGAAAAAAGCCCCAGCCTATTCAGCCTCTCCCTGCAGCTCAAACCCTCCACGTTTGGCAACATCGTTGTAAATCTTTTCTGCACCCTTTCAAGTTTAACAACATCCTTCCTATAGAAGGGCGACCAGAACTGTACATGGAATTGGCCCATCCGATCCCGTTGTGCTCTGAGATAACGTTCTTCCCTGTCCACTGCACCACCTATTTTGGTGTCATCTGCAAACTTACTAACCATACCTGCTATATTACATGTGTTTTTGGTTGAAAATTGCATTGTACACTCTCAGATCTGCTACTGTGACAAATGCAAAGTATAGAAGGCAGCACTGATGTTATTGCAGACCCAGCTATTTCATACAATAATTAGTTGATGCTTAATCACAGTACATTCAAATTAATGGGTAATAGTTTCTCACATGTAAACAATGACAAAGAACTTCTTAACCTCTGGGCAGGGGCCACATGCCACTTTCAGGAAAACATCCTGAGGCTCATTGAGGGCCTGTAGAAGAAATAAAAATGAGATAGTTAAAAAGCCGATTGATAGATCATATTAATATATGATCTCCAATCAAAACATAAAACGTTCTCTGCTGATGCTAATGGTAAGACATCTGCAAGTAAGCAACTATCAAATCTTTTCAGTAACTTGAGCTAATATGTGAAGCAACCCTATAAATCTTTGATACTTCTCTCAGTTCACAACTTTGCAAACTCCCAAAGGCGGTGCTAAGGCCTTTAGAAAGGCAGAGAAACCCAGCTCCAAAAATGGAGATACTTTTTGCCATATTGCCACACGGCACAGTGGCTCAATGGTTAGCACTGCTGCCTTGCAGCTCCAGGGACCCGGGTTTGATTCCAGCCTCGGGCGACCGTCTGTGCAGAGTTTGCACATTCTCCCAGAGTTTGCATGGGTTTCCTCCGGGTGCTCTGGTCTCCTCCCACAGTCCAAAGATGTGCAGGGTAGGTGGGTTAGCCATGGGAAATGCAGGGTTACAGGGATAGGGTAGGATGGGGTGGGTCTGAGTGGGATGCTCTTCAGAGAGTCAATGTGGACTCAATAGGGCGAATGGCCTGCTTCCACACTGTAGGGATTTCACATAGTCAAATTTTACAGCATTTATTAATTTGCATACCAAACAAGTGCCTGCACCTCACTAGAAGAATATACACAGACTGAAGAACTCAAACCAATTCAAAAACATAGAGTGTTTCTAAGCATGTTATCGTCTCTCAAACAATGTTAGTAGAAAACATTTTCAAACAGTCATGTGGAGCTCAGAAACCACGTAACATGATCAGTGCCCACCTTCCTACTGGGTAAAATTTAATCTTCTCAATCCTTTCCTTGCCTTCTGACAAGAAAGAATAAGGAAATGCTGATGAAGGACAATGCTAATGTCCATCGCTGGAGGTTCTCTCCTTTGCTCCATTTAGCAAGAACATCATTGAAATGAGAAACTCAAGGTGTGTGGATGCCAAGCTGGGACCAGCATCCCACCATCTTGTGCTGCATCATTTATCAGAGTCATTCCCTTCAGAGGGTTGGTGTAACTCAATGGGCCGAATGGCCTGCTTCCACACTTTAGGGATTCAAGTTTTTGAAAAGTTACATCAGCAGCACTGGAGTAAATGTAATCCAGAGACCCAGATTAATGCTTCGGGGATAGCAGGACAAATCCCACTGTGGAAATTAAATTCAATCAATAAATCTGGAATATAAAACCAGTTTCAGTAATGGTGGCCATGATAAGTACCATCAATTGTTGTAAAAACCCATCTGGTTCAGAAAGGAAATCTGCCATCCTTACTCGATCTGTCCTACATGTAATTCCTGACCCACAGCAATGTGATAAACTCCAAACTGCCCTCTGCTAGGCCAAGCAAACCACTTAGCTCAAGGGCAACTGAAATGGGTAATAAACACTGATCTTGTCAGCAATGCTGCCCACTTCCAATGAAAGAATAAAGTTGAAAAAAACTGGTATTTTATAAAAAATATTATCACTAAAGTCTGGAGTGGGAGGAGGTTATTTAACCCGTTCAACTTGTTCTAGCTAAAGCATGTACTTTCAGAAACAGAAACTTCCTGCATTAACTACGTTGAGGGTTAACCAGCATTGCTAAAGATCTCTGTATCACTCAGTTCACTTCTCACCATGTACCGCTCCACAACCACATACTATTTCATGGAATTTTGCAGAAGGCCATTTGGCCCAGCTGATCCGTGCTGGTACTTTTTTTCCACAGGAGCCTGTTGCTTTATATAGGATACGTTGAAAGCTCACTTCTATCCCAATGAAAACACTGTCAGAACAAACCCGTTCTGAAGAAGGGACACTGGACACAAAATGTTAACTCTGCCTTCTGTCCACAGGTGTTGCCAGACCTGCTGAGTTTGTCCAGCAATTTCTGATTTTGTTCTAATTTCCAGCATCCACAGTTCTTCCATGTCTTACTTCGTTTATTTCAGAAGCCAGCAAATAGACCTATGATTATTTTTGGCATCACTGGCAGCTTGAAGCAAGTGGAAATACAAATTGTCATGCTTCTGTAGCTCTCATTAAGGTTCCGAGCAGTAAACCAACCACAGTGCTAAATATGCATCTTTAACAGTTAATCCATTCAGGTGGATAATTATCAGATCTTCTTCAAAGTGCCTAACCACCGGGGCTTGGCACCACACCAGGATCCCCCTGTGTTAATATTCTTTCTTGATTGAGTTTACAATAGGATCGCTGTTCAATCATCATACAAGAACTTAACATAAATATTTGGAACTTTCATCATTTTTCACAAATTTATCATGAATGGGAATATATTCATCCCATTATCACAAGACTCCTGCACATGATTTCTGTGTTCTCAGTAGATGATTGGATTGCATTCCCACTTTCAGTAAAAGAAAACAACATGTGAATGCTTCCAGGACTTTGCACTGTTTGAAACTTAGACCCAAACCAGGGCCATTTTCTCATACCGTGGTCTGAATTTTCATCTCTCGTCCTGAGTTAACCCATGTTGGGAGGACAAAACAGGACCTGGTGGAGCTGCATTTTAAAATTTGGCCTCTGATTTCCACCAGCTGCTATTTTCAGCAAGTCAGGAAATATAGTAGGTTCAACTCAACACTCACTTAAAAGTGATGTTGGGTTCGCTATTTAAATGTCAGATGAAAATTTAAGTTTCCATGTAATGGCTACTTTGTGGGGGTGGATGAGGTCTTGAAGCCTAGGGGAGCCACAGTTTATGAACTTCGGAAGCAGAAACCATTAATCTTGTACAAATAAACAAACATTGGCATCGAAAAATGAGTTCAAATAAGGATAACGTTATGATGTTTGGCCATTGTTTCATTCTGCTTCTGTCGATACAGTTGCAAGGTGACTTCTTTATCAAAGTTGACCGAGGTCCTAGAATGACTAGGTGACTCAACCTGGCAAGAAATTGTTTACTCAGTGCAATGGGAACTGTGACTTTTATTTGATTGTCAGTTTAATTAGCTCATAATAATCTTTGTTTGAGGTGGTTTTCAAAACCTGTGTAAAAGATTAAAGATATTTTCAATGGGATCGTCACTGGTTCTGCTTGATTTACAATTTTATGAGCATATAAGAGGTAGTTTTCTTCAAAGATTAACTTGAATGGCTGATTTTTTTTTTAAATTTCATGAGAGTTTCAAACATTTGCCACTGTTATCATATGGCTCACGAATTGTATACCTAGTGAATACTGGATGAGGGGACATGTGGGCATGGGAAATATGATGGGGCATGAAGGTGGCATGGTAGATATGAAGAAGCATGGAGGGGGCATAGTCGGTGGAAGAAGATAACAACCATGGCCTGATGCCAAGTAACAGGAGGTGGGCATTCCAATCTGCCACCTCTGTAGCTGCTTCAGAGCTGTGTCAGGAGCAACTGATAGCTACACAACAAATACCAGGTGAGTGGGCTAACATTTAGAAGTCAAATTGACTCTCAGTCATTCTGGTCCAGTGGGTAAACTACAATCTGGTGAAACCCACAGAAATTAAAAAGATAAAAAACAAGCAGGTTCTACAATGGGCATGGAATCAGTTCCATCAGGTTACTGCCCAAACACTGGAAGGAGGTGACCCCTACTCTTTACATGATGTCAACTGTGACTGGTGCTAGCACCTATAACCTAACCCGAGACCTACGCGCAAAGTCTAGACCAACACTACAGACCTGAGGGAGTGCTGCATTGCCAGAGGCGTTGTCTTTCAGAGGAGGTGTTAAAACCACAGTCTTGTGTACTCTTCCATGGTGCATATATGACATAATTCAAACAGCTCTGGTGTCCTGGCCAATACTTCTATCCCTCAATTAACACCTAAATTAGGTTATCTGTTCATTATTACATTGCTGCTTTTTTGGACGCTTAACAGTGTGATAATTAGCTCCTCAATTTCCCACATTGCAAGAACAACAACACTTCAACAATTAATTGATTGTAAAGCACTTTGGGGCATCGCAAATAAATTATTTTACAAAAGGCTAACAAAAGCTATGGATAATCCCATATCTGTCAAAAACTTCTGAATTTAATATACAATCTGTGTCAAAACATATCTATTACATTTTTTACAGAAGGAGTATGGACTTTTCAAAACAGACTTTTCAAAGTAAAAGAGTGAATGTGAAACACACAAGTGTTCAGCAAGCCGGGTTCAAAAGGTATCATGATTGCTTGAGACTGTTGGAGACTGACTGCTGTGCGAACCTAAGTAATGATTTATAGCCATGCAAGATTTGCTGTACTTTTGAAAGGCAAGGAGAGATCAGCAAGTCATGATAAAGACTGCTGCTTTGTCAAACAGTGAGGGAGACAAAGGGAGAAATCACATTCATTGGCAGTTGTTTTAGTAGCAGCAAGAGAGGTATAAAACAGCCATTTTTTTTTAAACAGTGATTGCGAGGAGACCAAAATGGTGCTGTTTAAAGAAGACATTAGGAAAGAATAAACTCACCATCCCCCCGCCAGCTCCCAAAGCAGATATCATGCTAATGACTAAAATGGGAGGCATCTCTATTCATGTAATTTCTCATTAATAATACAAGTTATCTAGAAAAAATTTGCAGCCGTCAATATCTTTGGGTGTGTCCTAAAGAATAATGGGACATGTTCAAGCAATATTTTTAGGTTATAGGTCACTGAGTTCTATTGGTGCTACTTCAATGTTAGTCCACTGATCTGCATTAATGGATGACTGTGCTCTCAGCCAAGTTTCTATGAGAAAAATCATTTAAACCTGAATGGAATCTTTTGGTTAGATGACACTGTGAGCAGTTTTTGCTTCCATATTATAAGAATGGTAAGGTGCTGAGAAGGGAGTGCAAAAGGATTTCCAAGGATATGCCAGAATGAAGTGATTATACTTAATCATAAAAAATTGAACAGGCTGAAGCTGTTTTTCTAGAAAAGAGCATACTGAGAGGATATCGGATAAAGTGTTTTTAAAATTTTAACACGGTTTGACTGATATGTTGTACAGGAGATATTTTCATTTGTCGGTGACGATTGAAGCCATTGTTATCAGCCCCGTGTCTAAACTCTGTTCCCTAGCTCTGACTCCACCCATCTCACTGTCAACACAGTGAAACTAAACCAGTCTGTTTATGGTGCCAGAGTCACATTTAATCCCAAGAATAGTTTCCAATCATGCTTCTACGCCAGCATGAAGACTATCTATTTGCATTTCCATAACACCGTGCAACTTTGCAATGACCACTAGGAATCATGATAGCACACAAACCCACAGCCACACTATGACAAACACTCACAAGGACCAAAGACCCCACACTCATGACATGCAGGACCAACATAGTTTACAAAATACCTTGCAATGACTGCAACAAACATTAACATCAGCCAGGAAACTAGCCATCTGGAAACACAAACACCAGCTAGCAGCAAAACAACACAACAAACTTTCCCTCATCTCAGTGCACTTGGACAATGAAGGCCATCAAGTTAACTGGGACAACATGACCATCCTAGCTCAAGCCAACCACACACACACATGGAAATTCCTACAGGCCTGGTTTTCAACTCGTAATGCAATCAACAAATATGTGGAATTAGATCCCATATACAAACCCATGCAGAACAGAACCGAAATGACACGACCTGACTTAACAAACCGGATTATATAAATACCAAGCAGAGTAAAATAACATCACTTCATCGGAGGCCACACCGATGATGTTACCTAGCATGGTGACGAAATGTCTGTACGATAACCAGCCAGCTCTGCGAGCAAGCCAACAACCTCATCCACAACCCAAGCTACAAATCTTTGCAAGAACGTTAAACTGTGCAACTTTATCTCCACCTCAGTTCCTCTGCGGCTAAGACCTTTATTTGGCCTTTGTTATCTCAGGACTCGCTTATTCCAACACACTCCTGGCTAACTCTGTAAATCTTAGGTCTTACAAAACTCTGCTGCCTGTGGTTTTAAGTTGCACTAAGTCCCATTGACTTATATTTTCTGTGCTTGCTGAACAACATTGGCGCAGTTCAAGTAACATCTTCATATTAAACTGTCATCCTTGTTTTCAAATCCTTTCATGTTTGCACTGCTGCCCCTACCTCTGAAAGTTTCTCTCAGCCCACATCTCTCCAAGGTCTCTGCTCTCATCTAATCCAGTCTCCTGAGTAGCCCTGGTTTCGATCATCCCATCATTGGTCTCCATGCATTCAGCTGCCCAGAGCCTAAATTCTGGAATTCCCTCCCTCAGTCTCTCGGCCAGCTACCTCATCCACCTCCTTCTAAAAATTCCTTTTCGACAAAGTTTTTGGTCATTTAATCTGCTATCTCCTCATGTAGCTCAGTGTCATATTTTGTTTTATAATGCTCTTCTGAAATGCTTTAGGAAGTTTTATCACATCAAGAATGTAATCTAAATGTAAGTTGCGTTGCCTATGTAACTGGCAAGGAGGAGACATAATGCTTGTCCTCATTTCAATGGCTCGCTGTGATTGGATCAGCCATGTTGGAGGCTGTGCCAAATGCCAAGGCTGAAACCATTAAGGGTGACAGGAGAGACAGTGGTATACCAGCAATCTCACTGGGCTAGTAACCCAGAACCTGGGCAAACTCTCTGGTTAAAATCCCACTATGGCAGCTAGTGAAATGTAACTTCAGTTCACAGAATCTGGAATTGAAAGGTTGTCTCGATAAACATTGACTGTGAGTACATCACTGACTGTCATAAAAACCGAGCTCACTTTAGGGAACGATATCGGCCATCCTTACCTTGTCTGGTCTACATATGAATCAGCAATGTGGTTAACTCTTTACTTCCCTCTGAAATGCTATTCAATTCTAGGGCAATTAAGGACAGACAACAAGTACTGGTCTTGCCAGCAAAATCCATATACTATGAAAGAATAATTAGAAAGGGCTCAGTGCCAATCCTTCTTCTCACATTCTATTTCTCCCTCTCCTTCAAGATAATTCAGCTCCAATTAGCCTCTCTCCACTTCAATGCTGCCCTTGAGTCTTTCTCATTTCAGATTCCCAACTACAGCAATCAAGTCAGGCAGCAATGCAAGACATGATAAAGATGAAAGATTATCACTTACTCTCAAGCTTGCAGTCATTAGCTCAGTCACTGGCACAATGAGTATTTTAGAAGTGGGTTCCGCACAGGGACAGACATGTCACATGAGGCCCTGATGCTTCTGACCAGTTGACTCAGCTTACTGCTAATGTTTATTTGTACAAGTGGCTCTAAATCCTTTCTCAGTTTCGAAAAGGTCAAAAGCACTTAAAACTTATTGGCTTGTCATTAACATGAGGAAATCAATAACATACCATTTTTTTTGTCTCACAAATGATGTTGAAATCACTGCAGCGAACGTTGATCTGAAGCTCAGCATTCAGTGACTGTACTGTCAGGCCTGAAAAATTTCAAATGACTTAAAATGACACACAGCAGTAGGGAGAAATACAGGAATTTCATAGACTCACTGCCCTTCCCTCCATATGAACAGGAGATGTGCAGTAATTGATTGTAAAATTAGTATTATAAAGAAAAATGATGTGGACAGTGAAACTAAAAGGAGACAATATATGTTTCCCAGTGCTTTCTGCTGCACGTTTAGCTTCCTTTACCTGGTAAAATATATTTGGGTTCAGTGAAGTGAAAGGCCATTGTCCCACTGTCTACTCTCTCAGTCATTAGAGAGAGACGAGCAGGAGTGAGTTTAACCTCAGGGTCACCACGCCTCAGGCGAGGGACGAGATCAAGAAGGCAGTGCCTCCATGATAACCTCAGCCCATACGGGAGTTGAACCTCTGCTGTTGGCACCATTGTGCTGCATACCAACTAACTTTTCCAAAGTCAATTTGAAGACTCCAATCCATAGATATATATGACAGGATAGTTTCATGAACAGTGTGTTCTAAAGTTTCAACTACTGCCATGACTCAAAAGTGCAATTCCAGTTGCATTAACTGACTGATAATTATAGGCTGCTGTACACTGCAATTCGTTGATCGTTTACATCTCTTTAAGTGATATCACAATTTTCCATAATGGCTCAACTGATTGCGACACAGTTCACTTATTTTTGAAATATTGGCCAGACCTCTGCCACTTTTTGTGTGGAGAAAGGTTTCCTAACTTCACTCCTGAATAGCCTGGCTCTAATTTTGAAGCTATGTCTTCTAATCATAGATGCCGTTGCCATCGAAAATAGTTTTTCTCTATAAGTGTCATTGGTTCCTGTTAATATCTTAAGCCTGAATCAAATCACATCAAAAAATAAACATCAGTCAAATTGGGGGTGGGGGAGGATGTGCATGTTGCTCCCAATGTCTGAGTCAATACTGTTCCTTCAATCAACTTCACAAAAACAGATCATCAGCTGATTATCACATCATTGATCCTGATCATTACCACACCAGAGTAAGGGCAGAACTGGTCTGAAACCACAAGTCCCACCCCTACTCACCTCTTGATTTTCAAGCATCATTGGGATACTTTATAAGTTTTCTACAATGAAACAGACTCAAGAAAACCTGTTTAGCAATGCCAGCATTTCCTTTTTTATCCCAAACTCTCTCTCATGAACCACCGCTAAACTTGGTTGCATTTTCCTATTTAAATACTTGCACAAACTCTTACTTTTTAAACTATTACTAGCTGGCATTCTTTCATTTTCCACTTTCTTCCTTTTTTAAGTCAGTCTTTGCTGGTTCTTAATGTCCAAGTATGTAAGGGGACCTATTAAGTATTCCCAAAACTGATCTTTTGCCCTTCCTTTTTTGCAACTCTACCCAGACTGATTCTATATCCTGCTCTATCAAGCCAAGGTCATCTCTCACTACCATACTACTGAAAGCTTAATTAACAGAGCAACTCCTTCACCTTTTCCTCATGTTCTATCTTTTCAAGATTTGAAATCCCTTCAATATTCATTGGGCAAACTGCTACAAAAAGTCATCCAATTAAGTTAAAAGCTGTGGACAGTAAATCTTGACTGAGGATAAAATAATTGGTTGAAGGACATGATAGAAATCATATTATTGAGGTGGATTGATGGAAGAAGAATGAAGTAGGGTAGCCAAGAGTTTAGAGTCCAACAGCTGTTTCAAATTTTCATCAATGGCAAATATTTAGAAGTTTGTAAATCTGTCAAATTTGAAGATGATAGATAGGAGGAGGCAACTTGTAAAATAAAATTATTTGCACAGAAAGAGTGGGTGGGGCCATAGCTGGTTCATTTACCACAGCCAAGCTTTAGATACCATGAACAGCATGAAATGTGGGCAACAGACACATTCCACGAATGGTGCTTGAGTAACTAACGAGGTCCAGAGGTCTTAATAGAGCTGACATTCCACAAATTCAGCATTTCCAGAGCATCAACAAAGTAAATCCAATGTAAACACAGCTAAAAATTGCTCAAAAACAAAAACAGAAGTTGCTAGAAAAGCTCAACAGGTCTGGCAGCACCTGTGAAGAGAAATCAGAGTTAACATTTCGGGTCTGGTGGCTCTTCTGTTTCACTCTTTCGTAATGTCCAGTGAACAACTGACATTCCTGTCTTAGATTTCAGAGAAATCCTGATCTAACCTGCAATGACACCCCTCATACTCGTTCTCCCGGCCACACAAGACAAATCTTCCACTGTCCTTCAATTATCATGGGATGCATCTCTCCTGCCAGGGAACATTTTCTCACCCATCTTCAGTCTGGTAGCTAACAGAGAAAGCAGCCTTTAACCCTCCACTGACTGAAGCTGCCATTGTCCTCTGTCCTTTTCAATATCTTGCAGTTAGTAAAACTATAATATCGAAAAGAACTGGCCTTCCCCTTGTATTCAGACTGTAAACCTGGTTGCTTACAAAAGTAATTGGTCTGTTGCAACACCCATAAAACCCCCCAACCCTTCAGCTCTCAATTGTAACTAGGCCACACAAACTGTTATTCATCAGAATATGACCCTGTTTGCTATCCCATTACGCCTTGAATTAAAGAGACAGATTAAAACATAACCATCTTAAAAATACATTTGTTGCAGGTGGCAATAATCAAAACACAAACATTAAAGGAAGCATCTGCTGACAGAAATGACATATGAATGCTTTGAGCTTGTAGGGCGCACCAGAACTGGCTGATGCTGACTCTGCATTGTCAGAATTTTGTGTTTCCGTTGTAAAAAAGACAGTAAATAATATGATAAATCTGGAGAATTGCTTTAAAGTACATTATGAGAGTAGGCAGAACAAGAGAACACAAGTCTCAGCTAAATACAAACAAGAAAATTTATGAAGAATTCAAGTGGTTGGCTCTTCATAGGAGGAATGATTGACAAATGGACTAGCCTCCCCAGGCAGTGTAGTGGGCCCAAAGCCCTAGCACCATTTAAGAGAAAAGGGAATTAGCTGCTGCTGTGCAGGGAGAACTATAGGGATCGCACAGCCATCGGACAACGGTGCCAAGCGAACAGACACTTCTCCGCAAAGCAGGAAGATAAAGGAAGAGGTTTAAGCAGATGCTGAACAGGAAATAATCATTGCCAGCCTCTACTGAAGATGTGAAGATACATCACAGTCAATTAACTGCTCATCACTTATTCAGAGAGTACAAGTATTACTGAAACTGAATAAAATGTCTCCCTACAAATATAATGAGAAAAAAAACAATTGCAGAAGGCTCATAAATATACTTTAAACTATCACACAAAACAATGCACATTATCAGCTAGTCAATAAATTTCTCATTTATTTCACAGATTCTGCTGCCATTCTATTTGACAGCC
The DNA here is from genome assembly GCF_021869965.1 of Rhincodon typus. Taxonomy (NCBI): domain Eukaryota; kingdom Metazoa; phylum Chordata; class Chondrichthyes; order Orectolobiformes; family Rhincodontidae; genus Rhincodon; species Rhincodon typus. Next base: position 31,624,866 of record NC_063362.1, read on the forward strand.
AGGGAAGCTTTCTCTTCCACCCCAGGTACAATTTATCATCAGTCCTTTATGATCCCCCATGTTCAAATGGAGCTGCAATGGAACTGTCCCTTTTAAAACCTAAGACCTCAATGAAAGCTGAATTAATGTCATACAACCTATTGTAACAGAGAGAAACTATAAAGGGTCTTCAATTTAGAAGGGCCATTAATCATAAAATGGACTGATTGAAGTGCTAAATTTGTTCTGACAAGGTAAATAGAGGCTGACAAGAGAGTATGAGCTGCTATTGTGGACTATAAGCAATTGCCTTGAATGTACCCTTTCAGTGTTAATATACGGTCTCTGAATCCGTTCCCATTTCATTAATATGGAGTTCTTGCTGACCACTCTAAATTGATGGATCCAAAGACAATGGGAATCCAGAAAATACTGTAAATCATGACACATATGTCAATCTGGAACATAAGACAAGCCAACTTCTCCAGCACCAAAAAATCACGCTTTTGCATCTACTCAGCATATAGACCAATTTGTTTCCCTACTGCACCCCCATCTCCCTTTTTCATCCAAGACATGCTATACTTGCATTAGTAGTCTGGCCCAATCGTTCACACCACAAATGTAGGTTTTTACTTACTGCTACATTATAATGGGATGTAACAGAGCCAGCAGATGGCACAGGCTGTATTGTGAGATGCATCGGAGTTTAAGAAATGCCTACTCTTTGTGCAGATGCTGATGACGTTTCAAACTGGTGACCACTTTTATACTCAGATTGTAAATCAACCCCCATCTATGGAGGGATTTTTTGAGGCGTCAAAGGTCAACCTATACACTGACATATTCAGAAATCTTCAGTGACTGAAAGTAGATGTTGAAGCCTAACACTCGGGTAGCTGTTTTACAGCACTGGCAGTGGCTCAGCTAGTATATGCACTATTCGATTTGCTCACATACAAAACTGCTGTAATTCTTTGTATTCAATGATGTACTTTCATACCTCTTTGAAAGATGTGATAAGGAGCCACATAATTGAAGGATTTTGAAAATTTTGTTAACTGCCAGTATGTTGCAGAAAAGTGCAGGCCTTTGCAGTTTGGTATGCCATATCAACATCTGTTGACAATCAGAAATTTACCAGTACATACTCCTAAGAGGGTCTGATAGTCAACAGAATAAGAGTCTCTTAGGAACCCAGGAATTAGGAACAGGAGTGGCCCAGCGAGCTTCTCCCCCACCCAAGACTCACCAGCAAGGACAAACATTCTCTCCATAATGAGGCAGACGAACAAAGAAATTTCTAGCTACAGATGTGTAGATCAGTTTTTAGAAGTGCAAACTCAACATTGGGGTCCATTTCTGGAGCAAGAACAATAAAAAGAATGGATATTATCCTAAACATGTATTGAACATTGGTAAGACTACACTTTGAGTAACGTACTTATGGACTCCAGAGTACAAAAAGGATAGAGACATTGGAGAATGTACAAAAATGGTTTGAAAGGATAATACCAGATCTCAGAGAGTACTACAACTCTGGAAAAAATAAATAGCTTGAGACTCTTACAGAAAGCTTGGGAATGAGCAGAGTTATGAGGGACGTCATTGGGTAGAAGTAAAGACTATGGGCTGGATTTGTGCAATGGTGGTGTGTAACCTAAGTTGGGAAATTTCCTGGTGTAGTGGATCCATCTCAGTTTAAAGGGGCCCAAATCCTGTGATTTTTGCTCCTCGGGAAGGGTGAATATGTGCAGAAGGAGGACCCTGGAAGTAGATCCTGGATGGGCAGGTATATGCCAAACTGGGCTGATTAGAAGGCCTGCCTTGGTTCTTTGGGGCTTGATTCCAGTTGTAATGAAAGCAGTTAGGCCCACACACCCTTGCCACCCATCACCCTCTTCCCTTAAGCCAACACAATACCAACACATGCTTCCCAGTTGCTTACCAAGACCATTCATGCCAAACTAAGCCCCTTCCATGCCCAATAACTCAATATACACTATGTACAAAACTAAAGAGCAAATGTTGAATGAATGAGGAGAAACAATTCTGTAATGTTCATCATTAAAAACTATTGCTCCTACAACCTTATGAAAGTGACAATGAGACATCCCATTGAAGTATAACTAACAAGGGCTTCAAATGCTCATCCCTCTAAACCATGTCCAAAAAGACATTGAGACATTGGCAAAGGACAGCACAGAAAATAAACCGTTCATAACCAGGTAATGGTGTTGATCAAGCAAAGTGAACAAATCTCTTCATTTGGCAAACAGGACTCCTGTTGAACCCGTGTTTTGATCAAAACCGAAAGAACTGCAGATTCTCAAAATCAGAAACAAAAACAGAAACAGAAACAAAATTTGCTGAAAAAGCTCAGCAAGTCTGAGTTTTTTCAGCAAATTCTGTTTTTGTCCATGTTTTGACTAGTCTGGACTCTTGGTGAAACATTCCTTGTGAGGCCAAGTAGAATTACAGATGACCCTGTCCTCGTGGTATAAACAAAGTGTATACTGGGTGAATTGGGAAGGACGGGACACGAGTTGCCATGGAGAGTATGAGGACCAATGGGGAGTAGCTGGGTGGGGGATGGGGGGGCAAGAAGGGGGAATAGGTAAAATAAAAACTTTTGAAACTACCTTTCAAAAAGTTCCCAAATTCAGACGCTCATTTGCAACAAAGCTGAGGGACTGTGGACCATAAGTCATGGCGAAGCTGGTCCAACTGAACAAAAACTGCAAGGGATGCTGGGAAATGCCTCCCTTTAGCATGGATTGGGTCACTACCTACACCCTTATCACAAACTAACAAATATTGCTGTTGTCAAGAATGGAGACAGGAATCCGAGAATAGGGTCCAGCCATTTTTAAAATGACATTGATCCGGACTCTGCAAAAATCCAGGCTGATGTTTCCAGTTATGGGGTATCATGATGATGGATCAGAACTCAAAAGTACTTATAGACATTCTTTACTTTTAATTCAAAATGCATTTTTAAAAAGAGCGCTGCTGCAGAATAACTGCAGATTTAAATTCAGTGACTGGCAAAGTCCTGCTTTAAGCCAATGAAATGTCATGTAAATCATCAGGGAAACATCAAACAGGGTGGGACTTAACAAAGGCAGATAATGGGGGGGCTGATATCCTACCCCCTCCCTGCAGAAAGCCACCACTTGCAGACGTGCCTGTTTTATTCAGCAGAAGTATACAAAAAGAGGGGTTATAAAATCAGTTTCAATTCTAATGCGGTGGATTAATGGGAGTGAACACTTTCGTGTTCAGTTCAAAGCGTTAGTGTGCCGTGAAGGTCATAGTTGAAGAACTACCTCCTAGTCACACTGTGTGGCTGATAATAAAATAGCCCCCTCACTCCAGATGCTGCAAACCAGCTACAAAAAAAAAAGAAATTGGAAAAAGGTACTTCAATCAGGCTACAAAACTAAGAATCTCAAAAACCATCAATTCAACTGCCAAGAGATAGTAGGAACTGCCTTGTTGTCTCGAATTCAACTGCCAACATTGGTACTAGCTGTGACCCCCACTGAAACAAATCACATACTGATCCACACATCTGTTTCTTATAAGCTTTTATTGGATTCACCTCTTATTTCTATTGACTCAATATTGAATTCAATAACTTTAGGGCCTAAACTCTCCCATGTCCCAGCCCCCCACCCCACACACCAGGCCTTGTTACCACATTGCCTGCCATTACACACCCCCTGTTGTTAGTCACTAACAGTCCCCATTAACAGCTATTCACCCTCCCAGCCTGATCGTTAGCAATTCCTTTGCCTGCCCAACTGTCTTTCTCTCTCTCAGGGCTCTATCCTATCGTTTACTCCCTGCCCCATCCACCTCCCCTATTTTCTGCATATAAACTGACATTTTCCCCATCCACCATCAGTTCTGAGGAAGTGTCACCGGACCCGAAACGTTAACTCTGTTTTCTCCTTCACAGATGCTGCCAGACCTGCTGAGCTTTTCCAGCAGCTTTGATTTTGATCATTTAAAAGATATTTGGATAAGAACATGAATAGGAAGGGTTTAGAGGGATAAAGGCCAAACACAGGGAAGTGGGACTAGTTTAGTTTGGGAACATGGTCAGTGTGGACTAGTTGGACCAAAGGGTCTGTTTCCATGCAATATGAATCTAAATAATCTGTGTGTTTGTGTGCTGCGTTACTAATTTTTCCTGAGCATTTTAATTAATGAGCTCACTCTTTTTGTTAATGCAAGAAAAACTGGCTAAATTCCCTCCTGTAAAAGCATATTCCTTCCTTCCTGGGAGAAGGGTCCACAAGGGAAAGGATCCTTTTCAAATTAGCCTGGATGCAACCAACAGAGGGGCCGAGTGAATAAAGAAGGGGAGCTGGTTTATCCCTCCTCAATCGGGAACTTAACAGTTTGGGGGATATTCAGTCTAGAGCCAGAATGAATCTTGCTCAGGAACTGGCTATAAAGAGTGAGGGGACACCAAATTAGCGGCCATAGTTAAAGGCTATATAAAAACCAAAAGAACTGCGGATGCTGTAAATCTGGAACAAAAACAAAGTTGCTGGAAAAGCTCAGCAGGTCTGGCAGCATCTGTGGAGGAGAAAACAGAGTTAACGTTTTGGGTCCGGTGACCCTTCCTCAGAACAGTTCTGAGGAAGGGTCACCGGACCCGAAACGTTAACTGTTTTCTCCTCCATAGTTATAGGCTAGTCAGTAATACATTCAATCAGAAACTCAACAGCAATTTCTTTACCCAGAGTCTGAGCAGAATATGGAACATAACACCACTTTGAAGCATTGAGGCAAATAGCATAGGGGATGCTAGAAAGGAGTAGAACACCTTTCAGATCTGGTTAGCCAGAGCAGGGTGGCAGGAGGTTACCTGTGAATTTTAAACCTAGGTCTCTGCATTGAGCAGACTTTTAATTACAATGGTTCTAATGAACCATTTCAGATCAGCAAATTGAGAACACAGCGAGGATCAGAGAATCACATACCTCATGTCCAGTATAAATGTACCACATGCTCCAAAGATCAATTAAGCTCCCTCTTATTTAACGGAAGTTCCTAATAGACCAGCTTAGAACAAAAACAGTGAAAGATCGGACCACAGAACAGAGCCAGTGATCGAGCAAGTGAGCAGTGGTGGCACTTCACTGAACACTGACAAGGCTGATTCAAAAGGATTTTTGATTGACAAGGGGAAGATGGGCAGGTCAAGACCACAATCAGATCAGCCATGATTTATTGAATGGTGGAGCTAGTTCGAGAGGCAGAATGACCTGCTGCTCCCATTTCTTATGTTAACATCAATTACTGCCAACTTCCCACATACCTATTCCAAGCTGGCATCACGGACCAAGTGGAACAGAAAATGATGCCAGTGAAGAGGTAATCAATATAACAGAGTGGGATCTGAAGATTTAATTGGCAATATTGTACAATCAGTTCATTTATACAAGAGGATCAACACAGAGCCAGTCAATTCAATTGATGTCAATTTCTAGAATGAAATAAAATTACTATTTTGGAAAGAACAAATAACGTGATACCTGACAGAGCGTGCAATGGAGGTAGGCGGATTGATTTCTTCAGGAATGTCATTTCAGGGTGATAAAAGCGAAATGTCTGATCAATAACATAGGGCTGAGCTTCAACATTCACCTGAAGGATGGCAATTGGCTTCTGATTTTCAATTTTAAAAATCACCTGAAAGAAGACAATTGGCTTCAGTCACTGCTTTTTTGTCTTTTTAAAAAAAAACTTCACGTGGTGTTTCAAGCATTATAAATTACAAGTTAACAATGCCAGATTCAGCAGCAATCCTCACAGCTTTATTCAGGGATATGGGAGTTCTGTCCAACAACATGAGCTCAACTCCCACAACACTTGGGCATAAAATCTTCAGTGTAATTGTGCGGAAGAACAGAACTGCCAGGGGTTTCCTAGATTAAAAATTACACCAAGGCTAGGTTTGCTTGTTCTGGAGAACGCTTAATATCCCATGACACCACTTGAAAACACAGTGGACTTCATTCTTCCCTCAATCAACACGACCAACAACAGATTAATTGGACATTCACCTTGTCATGTTTAAGGGAGCCTGCTGGGTACAAAATGCCTGTGACATTCGTTCATATGGAAACAGTAAGTGCTGAACAGGAGCAGTTTGTACATGGAGTGCTTTAAGAAGAACTGAGTGATGTTATATGTCATCTATTATCAGGGCCAATAACTTTAGGTGACTGAATAAATAAGATTGTATATTTGTGACCAAATGTCACTGCAATTATATAACATTCACATTGTCAGGGTAGCTGTAAATCAGTCACCACGTTTAGCGGTGAGTTTTATCTCTTTCCTTAACTTCAGAATTTACAGGAAGATGGAAGGAAGTGCTTCTGATGACAGAAATGGAAAGATCATTGTAAGTCAAGGAACAATGTGCAGGCTTATGGGGGTGGGGTGCGATGGCAGCAAAAAGGCACAAATTGAGTTGTTCATTCATTGAGCCCATGGTGGCATGATGGGCCAAATGGTCTCCATCTACACTCTAACTATTCTGTGACTTGCAAGTACCAAAATAATAATGTGTTTTTGGTGGAGTTGGGAGTGTAGTTGGCACTGGTTCTCAAACCCACGGACTCATGAGGCTCCATAGAGACTTTCCAGGGGGTCAGCAAGTGTTTACCAAGAAGGGTTGGCCTTATGGGTAAGTAACATGGACAGACAAAGCCCCAACTCACCAAAAACAAACACAGGCAGCTCAAATATCACTATCACTCCTCATGTGGAATTTTTGAGAACATGAATCTAAATTAGAACAGGAATAGAATGAGATGCACTGCTGATGATATAATACGTACTTCAATTTTCTTGGTTGTGGAGTTAGGATCCTGTTGATTAATGATGTTCTTTTTTGCAAGTTTCCCCTTTGCTGGACCCTGAGGAAGATAGCAATAACAGTTCAAGACAGTCTAAACAAAACAAAGTCATACATATTTACATTTTTGTTTTGGTCTCTTAACATTCCCCACTTCCTTTATGAGATGTAGTACTTCCTGTAAAGATAGTCAACATGTGACCTGAGTCCAGGCCTCTAGCAGTGCTACATGGTAACCAGAGACAGCAAACAATAATGCCTCATGATGACTTGACATACATTCTTAACTTGTTGCTAATAATAACAAAGACAAGTGTGTGTTCAAATTACCATCTGAGTTTACTGATCTGTACTGTTTTAGTAAACAACTAGCTGTCATTTGGAAAATGTGACTTTCCCTTCCTGTTTGATTGGTGTCTCCTCTCAGAATAGTTTTATTAACAGAGCTGAGATTGACACCACGTATTGTAGAAATGATAGTTTGAACTTAAGGGCATAAGAAATAAAAGCACAATAGGTCATGCAGTCCCTCATGGATAATCCTTAGCAACTTCTATCCTTTTCCCACTATAGTCCATAAAATATAGAAGCAGAAGTAGGCCATTCAGCCCATCGAACCTGCTCTGCCATTCAATGAGATCACCGCTGATTTGATAATCCTCAACTCCATTTTCCTGTCTTTTCCCCATAACGCTTGATTCACTTACTGATTAAAAATCAGTGTATCTCAGCCTTTAATTTACTTAACAATCTATTATCTGAAGCCTTAATTTCCCATATTTCTCATAATTCCCATAAGACATCAAAAATCTGTCTATCCCAGCTTTAAATATATCAAAAGGTGGTGCTATGACAACATGCTGTGGCATTTGAATTCCGAAGATTCAAAACTCTTTGATGTTGAAGATACTCGTCATCCCATCCTAAATGATTGAAAGCTTTCTGCTGAGCCTGTGTCCCCAATGTTCTGGCCTCCGTGGCCAGGGAAAACAACCTGTCTGAGACTACCCTGTCAAACTCCATCAGAACCACTGACATTTCTATGAGATTACCTCCCATTCTTCTAATTTCCAGCAAGTATGGACCCAATGTACTCAGCATCTCATCACACAACCCTCCTATCCCAGTCAGAAGTCAAATGACCCTTCACTGTTCCAACTCCAAGGTAAGTATATCCTTCCTAGAATATAGAGAACAAAAGTGGGCACTGTAATTCAGGAATGGTATCACAAAGGACTTATAAAATCAAAGCAAGACTTCCTAATCCTTGTACTCCAATCCCCTCACAATAAAAGCCAACTTGCCATTTGCTTTCCAAATTGCTTTGCTGTATTTTCAATCAGAGAACCATATAAATTTACAACATGGAAGGAGACCATCTGGTCCATTGTGTCTGTTCCAGTTAAGAAATTGCCATCTAACTGAGTCCCAGGTTTCAGCTTTCGTTCTGTAGTCTTGTCAGTAAAATTAAGTTTGAAAGCATTTTTAAATGCTGTGAAGGTTTCTGCCTCCGCAACTGTTTCAGGAACCATTTTTCAGAACACAATCATAGATGATTACATTTCCCTTTAAATCCCTCTAAACCGCCTCCATCTTACCCTCACTAAATAGCTCGTTAGTTATGGCCCTTTGAACCAAGGGAAAAAGGAGCTGCCTATCAATTCTAACTCCTTATACCTTTAGACACTTTGATTACTCCTCTTCTCATCATTCACTATTCTAGTCTATCCAATCATTCCTCCTAACTAAAAGTCTCATGCAACATCCTCTGGCATCCCTCCTATGTACCCCCTCTACAGCAATCACATCTTTCTTATAATGCAGCGAACAAACTGCACACAGTATGCCAACTATAAGACTATAAGATTTGGAGCAGAGGTAGACCAATGAGATCATGGCTGATCTGATAATCCCCAACTCCACTGTCCTGCCTTATCCCACAAACCTTGATTCCCTTAATGATTAGAGGTCTGTCTATCTCAGCGTTAAATGTATCTAACGACACAGCCTTGACAACCCTCTGCAGCAAAGAATTCCACAGATTCACCACCCTCACTGAAAAAAAACCTCCTGTCTCTACCTTAACAGGCAACTCCTTACTCTGTTTTAGTGTTTTATTCTGTTTTAGTGTTTTAACATAACCTCCCTGCTCTGAGATTATGTATCACAGCTAATAAATAATGCCATCTTAAGCTATATGGCAAACTGAACATTTTTCCCACACCACTCTATACTCCTCCACACTTACTATTTATTTTGTATTTCCTTGCCTTTTCAGCTTTCTGCAACTGATCAGAATCACAGAGTCATACAGCACAGAAAAGACCCTTCAGCCCATCAAGTCTGCACCAACAATAACAACCACTAAAGGTTATTCCACTGACATTTACCTGCAGTTTAAAATATTTTCCATTTATCAAACACGTGGCTGATATTAGTATCGCCTGCAAGCATCTTGATTAAACCCCATTCATTGAAGTCAAAATGTTTGATATACACTACTAAAAGCAACAGACTGTTGCCTTAGATCCCATGGGTTTCTTTCTTTCATGAGCAGGCTGCCACTGGGATCTAATCAAAAACTTCGCTAAAATCTATGCAACTACATAAAATGCATTATCCTCATCAAAACTCTTTATTATGTACTCAAAGAACCCAATCATGTTAATGAAACATGACCTTGCCTTAACAAATCAGTGTAAACCATCTTTGATTTATTTCTTTTCAAATGAAGATTTAATACCTCACACTTGCTCAAGTTAGACTCTCTCTGCCAAGCTGTTATCTACTCAATTAACTGGTCTTAATTTCTTTGCAGTGTCTTTGTGCCATCTTCACAGTTTACAATGCCACTCAGCCGTACATCAGTGCACTTAGCTATGTCACTCTTGGTAGGGCTCTACTGGTGCAGTGATACTGTTCCTGCCTCTGAGCCAAGGGGCCCAGGTGCAAGTCCCATCTGCTCCAGAGCAGATTTCTGTATTAACATCTCTGAACAGGTTGATTAGAAAATAAATGAAGTCATTCAAGGAAATTAAAAAACAAAAAGAAATTTACTCTTGGTCTCTTTATCTAAGTCATTTCTGCAGAACTTAATCAGTTAAAGCCTGCCAACTTCAAAATGTCCCATTCTTCTTTGCTCTCTGCTTCCTATTCACTAAAACAAAACTTTCAACTTCGCTTAATATATCACCCCCAGCTCTGAGCCCTTGGCTTGTTCTCTCCTTTCATGTGGCTTCTTTGTGAATTCCCTTTGAAACCCCAAGGATTCTACTCCTGCTAACATCCTTTCAACTACCTTACTAGTTATATCCTCAAAAAAACGTAAACAAATCTGTTAAACACAATACAAGCCTTCCACATAAGATAGGGGTTCACCCGCACATCCATCAATGTGGTCTATTGCATCTGCTGCTCCCAATGTGGCCGCCTCTACATCGGTGACACCAAGCGGAGACTTGGAGACCGCTTTGTAGAGCACCTGCGCTCTGTTCACGACAAACAACAACACCTTCCAGTCACGAACCATTTCAACTCCCCTCCCACTCCCTGGGCAACATGTCCACCCTGACCTTCCTCCAGTGTCACAATAACACCACCCACAAATTGGAGGAGCAGAACCTCATATTCCGTCTTGGGAGCCTAGAGCCCAATGGCCTAAACATGGAATTCACCAGTTTTAAAATCTCCCCACCCCTAGCCTCATTCCACGACCAACCCTCCCTCTCATCCCCACCTCCTTGACCTGACACAACCTGTCCATCTTCTCTCCCACCTATCCGCCCCTCACACCTCACTGACCAATCCCCACCACTCCCTACCTGCACTCACCTATCACCATCCCACCTACCTTCCCCAGCCCCACCCCTCCTCTCTTTATTTCAGAGCTCCCTTCCCCTCCCCCCATTTTTGAAGAAGGGTCCTGACCCAAAACATCAACTTTCCTGCTCGTCTGATGCTGCTTGGCCTGCTGTGTTCATCCAGCTCTACACCTTGTTATCTCTGACTCCAGCCTTGGCAGTTCTTACTATCTCTGAGTACCTTTCTTTAAACTATGTTGACTTTGATCACAAGATGTTTTCTTCTAACTGCACTGTGAAAACTTCCTTATTCATCGATTAAAGCATTTCCCAATAACTAGAAATTGCTGGAAAAGCTGGTCTGGCAGCCTCTGTGGAGAGATATCAGAGTTAACATTTCAGGTCAAGTGACCCTTCCTCAGAACTGCTGCTGAGCTTTTCCAGCAATTTCTATTTTTGTTTCTGATTTACAGCATCCGCAGTTCTTTTGTTTTTTATCCCAATAACTGACATCAGAGTAACTGGCCACCTTTCTTTAATCATTGTTTTACATTTATTACCTGCAAACTATTACTACATGGCGTACAATTCCACAGTCTGCCTGTTTATAATTCATTTATATGAAGATGTTTGCAAACTGTAATTTAGTTGGTTTTTGGAAAATGGTGCATGTTGCTATCTGCCCTCAGAAGAGTATATATTCCAACAGATATTACTTCAATGGGCGTGTTAACTCGTTCATTTTAAATGGTTTACCATAACACTATTTTGAAACTATCGTTTCATCTTTGGACTGAGGGCTGAACTTGCCAAACTTTCCTAAATGTTTTGAAAGCTCTGGAAACTTTGATCTTGCCCAGCAGGAGGTTTGTTTAAAATAGAAATAAAAGCAGGAGTGCACTAAATTAGCGTTCGTGGATGAACAGAACTTGCAATGAGAATGCTCCATTGAGTAAACAACAGATTAACATTTAAATATTGTCTCCCCTGATGGTATGGTGATTAAATGCATCACCCTGTGTGGTACTGAAGCTGATCTACACAGCTCAATAGCACTGGTAGCTCACTGCACCACTGGAATTGTTTCCTCCCAGGTGATTTCTGCGGAATTTTCGGTGCTTTCTGTTGTACTTCTGAACCCACATCAAATTACACACATCAGATCAGCTCAGCGCATAGTAACTGCCTGCTCCAGGCATTTGTTTTGCTACATCACTGGACTAAAAATGATGACAAATTCTATCCGCTGCAGACATGGGGGAAAGAAATCATTTCTCAAGGTGGGAAACAATAGTTGATGTTCATGCTGTAAGTCATTTTTTATCAAGTGAACACCAACATTAAGTCACCATGTAACTCATTCATAATTTAGTCTTAGTTTTCAGCAGCCTTATATCCCAGAAAATCAATAAGAATCATACTGCACTCCCTTGATGCACAATAGAGTAATGGAATTACTATGGCACAAGGCCATATTATCAGAGATCACTCAAAAAAGACAGTTTCAATAAATAGATCAGTATCTTGCATGATTTAAAGTTTATAACGCTACACATACCATGCCTGGCCAACATTCCATTGACCAATAATAATATTTTTCTAACTGGGCAATCAGTAGGGACCCAAATGCTCAATTTTTGTTCATGAACATGTATGCCACTTTCAGCCCTATTCAGACTAAAACTGGTCCCGCCACAAAAATTCAGCTTTGTAGTTAGTGCCAGTAATTTCAGTCAATTTGGTTCAAAAATGGTACCCACACTGTATGCACGTGCTCCTGCCCTGGCTTGCGGTGCCACTTTGGTGCGGTTGTCAACATGGGATGTTCGAAGCGTGTGCCAGAGGTATGCTGGGTAAGCAGAGTGTGATATCAATCGGTTTGCAACACTGAATGACATCACGGTTGCCATTGTCAACCTCACCACTACAGCTAATCCCTATTCTTAAACACTGCTATAACTGTCTCTATTGTAGATTATATCAAGGTTAAAAACGTAAAATTTAGGTTTGCTGAAGCAGGACTTGTTAATTTTCATCTTGTTTTGGTATGCTTTTGTGTGCTTACAAATGGTACTTGAACTTTCGCTCCACGCTCCACGCTCCACTCGCCCCAGCACCCCTGGCACCTTTCCCTGCAACCGCAGGAAGTGCTACACCTGCCCCTACATCACCCCCACTCTCCTCCATCCAAGGCACTAAACAAACCTTTCACATTAGACAGAGGTTCACCCATACATCCCCCAATGTGGTCTATTGCATCCGCTGCTCCCGATGTGGCCTCCTCTACATTGGTGAGACCAAGCGGAGGCTTGGAGACCGTTTTGTAGAGCACCTGTGCTCCGTTCACGACAAACAACAACACCTTCCAGTCGCAAACAATTTCAAACACCCCTTCCCCTCCCACTCCCTGGGTAACATGTCCATCCTGGGCCTCCTCCAGTGTCACAATGACACCACCCACAAACTGGAGGAACAGCACCTCATATTCTGCCTTGGGAGCCTACAGCCCAATGGCCTAAATGTGGATTTTACCAGTTTCAAAATCTCCCCACCCCCGGCCTCGTCCCATGTCCAACCCTCTGTCTCATCCCCGCCTCCTTGACCTGACTCAACCTGTCCATCTTCTCTCCCACCTATCCGCTCCTTCCACCTCACTGACCAATCCCCAACACTCGCTACCTGCACTCACCTATCAGTATCCCACCTACCTTCCCGAGCCACACCCCTCCTCTCTCTATTTATTTCTTAGCAACCTTTCCCAACATCGCCCTCCCATTTCTGAAGAAGGGTCCCGACCCGAAACGTCAACTTTATTGCTCCTCTGATGCTGCCTGGCCTGCTGTGTTCATCCAGCTCCACACCTTGTTATCTCTAAGGAAAAACTAGTAGGTTTTGGTTTCAAAATAAGCAAGAATGAAGAAAGATAACCTGGTAGCTGGACACATTCAGTCTGCTGTTCATTCCAAGAATTCAGTTCGAAGTTTAGGGAGACAAATAGTGAGTTCTAGAGAAATTGATTAAAATACGGAATAGGTGCCAACAGAGCGTCCACGTTTGTCTGGTGAGTCCCGGTTTGTGACTGCCAGCAACACCAATACTTGGGTCAGTGGGTCACATTGGTAGACATATACTATGGACCTGAGCTGTGATTTCTGTGGCCAGACCCAGAATAAAGAGGAACTTCCTTCCCATGTATGAGTACATTTCAAAGCCGCAGTTAAATAAAAATATTAAGCTCCATTAAATCTGGATTGAATTTAAGACAGCAGCTTAGATCATTTAGAACCATTAACTTAATTGTACCTATATAGTCTTTATCACTTGGGTTTGTTTTGTTCAAGTTTGTACAGTAAAAATTTTATGATCGTACTGAATGACAGGGCAGGCTCAATGGGCCAAATGGCCTACTTCTATTCATTCAACAGCGGAAAGGACCCATTCAAAGGTCAGCTGCTAATTACCCTCTTCTGGCCCCATTTGGACTTGTCGGATTGTTTATAGTTTATACAGTAATTTGAAGTTGGCAAAGTATGTGGAGAGTGGTGTTGGAGGTGGAGGAGGCCCTTATTCTGTGTTGAAGTCTTCTGTCTAATCACTTGCCCCCAGTCATCGGTGTTCTCATAACCCTTCCCTATTGGCTGCAGCATGAGAGAACGGGCAGTGAAGAGAAGGGATCAGAAGAAGACTGAACTGCTCATGGTTGTGAAGGTGACAATGGCCATTACATTCTTCAAGTTGACAGCAGGTGACAGATCCCAATTCACCACCCACTGATACACAAGCAAGGCGAGTGATTCTGGTTCTTTTTTTCTCACTGACCAGACGTGCAGCTTTGACAAGACACTGGACTTGCCCATGGCGTAGACGCCATCAATCTCATACAGATGGTTTTGTGGACGTCAAAGAAAAATGCTTACGGCAACCACAAGTGACAGCAAAAGATTTGACTCGCTAGATAAGAGGGGAAAGGGTGATGGCAACAGATTTGATGGAGAGAGCAAACTGTATGCAAGGATTGAGAAATATTAACAATATCAGTCTATGTGAGGGCCAGGCAATCAGTCTCATGGACAAGATGAGCCCAGAGGGAGCATGTAGGAGACCAACTAGGAATGGTCATGAGTTCAGGTTTATGATGCACTGCAGCATTAGAAGAAGTCTGGCCCAAAGGACAAGATGAAGTGAAGAAAGCAGTAGAGGCAATTGGTCAACTTTCTTAATCTTAGTGACAAAGACATCCATGAGCTCCTTTTTGTTGGAGGTGAGGGTCATGGAAACAAAGTAGAGGAACTGAAGAAGATGGTTTACAGTAGATATTATATATGTTATAGCTCAGATCTATGCAGATCTAACATTAATTTCTATGTCTACAACAGGAATTGATCTCAGTGGTTCAACTCAATTCTTTCTACAGTTTTTCCTGGGCCCACAGACAGGTTTAAATAATCGAGCACTTTGAGTATCAATAGTAAACAGACTCTCATGTTCAGACATAGAACAACTGCAACCGTAGTGGAGACAAGAAGTCACATGCTGCTTTTGCAGTCCAGGATAATTCTGGAATAGTGAGCAGTTTTATCGGGTGAGTGCAGGACCAGGTAAGGTGGTCCAGCTAATTTCACAATCCGTATTCTTGGGAATACTTTACTGAGGGAGAGATTTCTTTCCCAACTAGACTCGCCATTTGTCAGTCAGGCATTTCTCAAATATCCCATCATTCTGGTGGCTTGATTAACAAAGATATCAAAGCGTGCAACAAATATTTTGATAAAACAAAGAAATCTGAAGCAAAAACAAAAACAAAAATTGCTGGAAAAACTCAGCAGGTCTGGCAGTATGTGTGGAGAAAAAGCAGAGTTAAAGTTTCAGAATCTTTTGGAGTAGAAGTGACCTATTTAAGAAGGACAGATTGCACCCAACTGGAAGGGGACTAATATATTGGTGGGGAGATTTGCTACAGCTGCTTGGGAGGAGTTAAACTAGGAGGGAGGAGGGGGGGACCCAGGGAGTTAGTGAGAAAAGAGATCAGTCTGAGACTGGTGCAATTGGGTAAAGGAGCGAGTCAAACAGGCAGGGAAGGCAAGAACAAAGCAGAGAACAAGATAGGATTGAAAAATCAAATTGCATTTATTTCAATGCCAGAGGCCCGACAGGTAAGACAGATGAACTCAGGACGTGGTTGGAAACATGGGATTGGGATATCATAGCAATTACAGAAATATGGCTTAGGGATGGACAGGACTGGCAGCTTAATGTCCCAGGATAAAGATGCATTAGGAAGGATAGAAAGGGGGGCAAGACAGGATGGGGAGTGGCATTTTTGATTAGGGATGACATTATGGCTGTACTTAGAGAGGATATACCTGGGAGTACATCCAGGAAATTTAGTTGTGTGGAACTCAGAAATAAGAAAGGAATTATCACTTTATTGAGATTGTATTATAACCACCTCACCCCCCAACAGTTAGCGGGAAATTGAGAAACAAATTTGTAAGGACATCTCAGTTACCTGTAAGAATAATAGGGTGGTAAAGGTAGGGGATTTTAACTTTCCAAACATAGACTGGGACCGCTGTAGTGTTCAGGACTTGAATGGAGAGGAATTTAAGTGTGTACAAGAAAATTTTCTGATTCAGTATGTGGATGTACCTACCAGAAAAGGAGTAAAACTTGACCAACGCTTGAGAAATAAGGCAGCGCAGGTGACTGAGGTGTCAGTGAGGGAGCACTTTGGGGCCAGTAACTATAATCCTATTAGTTTTAAAATAGTGATGGAAAAGGATAGACTGGATCTAAAAGTTAAAGTTCTAAATTAAAGGAAGGCCAATTTTGATGGTATTAGGCAAAAACTTTCAAAAATTGATTGGGGCAGATATTAGCAGGAAAAGGGACAGCTGGGAAGTGGAAAGGAGGAAGCCTTCAGAAATGAGATAATGAGAATCCAGAGACAGTATGTTCCTGTTAGGGTGAAGGGCGAGGTTGGTTGGTGTAGGGAATCCTTTTCCATCACTATTTTAAAACTAATAGAATTATGGTCACTGGCCCCAAAGTGCTCCCCCACTGACACCTCTGTCACCTGCGCTGCCTTTTTCTCAAGAGTAGGTCAAGTTTTACACCTTTGGTCAAGAAAAAGGAGGCAGCATTTGTCATGTATAGTCGGCAGAGATTGAGTTAATCCCTAGAAGAGTATAAAGACAGTAGAAGTAAGCTTAACAGGGAAGTCAAGAGGGCAAAAAGGGGACATGAGATAGCTTTGGCAAATAGAGTTGAGGAGAATCCAAAGAGATTCTACAAATACATTAAGGACAAAAGAGTAACTAGGGAGAGAATACGGCCCCTTAAAGATCAGCAAGGCCACCTTTCTGTGAAACTGTAGGAGATGGATGAGATACTAAATGAGTATTTTGCATCAGTGTTTACTGTGTAGAAGGATGTAGAAGAAATAGAACATTGAGAAATAAATAGTGACATCTTGAAAAACATCCCTAATACAGAGGTGGTAGTGCCGGACATCTTAAAACGCATTAAGATGGATAAATCCCCGGAACCTGATCAGGTGTACCCTAGAACTCTGTGGGAAGCTAGGCAAGAGATTGTTGAACCCCTTGCTGAGATATTTAAATCATCGATAGCCACAAGTGAGGTGTCGGAAGACTGGAGGTTGGCTAATGTGGTGCGATTGTTTAAGAAAGGTGGCAAGGAAAATCCAGGGAATTATAGACCAGTGAACCCGACATCACTGGTGAGCAAGTTGTTGGAGGGAATCCTGAGGGACAGGATTTACATGTATTTGGAAAGGCAAGAACTGATTAGGGATAGTCAACATGACTTTGTGTGTGGGAAATCATGTCTCACTAACTTGATTGAGTTTTTTGAAGAAGTTACAGAGAGGGTTGATGAAGGCGGAGCACTGGATGTAATCTATATGGACTTCAGTAAGGCATTTGACAAGGTTCCTCATGGTAGACCAGTTAGCAAGATTAGATCACATGGAATACATGGAGAACTAGCCATTTGGCTACAGAACTGGCTCAAAGGTTTGAGACAGAAGGTGGTGGTGGAGGGTTGCTTTTCGGACTAGAGGCCTGTGACCAGTGGTGTGCTACAGGGATCGGTGCTGGGTCCACTGTTTTTTGTCATTTATATAAATGATTTGGATGTGAACATCGAAGGTATGGTCAGTAAGTTTGCAGATGACACCAAAATTAGTCATGTAGTGGACAGCCAAGAAGGTTACCTTAGAGTCAGATAGGCCAATGGGCCGAGGAGCGACAGATGGAGTTTAATTTAGATAAATGTGAGGTACTGCATTTTGAAAGGCAAATCAAGGCAGCACCTATACACTTAATGGTAAGGTCCCGGGGAGTGTTGCTGAACAAAGCGATCTTGGAGTGTAGGTCCATAGTTCCTTGAAAGTAGAGTCGCAGGTAGATAGGATAGTGAAGGCATTTGGTATGCTTGCCTTTATTGTGCACTGAGTATAGGAGATGGGAGGTCATATTGCAGCTGTACAGGACATTGGTTAGGCCACTTTCGGAATACTACTTTTAATTCTGGTCTTGCTGCTACAGGAAAGATGTTGTGAAACTTGGAAGGGTTCAGAAAAGATTTGGAAGGGTTCAGAAAAGATTTACAAGGATGTTGCCAGGATTGGAGGTTTTGAGCTATAGGAAAAGGCTGAATAGGCTTGGGCTATTTTCTCTGGAACATTGGAGGCTGAGGGGTGACCATATAGAAGTTTATAAAATCACGAGGGGCATAGACAGGGTAAATAGACAAGGTCTTTTTCCCAGGGTAGGAGAGTCCAAAATTAGAGAGCATAGGGTTAAGGTGAGAGGAGAAAGGTTTAAAAGGGACATAAGGGGCAACATTTTCATGCAGTGGGTGGTGTGTGTATGGAATGAGCTGCCAGAGGAAGTGGTGGAGGCGGGTACAATTACAACATTTAAAAGGCATCTGGATGGGTATATGAGTTGGAAGGGTTTAGAGGGATTTGGCCAAATACTAGCAAATGGGATTAGATTAATTTAGGATATCTGGTTGGCATGGACTAGTTGTACTCATGTTTCCAAGGTGTACAACTCTATGACCGTTCTAAAGAAGGTTCTAAAAAATCCCTCCATATAGCCTCCCCAACACATACTCAAGGTTACTGCCTTGACTTTAGCATCTCTGTGCTTCAATGCTCTCATCATGTTAATCTCACAAAAGACCATCTCTATCACCTCTTTCTATCATGTTCTACACACATTCCCTTGCTTCCTTCCTTCCAGCTTCTCCCCATCCGAGAAATAAACTTTGTCCCAATTCGTTTACAACTGCACTTCCAAAATCTTAACTGCCCAGTCTTTGGCCCTTCATTCACCAAAATGTTTCTGAAGCTACCAATCTCTTAAGCCACCCTTTGATTTCCTAGACCCTTTTAAAGCTTTTTCTCTCTCTCTTCCAGACCATTTCCCCAGATTGGCCCTTGTTTCTATTTTGAGTCCAAGGAACATTTATTTGAACAGAAATGGTGAACACCAAGTTGAATTATTGCGAAATTACCCGGACTATATAAAACCTTACCTGGTCCTATTCTCACCCGATAAAGCTGCTCACTATTCCAGAATTAGTCTGGACTGCAAAGACAACATGTGACTTCTTGGATAGTAGGAGCTGCAGATGCTGGAGAATCTGAGATAACAAGGTGTAGAACTGGACGAACACAGCCGGCCAAGCAGCATCAGACAAAAAGGAAGGCTGACATTTCGGGCCTAGACCCTTCTTCAGAAATGAAAATCTTGTCTCCACTGTAGTGTTCATTTGTTCTGTGTATGATTTGAGAGTCTGTTTACTACTGGTGCTCAGCGTCCTTGATTACGTAAAGGATTACTGGGCCTGTTACGTTTTCTCTGCTTTTTCTTCACAGCTATGGCCAGATCTGCTGAGTTTCTCCAGCGATTTACATTTTTGCATCAAATAATTTGGTTTGATAAGGCGGCCTTGAGTTCTGATATAAATTAAGTTTACTGTTTTATGAAAAGAGGGAATTTTCGATGCTGTTAGTTTCTGAGAGAAGCTAAGCAATTTAGGAAACCAGCTACCCATCTTTGTTTGACACTCATGACTATTGCGAGGCAGACTTGTAGATCACATTCCACTTCAACACATTGATTACAGCAACCAGAAAAAAAAAATGTAAATTCCGTCACTTGTCAGGTCTGAAATATATATGTGGTAGAAAAAAAACTGTTTTAGAGTAAAGCATAACTCTGTCTCCATCGCATGAGCCTTCAATTACCAGTCATTGCTGGGGTAGCTGACCAAAACCGAATTAGCAATTTGGAGCAATTATCGTTCATTTTGCCACTGGGTTCAGCAGTGAAGAATGAACAAAGCATACTTCTCCGATTCTGGACCATTACCTGAAGCTCCCTGTAATGGTAAATATGTGCTAGCCTTTTCTTGCTGGAGAACAAGTAAAAGAAAAGGAATAGCTTTGTATCTCACATGCAAGTCGGCTCATGAACAGGACCCAATTATAAATGCAGCAATATGCTGACCTAGAGCTGTAGCTCAAGGGAAGGTGGCTGCAAATAGCTCCCTGGAATATGAGAAAATAAATGAAAATATGAAGCACCATTAGTGATCCTGAAGAGTTTTTTTTTTAAAAAAGTCTTGGAAATACACCTATAGACAAATTAGGCTGGGAATATAAAACGACAATTTCCATACCTCACTTTGATTTATCATATTGCACAATGCCTTTCCACGTATTGTGTTGCGACTAAAGTTGGGGCAGAGCACTGATTCCTTTCTGGTCCCAGTCCTCCACAGGTCACAAGAACATTTACATTTCACTAGGTTGATGATTTGGCTAATTTTACAGATCTCAGACATTATCCCATTTAGTTTTAGTAACCGGTCAGCTAGGTTTCTCAAGTCAACAAAGAATAACAATGTAATTATGAATAAAACTTAAACAAACATGCATATACTATTTGTTTTTAAAAAAAGGTTAAGACTTTGCAAAGATAGATGTAATTTATATTCCATCACAAAATTAAAATGAAGCAAATATGGCTAACAGACAGATTGTGACCAACACAAAGATCAAATAGCAAATGTGATCAAGTCAGATCCCACAGATTTCTCAGCAACCCACCACCTCCACCCACTACTGTTAGTGACACAGTGGGTTGACAAATTTCATTAAAACTTGAC
The DNA here is from genome assembly GCF_021869965.1 of Rhincodon typus. NCBI lineage: Eukaryota > Metazoa > Chordata > Chondrichthyes > Orectolobiformes > Rhincodontidae > Rhincodon > Rhincodon typus. Next base: position 31,645,734 of record NC_063362.1, read on the forward strand.
AAGAATCAAATTGCTCACTTTTGATGGCCTAGCCTTGGAACTCCCCCTCAAGAACTATTCCACCATGTACTGCCTCGATAATTACTCATATTCTGGTAACTCGCCTTTCTTTCCTTGGTCTATGGACCCCTGGATTCTGGAAACTGCTCTCCAGCACTTACAGGCACAACTTCAGCTGCTCAAAAATTATGAGCTTCACCTAGTATTGTGTCCCTGTTTGTTTAAGCTCTGATCCTGCTGCACTCACCAATTACTGCTCATGGCCTTTTAACTCTTAATTTTATGGAACCTATTTTTCTAATCAACCTGTTCAGAGATGTTACTACTACACACCTCTGGAGCAGGTGGGACTTGATCCCTGGGTCTCTTGATCCAGCGGTAGGGACACTACCACTGCACGACAAGAGCCTATTCTCTACTGTAGTATTAGTGGCACATGACTTCTTCTGAAACCTAACTCTGGGTCTAGGCCCGAAACGTCAGCCTCTCTGCTCCTATGATGCTGCTTGGCCTGCTGTGTTCATCCAGCCCTGCACCTTGTTGTCTCGGATTCTCCAGCATCTGCAGTTCCTACTATCTCTAATACTCTAATGTTGCCTTCTGAACTTTGCTGAGAAACACTTGCTGAGCTCTGGCTGCACAGTGCTATTCCAGTGTTCTTGACTTCTCATTAAACCTCAGCATGGAACATGCCTTCTCAGCAATCCAGTTAAACAGCTCTTCTGTGCACAGAGTCTAATTCTGCTCTTGTTTTCTAACTCCAATGAACTGTGACTCAAGAGTTGCTCCTTAGTGATCCCTGAGCTACTTTGAGTGAGCCACCGAAAATCTTGTAATCTGCGCCATCGTAGTGAGAACCAAAAGTAGTGATCAGCAGTGGAAGACAAATGTAGCAATCACTTGAAGCTGTCTGCTTTCTGAAGGTTACAATTCATAGATTTCTGATTCTCACACAGATGAAACAGAAATGGAGGTCATCAGATTTGACAAGGAATTTAAGCATTATTGGATTTATTTCTCTAATTTGATCCTGTCCGCTCCTGAAGCTTCTCAGGATGCGAGTCATTCTCAGAAACCTGGTCGCAGTGGCATCAATTGTGCATAATGCAGCAAGGTGATTGTTAGCAGATGTCATAAGACACAGGAGCAGAAATTAGGCCATTCAGCCCATCGAGACTGCTCCACCATTCAATCATGGCTAATAAGTTTCCTAACCCCATTCTCCTGCTTTCTCCCCATAACCCTTGATCCCCTTGACAATCAAGAACCTATCTATCTCAGTCTTAAATGTACTCAATGACCTGGGCTCCACAGCCTTCTGTGGCAGTGGATTCCATAGATTCACCACTCTCTGGCTGAAGAAGTTTCTCCTTATCTCCGTTCTAAAAGGTCACAACTGAATCTGTTTCTACCATTGCCCAACACACCAACATCGATCTCCCAGCAGAGGCATCAGGATAGTGGTCACAAGCGGAAATCACAGGTCGACTACTCTCCAATGGCAATTTAACCTTGTGGTACTGAGGTCAATTTGTGTCCAATGTTACAATACTTCAGTGGTTGTGAAGTGTGTTAGGTCATTCTGAAGTTGTGAAAGGTGCAATTTAAATGCAAGTTCATTTTTAATTCCCATATGACATCAGAATATTACTACAAAATTATCACAGACCAGAAACTGAAAAGGAAAGCATATAAATAATCTTCAATTAATATCAAGTAGTGCCTTACCACCTGAGCCACTTGATGAATTATGATACTGCTTTAAAATTGAATAAAATTGAGTGAACCAGGATTAAAGGAACCTAGAGACATGAAAAGCTACCAGAGTTCAGACTTCAGCTCACCTGTGGAGCAATGGAGTGATCAGCACTGAAGGTCTGGAATTTAAATGGGATGTAGACAGTCTCCTTTGGCCGCAGGTAGATCTGAGGAAACTGCACTCCTCCTTCAACATGGAACATGTCCTCTTCCAGTGGTGTCAGTGTTTTAGTGAGGTTCTTGAAGTGCTTCCATTCTCTGCTGTTCACAATGACACTGGAACAGATACAAACCAGAGACTCAACATTCACACCAAAGAAGGAAAAGCTTTGGTGTTAAGCTTATTGTTGCATAATACTCAGTAGAAAACAGAGCAAAAAAGAGTGATCTCAGTAGACTTGACCTATTGTCTGCTATTAACTCTTACCATTAACACCAACTCTTCAACTATATCATTTCTCCACTCCCATCAGTACTACTGTTGCCTTTCCCATTTGTTCCATTTACTCCTCCTCCATCTCTTTCACTACAGTGTAAAAACAATCACTTTTCCAGCCCCTTCGAGGTCCAAAGAAGAGTCACATTAACTCTGTTTCTCTCCCCACAGATGCTGCCAGACCAGCTGAGTTTTTCCAGCATTGTCTGTTTTTATTTTAGAAAAGAAAGCATGTTGTATTTTCTTGTTGTCTTGAAGTTAGGTGCAATCCAGACTGATTGGATGAAAATCTTCATTCATGCCTGGCTTTAAGCACGCTTGGTAAAATGTGTCAAGCAGACTCAGTCCAGTTTTGTGGCGAACATGACTGTTCCCAATCAGCAACCCCACTCCGAAAGGCTAAGCATAACAAACATTGGTGCAGTGGTGGTGGTTGGAGAGAGGGGGGGCGGGGTTGCATGTGATCTCCTGTGGTTGGAGCAGGCTCACATGAGTGAGGTACAGGCAAGAGCTTTTCGATTTGTATCCAATGGTATTGGATCCAACTTGTGTGTTTTCCCAAATCACATACTGATAGGAGAACTTCTTACAATTTCTCACCACTACAGAAAGATATTTCCACATGAAACAGAAAGGGAGAGAGCAATCACAAATCAACGTTATGGTTCCCAGGACAGGAGAGATTTTTGAAGAAGCTTGAAGGTGGGCTATTTCTTTGTTTGTCCTATAACTGGAAAAAGATGGCTGACCAAAAAATATAAAAGGGGGGAAAAAATCCAGAAATTCTCTCCAGCAATATTCAATACAGCGGGAAAATTCTAATCTTTGTTCAAGGGATACTGTCCTAATCTGTGATTTGCTCTTGGGAAATTCTCATAGCCCAGTCATCACTTTTATTAATTTTTAAGCATTTTCTCTGTCTGTTGCTTGCCCAGCTCAATCCTAATTCCAATTTTAGGCAAGAAGGGCGTACGGTAAAATCAAAGGCTATGGAGCGAAAATCTGCTGAGGGTTAAAGGGAGCAAAAGGAGGGCTGGGAGTGAGTCATAATCTTGGTGCCCATAATGTATTGCAGTCACAGATGGTAATGTTGTGTCAGTCTTCATCCATTTGTGTAACAAGCAGTATACCTGAGTTCTGGATGTTCACATTCAATGGTTATTGTGTGTTGAACACTGTAGGGATTTTTCAGAGAAAACTCGAAAAATTCAGCATGTCCAAGTGTGGCGTACAAGGTGTGCTGTGTGGTGATGGCCTGGGATAACATCCTGCTGATACTTTCCGCTTTAATCCGCTCCCGGTATGCCTCGATGATCTGCAAGTCTCTCTCATGGTGGATTTGTTCCTCGCGTTTTGTCTGGAAAAAGAACACACTCATTATCAAGTGTGGGCATCTCTTCGGCAGACAGGTTGCAAATAGGTGAAAAATTGAGCTCGGACCATTCCTTGGTCTCAGGGTAACTTCCTCACCCAATCCATTTGAGGACCATAAGTGCACTCACTAGTTGGCAACTCTGACATGGTATTGACCAGAAAAAGGCCATTCACCTACTCTTTTGCTCGCAATAAGCTTGCAAATATTTATAATCAGTAAATATATTCTAAATATGTTCCAAATAATAATCTAGTCTTGAATCGTAAGCAAACAAGGGAAGAGCAAGAGAGGAAGAAGAGAGGAAAGAAAAATTGAAACTCTTTTAAAACTCATCATTTAAGCCAAACTGCAACAAATAATTACTGAGAGAGAAAATGACTGCCAAATTGAAAGAAAATGATTCACTTTCATGTTACTTTCAAAATGACTAGAAACGCATATAAAGGCCATTACTCCTGAGAAGAGTGACCTTGTTGAATCACTATCGTGCTATGGTTTGTGTGCTGAACGTGCACCCACAACACTTTAGTAAGAAATTCAATGTTTTTGACTCAGTGACAATGAATGAATATCAGTATATTTCCAAGTCAAAATGATGTACGATTTGGAGGGGAATTTGGAGATGGTTGTGTTCCCACTGACCTGCTGCCCTTGCTTTTGCAGGTCGGATGGTCATGGATTTGGAAAATACTGAAAAATATGCCTTGGCAAGTTGCAAGAACATATAACAGCCACAGTGTACTGGCACTGGAGGCATAATATTGGCCCTTCATACTTGACGGTGTCAATCTTCTTGAGAGTTGTTTAGAGCTGTACACATCCAGGCAAGCGGAGAGTAATTACTTTGTTCTGATGAATGTTCATGGACCTGAAACATTAATTTATATTCTCTCAGACAGCCATAGCTCTCAATCAAGGAGGAACTTGAGTGCAGATTAATGGATGTCTTGAATGAGAAGATTAGCTGAGGCGCCAGATCAGCTCCTACCTGATCGACAGCAATGGCTGTCTAATCTTTGCTATCAATTTCACACTGTTTATTAACACAAGATGAAGTGGTTTCAATTGCCTGCAGTTTCAGCTGTTAAAACTTTAAAGGGACTGGACAATTAAAGCTTTTATTGCCCTGTATTAGAAAGGAGCTTTATTAAGAGTGGAATTTTTTCAATAAATAACTATTTTTTAAACAGTTCTGTTTCAATATATTCTACAGTCACTATACGGTATATTGCTTCTATATGACATTTAGTGGACGTATGGGCATGGGAGATCGGAGGGATCATGCGATTGTTTGGGGGAACATAGCTTAGTATGGAAGGCATGAGGAATCATGGGAGTTGTTTGGGGGTGGGGCATTTTAGGGAGAATAGGGAGTATGTGGGGGTGGGGAGACAGTGAGTGGTTGAGGAGGTATGAGGGCTGAAGGACCACTTTTTATTCTAACTGAGATCATGTTCCACAGCACCAAGGTAGATGTTTTAAACAGTTCGACCTGGAACTTTCTCCCAAAACAGGCTGGCTGACCTGGAAATTTTCCTGACTCCCACTACCCCCTTCAAGGCCAATTTTTACAGGATCTTTCTTGGAGTGTTACACTGTTTGGAGGGAGTCCATGGAAATGTGTCCATTTTTGCAGGGGAGTTCCTAGGAGGGATGTCAATACTTGCAGTAAAGATTAAAATTCTGTCCTGTAGGTAACACACTAGTGACAGGGAAATCTATCACTTGTGTGTTACTGGTGTATCACTGGATCAGAGAGAAATATGTCAGTAAATACTTTTAAATCCATTACCGCAATCTGTCAATTTGTGGCACATTTAAGCTGTGCTGAATATCATGCAACTTCATCAAATTCCAAACATGACAATTGTCATAAATAACTCTGAGTATTTCAGGCAAAGGATCTACTGCTTTGAACAGTTGGGCCTGCTCACACTATTTATAAATTGAATGAAAAGGCAGGAATCAGAGAAACAATAAACAATTTATATAGCATTCTGTTAATTCAATATTCTTTACTTCCTTGGTGAAAAATGTGTTTGGACCAAAATACATACATTGGCCTATTAAAAGGTAACTAGGATGTTGCACGCATTGTGTGACAGACAGCTTATTGCAATCCAACATATGTTTCAAAGCGGAGTTATACAGATAAAAGGAAACTGGTGGCAGTTGCCCTGATGTGCAAACTAAATGGGCCTTCAGTCATGTGACCCACATTCCCTGATGCCAGACTAATATCACATCAGTTACCTGCTCAGCTGCCGGACCAAAGCAAAAAGAGAGGAGAAAATACTTAGTTTAACCCTCGGGGTGAGGACATTTTGGGAAGCGGCCATCGCACTATATGAGCAATAAGATAAGAATCACTGACTGTGCACACACACACAAAATGTCCTGAGATTTTGCACCTTGTTCACAGCGCAGCATCAGGGAATTACCTTTTAGATAAATACACATTTCAATAGTGAATCATATTACCCATTACTGGATGGCTATGTTACGACGGGAGTCAGTGGTCCCCAGTGGGATAATGACTGCCTGAGGAATCCAGAAGCCCAAGCTAATGCTCAGGGTACATGAGTTCAGATCCCACCACAACAACTGATGGAATTTAGGTTAGATGAATTAAACCTGGGAATTGAGAGCTTGCCTCGGTAATGGTAACCATGAGTCTATCATTTATCGCGACAAATCCGTCTGGTTCATTGATGCCCTTTAGGGAAGGAAATCTGCTGTCCTTATCCAGTCTGGCTTACACATGACTCAAGACCCACAGCAATGTGGTTGAGTCTTAACTATCCTCTAAAACAGTCTAGCAAGACACTAGCAAGGCCTCTTCTGCAGCACAGTGTCCAGTTCTGGGTAGTCCTATTACAGGAAGGATATTATGAAGTTGGAGAGGGTTCAGAACAGATTTACCAGGATATCGCGAGGAATGGAGGGTTTGAGTTATGAGGAGAGGCTGAATAGGCTGGGACTTTTTTCACTGAAGTGCAGGAGGTTGATGTGTGACCTTATAGAGGTTTATAAAACCATAAGGGATATAGATAAGGTGAATGGCAGGTGTGTTTTCCCTAGGGTGGGGGATTTCAAGACTAGGGGGGCATATTTTTAAGGGGAGAAGCGAAATATTTAAAAAAGACATGGGGACAACTTTTTTTTCCCCCCACAGAGAGTGGTTTGTGTGTGGAATGAATTTCCAGAGGAAGTGGTGGATGTGGGTACAGTTACAATGTTTAAAAGATATTTAGGCAAGTACATGAATAAGAAATGTTCGGAGGGATATGGGTCAAACATAGGCAGGTGGGACTACTTTAGTTTGAGATTATGGTCAGCATGGAATGGTTGGACCGAAGGGTCTGTTTCTGTGCAACAGACAAACAATAATGGCCCAGCCAGTTATGACCAAATCCTGTTTCCTTTTAAGATGCATTTTACATTCCTTCATTTGTGGAACTTAAATCTGAGCATTGTACCAGAGTGTGGGTTTTTGATTTAAGATCGACACCGGATTCCAGCTGTCGAACAGCCATCATCCTCTGCAGCTTCCTTTTCCGAACAATATCCGCATCACTATCCAGATCTTGTTGTCCAAAACTGTCAATTCGTGCTCTGGAGAAAAGGACAGAAGCCAGCTCGCTGTCCAAGTCTACCATTCGCTGTGCTCTGTACATGTTAAGAGCTGAAAAAGTAACAGAAGACAAATTGTAAGATAATTTACAGAAAACCCACAAGGTACAGAGGAATTTTTTTAAAAACACAAGCTGTTATGATCCATATTGGGCTGCCTGGTTGGGTGCTGAAAGATGATTCAAGACGGAATTATATGTGTATTTGAAAAGGGGATATTTGCAACACTGCAGGGGGCACCAGGGAATGAGACTAAATGGATAGCTCTTTCAACACACAGGCACAATAGCCAAATTGTCATCATCCCTGCTGTAAGATTCTGAGGTGTGAGAATTATCAGAGCAAATTATGATAACCTCACTTCTTCAGGTTTCTAACACACTGCAGCATAACTTTACTGCAAAGTTCAATGGGAATCCCAATGACAGGCACAAGCAGGGCTTCTGGTGAACTGTCTTTGAAATTCCAGGAGACTGAGAAACTGTAGATCTGACAATATCTGCTTCCCATCAGAGGTAGGGTGGGGCAGGGGAGAGAAATCATCCGTGCACCCAAGGAACACTGACAAGGTTTGATACATCAGCTGCTAAGATGACGGACTCTCAAACTGTCCTATCAGACTTTACATTGTGGTACCATTTACAAAGGAGCACTTCCTAGTAATACTTTTCATGGACCTGGCACTTCACATTATATTTTTCCTCTTCTGTCTTCTCATGGCTAGTGGCACATGAGGTAGGCAAAGCATATGCTTAACGTCTGTTTTTATTGATAGATTTTCCCAGAACAGGTCTCTAGCCTGTTGCCAGAGGCTGTAGTGGACCTGCACCACATCAAGCATAACAGACCAAGGAGACTCTTCCATTATTACCGGCTGCCACAGGCATATCAGAAGGAGTAACAGGCTGATGATCAGCCTGCTTGTCCACATTATGAGCAGGCCACTAAATCCAAAAAACTCTGGTTCAGAAAACGGGTACTCCCCACTGCATCACCTTCCTAACTTTGTGTTAAACTTACTGAAGTTGCTTCTCTGAAAATTTGGACATGTAAATCGTAAATATTCCCATTTCACAGTACACAAGTTTATACTTCACTGTTTTTAGCTACGTAAGAGGTGGTTGCAAATCTTAAGACAAACTTTCTTGCCTTGATCTAATTTTATCTAGTCATTTCGTTTCAAATTAAGTATGCAGATATTGTAGAGTTCACAATTAATGTTTCAACTCAAACTGAGAATGCTACTCTAGAGTTATTAGGAAAGTCCATTCAGATGATATAAATGAAAATCCAGGAATCTTTGTAAAAGCATGTTTTTTTTCATTAATTCACTGAAGGGATAGAGAATTTATGCTGAGATAACATGGGAGATCAGGCCAATGAAGTATTGAGGCAGCATGCAGTAACACTGAATAGAGCGCAGGCAAATATCATCATTGCAATGGAAACTGGCGCAAATTACAAATCATCATAGAATCCTTATGGTGTGGAAACAGGATCTTTGGCCCAACAAGTCTACACCAACCCTCAGAGCATCCCAGTCAGACCCATCCCCTTGTAACCCACCTAGCCTACACATCCCTACACACTATGGGAAATTTAGCATGACCAATCCACCTAACCTGTACATCTTTGGACTGTGGGAGGAAACTGGAGCACACGGAGGAAACTCACGCAGACGTGGGGAGAATGTGCAAACTCCACATGGACAGTTGCCCGAGGCTGGAATCGAACCCAGGTCCCTGGCGCTGTGAGGCAGCAATGCTAACCACTGAGCCACCATGCCACCCATCTGCTGCCTGGACAAACACCTGGGTCAGTGAATAACTTGCCCTTTTAAGAATTTGCCTGGTTTCTGTTCATGAAGAACACGGAGAGAGGAGAAAGAGCGAAGTGTGTCTGTGCGTGTTTCTGTGGGTTTGTATGTCTAAGAGGTTACATGTGCCAGGGAGTGTGCTTTTATATATTGGGACAGCACTGTGGCTCAGTGGTTAGCACTGCTGCCTCACAGCACCAGGGACCCGGGTTTGATTCCAACCTTGGCCAACTGTCTGTGTGGAGTTTGCGTGTTCTCCCCATGTCTGCATGGGTTGGTTTCTCCTCCCAGTCCAAAGAGGTGCAGGTTAGGTGCATTGGCCATGCTAAATTGTCCCATAGTGTCCAGGGATGTGCAGGTCAGGTGTGTTAGCCCTGGGAAATGTAGGGTTACACAGAAAGGGTAGGTGTGGGCTTGTTGGGCCAAATGGCCTGTTTCTGCACTATAGGGATTTTATGGAATATATGAAAAAGTGATAATATAAGAATGACTGCAACAAAGCAGAGTAAAATCTACAGCGACAAGGAGAGGGAGAATGAGCGAAAGAGTGATGAACTACTAACCAAGGCACTGTTTGTCGGTCAAGGGACCATGAAATATTCACAACTCATTTTAAGGAAGCTTAGGATTCTCTGACTGACACATTGCACAACCAAACAAGTGTGGGCACCAATCTCACTTTTGTTTTGGGATCTGATTATGTATAAAAATGACTGACGTGTTTCTTTACATAAACAGTCATCTCAAAACACGCCCAAGCGATTAATTCCATATGAAGCACTGTTACCATTTCTGAGGGATGAGGCCATGGGGGACGTACTAGTTTGGGACAACATGTTTTCTAAGACAAACAGGATAAAACAGTCCCATGACTTTATCTTCCGTTTAAAACATTTGATCACTGCCTGCAAGAAATAAGTGACTGCCACAACATTGACCACAAGTAATTGACTTTAGTGTTCATTGTAATGACCATAGACCATAAGCAATACCACCCACTTTTGATTCAACCGGTAGGACATCAATGAGGAGGAGCTAGGTGTCCCTTCTGAAAGAGACGCCACTGGTATTGCACTATTGGTACCCTAAGCAAAAAAAAACTTTTAAACAACGAAGCACTGGTGACATATTCATGATGCTGGCCATGATGGGAGGTCTTCGACTGGCAGCATGGGCTAAAAAATGAGAAGTAAGAAAGGCAGGCTAAAGAGCGACGCTTTCATTCGAAAATGATCACATACCCAGAGAAAGAGTCAACAGTCCTGCAGGCGACCTTGCAGTCATAGTGCTGATTTAGTCTTTAGATGTGAACCCTGTCCTGTGTTTCATGATCACTCAGCCTACAGCATCCAACACCGAGTCTATTATATTCTGTTCCTCAGGACTGTCATCACAAAGCACACAAGTATTTGAGGTTAGAGGGTGCCATGACTGAAGTGGCACTGCCAGCAATTGAAAGCTGCCAGCCTCCAACTGGTGGGCAGGGTTTCTATCCCCCAGGCTCCAAAATCTCAACTCTGGACAGTTCAATATTGGACAGGCATTTAATCTCGTCAGGTCTCCCCAATGGAGATGACACAGGAACCCTGTCAGATCTTCAATTGCCGTAGAGTAAAGGAGCACCTGCATAGGAATAAAATGTTGGCCAAAGTATGAGAAGAGCAACAATTTTCAGAGTCGAGTGAAAAGCATGAAAGATACAAGTCTAGAAATTTGTCTGGGGTGATGAATATGAGATTAGCTATTTACATTTGGTGCCTGGTTCCGTTCCATTGCAATGAACATAACTGGAAACCTGGAGATAGCGGGAACTGCAGATGCTGGAGTCAGAGTCAATACAGTGTGGTGCTGGAGGAACACAGCAGGCCAGGCAGCATCAGATGAGCAGGAAAGTCAACATTTTTGGGTTTACATTCTTCATCAGGACCGGGGAGGGGGAAGGGAGCTGGGAAATAAATCGAGGGAGGAGGGGTGGGGCTGAGGGAAGGTAGGTGGGATGGTGATAGGTGGATGCAGGTAGGGAGTGGTGGGGATTGTTTAGTGGGATAGGTGGGGCGGATAGGTGGGAGAGAAGATGGACAGGTTGTGTCAGGTCAAGGAGGTGGGGATGAGAGGGAGGGTTTGACATGGGATGAAGCTGGGGGTGGGGAGATTTTAAAACAGGTGCATTCCATGTTTAGGCCATTAGGCTGTAGACTCCCAAGGTGGAATATGAGGTGTTGTTCCTCCAGTTTGTGAGTGGCATCATTGTGGCACTGGAGGAGGCCCAGGATGGATATGTCACCAAGGCAGAAGGAGGAGGAGTTAAAATGGTTGGCAACCAGAAGGTATTGTTGATTACAGTGTACACAGAGCAGATGCTCCACGAATCGGTCACCAAGTCTGCGCTTGGTCTCACTAATGTAGAGGAGACCACATCAAGAGCAACGGATATAGTAGACCAGGTTGGCGGACGTACACGTGAACCCCTTTCAGAGTTGGAAAGGTTGTCTGGGGAAATATCTCATTGGTGGGGGGGTCGGATTGCAGGTGGCAGAAGTGGTGGAGGAAGATGCATTGGATGCAGAGATTGGTGGGGTGGTATGTGGGGACCAGGGGAACTCTGTCCTTATTTTTGTTGAGGGGCAGGCATTTGAGGGCAGAAGTGCGGAAAATGCAAGAGGTTCAGTTGGGGACATTGTGGTTCAATGGAGGTGGGGGGGGTGAGTTGCGGCCTTGAAGTAGGAGGACATCTGGGATGTCCAGGAATGGAACGCTCCATCTTGGCAGCGGATACGGTGGAGGAATTGGGAGTAAGGGATTGCATTCTTGCAGGTGGTGTAGTCCAGGTAGCTATGGGAGTCGGTGGGTTTGAAATTGATATTAGTGCTGAGACGGTTACCGGAGATGGAGGTGGAGAGGTCCAGGAAGGGGAGGGAGATATAGGATATGGTCCAGGTGAATTTGAGATTGGGGGTGAAAGGTGTTAGTAAAGTTAACTGTTCAAACTTCTCATGGGAGCAGGAGGCAGCACCAATACTGTCAATATAGCAGAGGAAAAGATGAGGGATAGTGCCGGTGTAACAGCGGAAGAGGGACTATTCCACATACCTGCATAGCTTAGACCCATACAGGTGCCCACACGAACCCTCAAGTTTGTAGGAAGTGGGAGGAGTTAATGGAAAAGTTGTTGAGAGTAAGGACAAGTTCCATTAAGCAGATGAGGGTGTCAGTGGAGAGGCCTGGTTGGGCCTGTGGGAGATGAAGAAGCGGAGGGCTTTTAGGCCACCTGCATGGGGGAAACAAGTATACAGGGACTGGATGTCCAAGGTGAAGATGAGGTGTTGGGTGCCAGCGAATTGTAAGTCTCGGAGGAGGGGGAGGCCGTGGGTGGTGTCCCGAATGCAGGTGGGGAGTTCCTGGACCAGGGGAAAAGACAGAGTCAAGGTAAGCGGAGATGAGTTCAGTGCGGGTCGGCCAGGGCAGTCATGTTTGTGGATTTTGGGAAGGAGATAAAACCGGATGATGCGGGGTTTGGGGATGATGAGGTTGGAGGTGGTGGGTGGGAGGTCACCTGAGGTGATGACGGTGTTAACGGTCTGAGAGATGATGGTTTGGTGGTCAGAGGTGGGGTCATAATTGGGGGGGTGGGGGGGTAGGAGGAAGCGTCAGAGTTGGTGCATGGCCTCCATGATATAGAGGTCAGTGCGCCATACCACCACTGCGCGCCCCCGCTTATCCGCGGGTTTGATTGTGAAGTTGGAGCGAGTGAGAGGGGAGGAGAGGTTGGAGCGAGTGAGAGGGGAGGAGAGGTTGGAGCGAGTGAGAGGGGAGGAGAGGTTGGAGCGAGTGAGAGGGGAGGAGAGGTTGGAGCGAGTGAGAGGGGTGGAGTGAGTGAGGGGGAGGAGAGGTTGGAGCGAGTGAGAGAGGTGGAGAGATCGAGGCAATTGTTGTTGTGACGGCAGTCGGAGATGAAGAGGTTGAGGGAGGGTAGGAGGCTGTGGGGTGGTGTCCAGGAGGAGGGGGTGTGTTGGACGTGGGAGAAGGGGTCTGCAGAGGGGAGGATAAACTCCCTGTTAAAGAAATAGGCATGGAGGCAGAGGCAGTGGGAAAAGAGTTCGACATCCAGGCGTGAACATAATTTGTTGACGTGTGGGTACAGCAAATGAATGTGAGTCCTTTGCTGAGGACTAACCGTTCATCCTCAGTGAGGGAGAGGTCTGAGGGGGATGGTGAATACCCCGCAGAACTTAGGCCTGGGGCTGTTGTAGAGCTGGAGCTGGAAGTGGAGTTGGAGACTGTTTCGGGAGTGGGTGTGTGTTTGGGAATGGTAACGTGGGCAGAAGCGGAAGTAGTGAGGTGGTCAGCAGCATTAACAGAAGTGACATTGTCAATAGCGGGAGCAGCCAAGGCGACCGCGCGGTTAATGGCGCCGGACAAATTAAGGATGAGGTCGCAGATAGGGGTTGGTGTTGAGGGTGGTGCAGGAGGTCAGTGTTTAGAGGTAAGCATGAGCAAGTTTGGTGTACTTACAATCCTTGATGTAAGGGCAGAGAAAAAGCATTGGTTGAGGGTGTGGATGATGTGTAGAACGCAAAGCAGTAGAGGTCCTTTGCAAGTCTGCGAAAAAGAGGCTTTCAGCTGGGGTAGGGTTGACTGTAGTACGAGAAGATGCTGGCACATTGCTGCGAGCCTGGAGCTGAGGATCTGCAGGGAAAAACGTTTTTTGGAGGCTCTGGATGTTCTGTAGGAGCGGTTGTCATGGTTTGGTCCAAATTAGGATAGTCTGAACATTGTTTAGAGTCCATGGGGTATGAGCTGGCTATGTAGGCAGGTACTGTGAAAGGAGACATGGCTGTAGTAACGGGTTTGTTTCAGTATGTGGTTGAAGAGCTTCAGGGCAGAGGAGATCACCAGTGGGTTGCAGTGGGAGAGAGATCCACTGAGATCTTTTCAGAGGGAGGAAGAAAGTTCTTCAAGGTGGGCATCTTTGGAAGAGGCTTCACAGTAGGGTTTTCAGTCACTCAGAGATAGCAAGACACCTGTTGTTACATTGACCAGGAGGCAGACCCAATACCAATCATTTGTGTCACTGCCCAAAATTAGTTTCTACTCATCTATCTCCTGCCCTGAAACACAAAGCTAATTCTTTGTATGACATACAGTCATCATGCATGCTGTATGTAAATAAATTTAGTTCAATATGTTCCACAATTGAGGATCCTGTGGTTACTGAAAGCATTCTACTCTGGCCCCTGTGAAGGATCAGGCTAACCAAAAGCTAAGCCAACACTCACCACTGAGTTTCTTTGAACTTATTGAAGACAGGCTCCCCCCGGAAAACCCACTGGATCTGTCCTGTGAGGAGATGATTCTTGACTCAGGAACGAGCGTCGGAATCTTTGCTGTCCGCTTAGGCTGGTGACCTTATGGTGACAAAACACGTAGCAACGTTATCCAACGCCTCACATTAACTCATGCTACATGAATATCAGAAATGATGATGTTTAACATAAAACAGCTTATTTGCTTATTTTAAAACAGCATTTCGTTCTTGCTTTGGCACTTAACTGTTGAGAACAGGACATTCCCAGGTTCAAGTCCGGCTTGAGGACAGCTTAGTGTGATGGTAGATGTGGGTGAGTGAACACCTAAAAGAAACCTGACATTAAATTGAACGGGATTGATCCAAATGATGGGTCAGCTTCTTGCAATGAACTACTAAATTGGGCATGGAAGATAGATGTATCCTTGACAGAAGGCCTTTGCTTTTCACGTTTTTGTTCTTTTCTCAAAAAGCTACACTGAACAACTGAGCTATGATCCAGCCAGCAGGCCTCTGACCAAAGCCATCTCCCCACCCAATTCTAAACTGCCAGTTCCTCTCACTGGGAGCAGATAGGACTTAACCAAAACATGTTCAGTCAAATGTTAAGCTTAGCTGTTCAAAAGAATCCTTATGCAGGTTCTTATGCAATCAATATCAGATTATCAGGACAACAGACAACATCAGGATTCACATATGACTATTAAAGGTCCTCAATAATACCCGGGACTCTGCTACACTTACAACAAGGAGCCTCAAACCACCTTTTCACTGAGGTGTACAAAATTATGAAAGATTTTGAAAGAAAAGCTATTTCCAGTAGAAAGACGGACAGTCACAAGATAACACAGATAATTGGCATAAAAGTCAGCAGGAAGCGCAGAGAATTTTTTTACATTGCGAGTTGCTATGATCTGGAATAGTATCTGAAAGAGCAACGGGAGCCAATTCCATAACACCTTTCAAAAGAAAACCGGATAAATATTTGAAAAGGAATAAATTGCAGACTACAGAGAAAGAATTGGGGAGTGGGACAAATTAGATAACTCTTTCAAAAAGCCACAGTGTTCAAATGGTCTCCTTCTGTGCTGTAAAAGTCCACGATTCTATGCCTCAGGCTTTAAGAGTAAGTGAATAAATACTGAGAAACTGATCATACCTCTAAGCTATCATGAGTGAAAGCCACACTGAGATAATAGAGACACTCAGAGGAGAAAAAAAAATACGGGAAAATGCAGATAGACAATGACAAAATAATTGCACAGAGTTATCATCTCAGTGGAAACCAATACACTTTTTCTGAACAATATCTAAAATCCCAGTTACTGAAAGAATGAGGCCACAAGATTCTGTCCAAACAAAATGATATTTTCCTGTACAAGAATCAAACAAAACAAACAGTGAGTACTCTCTCAGATAACTGCCTAAAACCCAAAACTAACATGAGATAAATACAAATTAACAGGAAGATTGATTATAAACTATAAATTACACATTAAATGACAAATGCAATTAAGACAGCTCTTACAAATAGGATAGGCGGTCAAATCTCAGCCAAGGTCCTTCAAAATTCTGTCTTTTTCACAAAGAATTTCAGCTGCTCTTTTTCCTGAACTTAGCTTGAGCCCAAATTGACAGCAGTATATAAGCAACCTAAATTCCACAGGCATGATCTATACTAAAAATGGCAAACATCTGAAGAACTTCCTCAACACTGCTTTCGACCATCTGGATGGTGTTGATCCATCAACATTATCTTCAGTAAAAGCTACAGAACTATTTGCCCACTCTCAGCTTCTTGATTTATCCGACATCTTCTTCAGCCTGCCTAGATTGCATCACTAGGATCTTCTAGATCAGAATCCTTTTACATGGATTAAACCAGTTTCCACTCCCCAGAAGAACTTCTGTTGCAGTCTCAATTTCCTTAGAAACTTCCTGTCTTAGTTTTATTTCTCAGTGTTCCATATGTTTTCCCTATTCAGTTACACTCTGCCTCAAAAAATACAAGCTTTGAAACCACAGATTTCATCAGAACAGTAGTGACATAAACAGCAGCATAAGAAAAGTCCATCATTGCTGCACAGCTATAGGAAAAGAAAACGTCTATTTTGCCCATCAGCGAAGCTACAATAGAATAAATATGCATACATTGTGTGCTAGTTGGCAGAACGTACTTGTAACTGCATAACCTCGAACACATTGAAAAGTCGTATATTTATATAATGCCAATCACAACCTCAACAAGTCCCAAGTGGTTCACAGCCATAGCAGTACTTTTGAAGTGTAGTCACAGTTGTAATATAGAAAGCCTGGCAGCCAACTTGTGCACTTCAAGTTCCCACAGACAGCAATGTGATAATAAGATACTGCCAGGAAATGAACAACACCAAGAACACATAATCTAACAATCTTCCATTGATATTCAACAACATTACTATCACTTCATTTCCAACTATCCACATCCCCAAGTATCCACCATTAAGCAGAAATTCAACTGAACCAGCCAAATAAGTTCTGTAGCTACAGCAGGACAGAGACTGGAGGTTCTGCAGACAGTACCCATTCAAGACACTCACCATCCCAACAAGCAAAAATAATCCTCCATCCTGGGTCGAAATATTCAAACAGTTTTCTTAAAAGAGCACCATGGGTGTAGCTACATGATAGACTGCAACAGTTCACTGGCACCTTCTATAGGGCAGTTATGGATGGACAACAAATGCTGGTCCAGCCAGCAATACCTACATCCTCAGAAATATTTTTTTTAAAAATAACCAGACAACTAATTTTGAATGAAGTTTTTACTAACATTTAATTTCATATTGGCGAATGTATATTGAAATTTGGGATCAAAAGTTATGGGGAGAAAACAGGAGTAGCCTATTGAGTTGGATGATCAGCCATGATCGTGAAGATTGGCAGAGTAGGCTTGAAGGGCTGAATGGCCTCCTCCTGCTCCTATCTTTTATATGTTTCTATGAAATAAATATTGGTCAGGACACTGGAGACAGCTTCCCAGCTCCTCTATAAATAGTGCCACTAGATCTCTGTCATCCTCCTGAGAGGGTAGTCAAGAGTACTAAATTAACATCGCGTCTCAAAGCACTGTGGACAATGCAGCACACCTTCAGTCCTGCAATGAACACTCAGTCTAGTTGAGATGCCTACGTCTGTATAATGTAATGATGCACAAAGTGCAGGCTCAGAGTTAAGTGGCCAACAACAGGAAATTATCACTTGACCCAGATCTCCCAAATTGGCTTTTATTCAGGCACTCATTTAGTTTCAGTTCCAACAGACAAGCAATTGCTTGCTGCGGCTTGCAGAATCTGATCTGAGTCTATTAACTGTTGTTATGAAATCCAAACATCCAACATCTGCTCAGGCTGAAAAGGACCTTGTAGTGGGAGGGGGAAAAGCCAATAGTTGTGATTCCACCTTCATAAGTAGGTCTAGGAAAAGAGTGTCTGCTTACAGAGTATGAGGAGATGGGCCTGAAAGTAAACAGCAGAAGATCAAACGTTATAATCTCTGGACTATCATTGGAGTTGCAAACAAATTGGTATTGGGTACTTATTGGATAACAGGGATGTATAGAGGAGTTTAAACTAAAAAGTGGGGCAAGAGACCAAACGTGGTAAAATGTAATACATCAAAGTCTAGAGAAAAGTTAAGACAGGAATGGGAAATGCAGGTCAGGAAATAGCAGGAGGGACAGAGAGAAAGAAACCTAGGAATACACCAACAAGTAAGAGCATTTTTAACAAAAAGAACAAAAAGTCAAAATTAAAGGTTCTATCTGAATGCCTGTAGCATTCCTAACAAAGTAAACAAATTGGAGTGTGCATTTGAAGCAAACAATTCTGATTTGATAGCCATTACAGAAACATGAATTCAGGATGACAAGGGTTGGGTTTTGAATATTGAGAGGTTATGTGGCATTCAAGAAAAATAGGAAACTAGGTAAAGGTGAAGGGGTAGCACTGCTAATGAAGGATGACATTTGTGCAATAGTTGGGGATGGCCTTGGTTCAGTTTATCATGATGTGGAATTGGTTCGGGGGGGAAATGAGGGATAGTAGGGGAAAAATGTCAATAATGGGAGTGATCTACAGACCTCCAAACAGTAACCACGATATGGGACGAAGTATACAAGAAGGAATATTAGATGCTTCTGACTAAAAGGACAGCAGATATCATGGGTGACTTTAATCTACTTTTAAACTTGAAAACTTAGACTGGGTTTCATAGCCTGGATGAGGACTTTGTGCTTTTGAGATAGTTTCTTAAAGCAGCCTGTTTGGAACCAAATAGACAGCAGGTCATATTTGACTTCGGTATTGTGTAATGTGCCATGATTAATGAATGACCTCAGATTTAAGGCAATCATAGGTAGCAGTGACTACAATATGACTGATCTTTGTATCCAGTTTGAAAGGGAGAAAGGGGAGAACTAGTGTTTTAGGCCTAAATAAGGACAACTACGTTGGCCTGAAAGCTGAACTAGCAAAAGCGAACTGACATACTAGTTTAGGGTCAGATCAATAAAGGCACAGTGGCAGACACTTAAGGGAATACTTTGGAGTACTGAGAATGTCTTCCTGCTACAACAAGAAAATATTAAAGAGAGCACCCACCACAGTTAACTGAAGAAGTTAGGAAAAGCATCAAACTTAAAGAAAAAGTGTACAACTGACCTAAGATGAGTAGAGGTCAGACAATTGGTCTGAATATAAAGAACAGCAGAGAATGACTAAAAGGTTAATCAGGAGGAAAAAATTAGAGTACAAAACGATGCTAGCTAGGAATATAGAATGGAGAGCTGGGATTTCACATGTATTTAGAAGGAAATGAGTGAGTTGAATCTTGGTCCTCTAGAGAGTGAAAATTGGAGTTTAATAATAGATAATAAGAAAATGGTGGATTAAACTAAGAAATATTTCCCTTCTGTCGTCGCTACAGGGAATACAACAAACATTCTAGCAATCATTAAGTCAGCAGGTGAAAGGGAGAGAGGAACATAGCAAAGTTACAATTGCAAGAGAAGTAGTACAAAGCAAACTGATGGAGCGGGAGCCGACAAGTCTAAGAGTCCAGGTGGGCTTCATCTGAGGGTCTTACATGAGATAATGGGCATGTTGGTGTTAATTTTCCAAAGTTTCCTAGATTTGGGAAAGATTTCATCAGACTGGAAAGTAGCATGTAGTTCATGATGGAGAGGGAAACATATCAGCATGGATAGAAAACTGGCTGGCTGACAGCTAACAGAGTATGTATAAATGAGTCTTAGTCTGATTGACAGGATGTGACAGCTCGGGTCTCCCTATTCCAGAAGGCAGGGAGGGAAAAAAGCTAGAAAGTATAGGCCATTAAGCTTGATGTTTATCATGGGGAATGTCTTGGAATCAATCATTAAGGAGAATATAACTGCACACTTCATAAAGCTCAAGATAATAGGGAAGAGTCAGCATGGTTTTGCCAAAGGCAAATTATGTTTAACCAATTTATTAGAGTTCTTTGAAGCAGCAGCACATGCTGTGGATAAAAGGGTATGTACTGTACTTGAATTTCAAGAGACATTTGATAAGGTTATTACAGAAAATAAAAGCTCATGATAGCCGGGATGACATATTAGCATGGATAGAAAATTGGCTGGCTGGTGGATAACAGAGTATGCATAAATAAGTCTGTGTGTTATTGGGAGGGTGTGATAACTGGAGTCCCAAATGGGTTGGTTCCATGGTTTACAATTCACATTAATGGCTTAGATGAGGGGAATGAAGGCATGCTAGCTAAATTCGGAGATGGCACCAAGATAGGTAGGAAAGTATGTTGTGAAAAATACATAAGGAAGTTAGCGTTAGGCATAGATTGATTGAATGAATGGACAAAATTCTGGCAGTTGGAATTTAATATGGGAAAATGTGAAATTGTTCACTTTGGCTGAGAGAATAAAAAAGTGTATTACTTAAATGGGGAATGACCACAAAATTCCAAGGTTCAGAGTGAATTAGGTGTTCTGCTGCATGAGTGAGGTCTATTTACAGGTGTAAGCAAATAGTCAGCAAGGCTAATGGAATGCTATCCTTTGTTACAAGAGAAATTGAACATAAATGTAAGGATAAAATACTTCAGTCATGCAGGGCATTGGTGATGCCACATCTCAAATACTGTGTGTAATTTTGATCTCCTTATTTAAAGTGGGGTGAAACAGCTTTGGAGATGGTTCAGACAGGGTTTACTAGATTGATACCTAAAATGAGGATTTGTTTGACAGGCTGAATTTGTTTCCACAAGAGTTTAGAAGAGTAAGGGATGACTTGATTGAAACTCATAAGATCCTGAACATTCTTAATATGGTGGGCAAAGAAAGGATGTTTCCTCTGATGGCTGAGTCCAGAAATAGGGAGCACCGTTTTAAAATTAGGGGATGCCCTTCCAGGACAGAGATGAAGAGATGGGTGAATTTGGAACTCTGCCTCAGAAGGCAGTGGAAGTGTGATCACTGATTATTTCTAAGACACAGGTGGATATATTTTTGTTAGGCAATGAATTTGAATTGGTGGAACTTGAAAGACAAACAGGTCAGCATGCATGGCAAGGCAGGCTAAAGTGACTGAATGGTCTATTTCTGATTCCTATTTGAACAGCACCGTCGAAACAGATTTACACCTCAGTTAACTGCAAGTGCACAGAAAAGTTTTTGTTTTTTTCTTGATCCTCTAATGGGATGAGTGTGTCATTGGCAAGGCAAGCATTTGTTGTCTATCCCTAAATGCCTTTAACTGAGTGGCTTGCTGAACTATTTTAGAGAGAGTTGAGAGTCATCCAGATTGGTGTGGGTCTGGAATCACATGTGGATCAGTCGTGGTAAGGATAGCAGATTTCTTTCCCTAAAAGCTGTTAGTGAATTACATGGGTTTTCACAGCTATCAATAATAGTTTAACAATAACTAGTATTGAGACTAGTATAATATTCCAGATTATTTATTGAATTCATACTCCAGCAGGACTTGTGGTGGGATTTGAACTAATGTCCCCAGAACATTAGCCTGGGTTCTGTCATTGTGACATTACCACTACATCAACTCCCCCAACAACAAACTGTTATCTTTCTCAAAACACGACTGACATGGTCTTTCAATTTCTAACACAGCACGTCCTTTGCATGCTGATATTTTTCTGATTGAATGGCCAGTCATCCATGGGAATTTAATTTAGTTTTTAAGATCAATTCTGTTCTAGCTTGCCGTGCTCACTGGAGCAGGTTAAACTAGATCTCAATTTGCCTTATTCTATATGTATCAATAAGCCTTAATATAGATGGTATCAAAAGGTAGAGACCGCAGTTTATGTTCAGGACTGTATTATCAAAATCATGCAGTGAATAATTCACAAAATTGACAACATTAAAATCTCTATTTTAGCACAATGATAGCTATTAGGTCTCCTATAAGTCTCAAATTTACAAATCTCACCTGAAGTGGTTCCAGTGTGCCTATTTCCTCAACCCTAGCAACCTCTACATCTGCTTAATGAGGCCTTAAAAAGCACTCCCCTGTCCTTTATTTCTATCTGTGTCAGTTGTGGCTCAGTTGGTAGCACTTTTACTTTTAGGGCTACAAGGTTCCACTTCAAATCCCAACTGTGAATTGCAAACGAAATTCAAATTTGACACTCTCATGCAGTACTGAACATGTTTTGAACTATGGGAGGTGTTAGCTTTCAGATGAGACATTAAACCAAAGTCCTGTTGGCCAGTTCAGGCAGCTATCAAAAGCTCCCAAATCGTTATTACAAAGACGAACATAAAAGATATCCCAGTATCCTGCCCAATAATGCTTAATCAAAATCACAGGGTATCAGTTTATTACAGTACTGTACATGGGGGTTTGCTGTTGCAATTTTTTTTATTTGCTTTAACCTTTATCCCTAAGTTCTGAAATTATCTCTCATTCTTTAAAATTTACCTCTTGGGACAAGCATTTGGTCACTTGTCCCAGTACGCAGCTCAGCATCAAAAACTTTTTAACAGGACTTTAGAAGTCCCAGCATTTTATTCTGCTCATGTTGCAATTTCAGTGCAAGAGGTCGTACTATTGCTGCTGCTTCAAACATTTGCTGTCACTTTCAACTGCGTTGTCAGCGCAAAGTAAACCAGATTCCTCAAGCCTGCCCTACCAATCATGCTGATCTGTTTGTCTTCCAAATTCCATCAATTCAAATTCCTGCCTAACAAAAGTTTATCCACCTGTCTTAGAAATATTCAATGACCTTGCTTCACCTTCGAGACATCCCAGAGCCAGGTTAAGAAATGGATTTATTTCTGTCACATCCCAAGGCAGCCAGTGCAGAACAGTATTTGAAATTTACAACAGGACTTCCCAAGGTGGGGGTGGGGACCCCAAGTGGATTGCAAACAAAAGTTTGGGGCCATGAACTTTGAGGCAGGAATGACCACTGTAGAACTGTAACCAAGTTATAACCGTTATAATGTTTCTGCTCTCACAGCCACAAATCTTTCCCCCACCTCAACTCCACATCCACCCTCATTCTCTCACTTTTCACTGAGGGAGTCACAATAACTTTCAAGCCACAGAAAGGGATCACTGTGAAAAAAATGGTTTGGGAAGCACTGATCAAGAGCTCTGTCACTAAAGCAGCAGCTTTAAGTGGTCTGTGTTCCTGTACAGCACTGTGGATTCAATGTCACTTCCCTGGTAAAGACTGTCCCTGGTATGCATGGAAAGAAAGACACGACTGTCTCATGCACATTTTGTTTTTCCCTCTGATGCACAGCCGGGTTGGCTGCCCCACCGCTGGCAGCCAACACTTTAAAAGAATAAATGTAAACGGAACATTAAAGCTGCAGGAGACAGGGTTTATCCGTGGGTCTTAGTGGGATCAATTTTGCTTGTAACACATTGACTGAACATTTTGCTCCCCTGTGAATGTTTGTGCTCCTTTTGGTGAGGAGTCTCAGTGTTGGGAACAGAGCACACCAGCACTGTTTCAGATCTAAGCACTCCCAAGTTAATACACAGTCTCGTTAGCTACAGAGTAAAGTCACATTTTTCCAGCAATGCATTGCACCTCAATCTCAAGGCAATCCATCATTTCACTTTCTTTTCCATCTTTTACACCTTACAAACTCTTAACTATAAATGCTAATTTGCCAACAAATTGCATTTGTTCAGAAGACTGTGCCAGTCATGAGAGCAAGACTTTTATCCAGCCACACAGGGTGAGAACCAAAGGATAGTGTGCTAATCCACTACAGTATCTAGCATCCACAAGGGTGTATTTTCTACTCCCCACCCCTCCTCAATTTAATGAGAAACAATGTTCAGCATAGAAATAGCTCATTAATCAATATCCCTTGTCTTCTTTTGGAGAATTGCAAGTGGACAAGAATGAGCAGCAATGAATTCAAGTGAGCCAATATTCCATAGGTAGGCAGCCTCTGCATGCAGTTCCATGAGAGTTTAAACGGGATGACCTGAAAAAGGGAAAACGGTGCAGGTTCCACAATAAGTTCACTCATTCAGCCATCAGCTGGATGTTGAATTAATGCTCCCTACTGAACAGCAGGAAAGCCAACATTGCAGGTGACTAGCTTTGCTTAAAGCCAACCTACACCCTCTAAATGGAGAGAGGCATTGTAACCATAGAGATAGAAGGTGGCAGGAAATTGAAGCAGAACTAGGCCTGCCTCTGCCATTTGATAAGGACATGACTGAACTTCAGATCAACTCTGTTTTTCCATCCTCCTCTGATTTTCCTTCATTCCTAAATATCTATCAGCTTCAGTCTTGAATGTATGGTCAGATTGTTCAGCCTGACACAGTTCACAGATGGCCAGACACCTGATTCTCCAGATGGTCCAGACTGAAAGCCTGACTGGGCTCCAAGAATCACTAATGGATTAATTCAGCAGGGGTCTGATTCCACAGGTAGAAATGCAATATTTGCTTTGTCTAACTGAGAACTTTGTGAAGTTATAGTTTGGGTTTTTAATTGAAATCTTTTTTTACGACGTAAAACTGTTTTTTTGACAAAATTAAGAGGAGTAAAGCATGTGGTATTGATTCTATAAATTCTCTGTGTGATTGACATTCTTATAGGGGTATATAAGTAACTTCTTTTCAGAGGTGATTTTTGAATGAATTTTTTTCAAGTACAATTCAAGATTTGCCAATGCGATTACAGCAAACTTTGTTTTAACCAACACCTTATAAACCAGCAGTCTCGACAAACCAGTAAAAATTATATACCTGAAATACCATAAGTTTACTGTGTAATTGTTATCTCTGTGATATCCGAATAGTCAGTTAAGGGAAAGAGTGAGAAGGCTGTCTGCAGTAAGTTTTATTTAAGGCAAAGTTGCATTATTATTTAAGTGATTTATGCTGTAAATAAAGTATAACAGTGATGTGTACACCTATAACAGTGATGTGTACACCCCTAACATTACATTTCGACTACTTAGTATGTGTTTTTTCATTGATTATGTGGACCTCTTGATCAATCAGAAAATTTGATCAACTGGAATGCTCCTGGTCCCATAGGTGCCAGTTATTAAAAGGTTTGCAGTATACGGGTTCATTGGCTCTAAATTGTATATTTGAGTGGGTGGGCATGGAGGATGCAGTGAGAAGTGTTGGAAGTGAAATTGAGGGCACACAGGGGTCATAGTAATAACATGGGAGGAACTGAGGAATGTGAGGTGAGAGGGCTAGATGATATTGTAGCCTTTGACACAACTGAGATAAAATCCAAGAGAAGCAAAGCAGGCCTTGTAACCAACCTGCCTTAGCACTCACTGCCTCCCTGACCACATTCAAATTGCTTCCAGGGTCAGCGTGTCTGATGTGATCCTGCCTCCACCTCCCCATAGGTAAAATAGGAACCATTTATACAAAGACAGGTCTGTCAAGTCCATGTTGTAGCCTCCCACTCCCTTTATGTTGCTCCATTTTCTCTGGTATCTCCTCTGTCTGCTCATGGTCCCACTCCTCAGCCTCTCAGCTGATAGACTGTGGTGAAGGCTGTTCCCTCATAGTGACCTCCCTTTTCTTTCAAGATGCCAGTTATAATTTCAATGAAAGCCTGAACAGAAGCAGAGGCAAACAAAGTGAAAGCCTTGGTTACTTTGTCAGCCGCTGGCGAAGTTTTTCTGGCCCTGTTTCTCACAACCTTTTTTTGCCAAGCTAAGATATTCCATATGTTAGTGCTGGTCAAAATTGTGGTAAGGACATTGCTACATAATGGCCCAAGGGGAATATAGTATCAGCTAAATAGCCTTTACCATTCTGCCTTCTCCACCTCCTTCCTCTTCTCACAGATTATCTTACTGTGTGTGGTCTTTTGCCATTCTCCCAGCCTTAGTCAATTCTCAGAGGAAGTTCTACCAGACCATCCCTCCCCAGTAACAGTTTCAGTCAGCACACTATCTGATATGACATAAGTTGCATTTGTTAACACCGGAACTGCAGAGGGTATGCTCATTCCACGTGCAGTTACAATGCCTATAATGACATAGCTAGAAATGTCCCACATCACCAAAGGTGGTACCAATCAAATCAGAAAAGAACGGTCTCTGTCATGTCAATCACAATCCCCACTCACTGTGCTGCACCCAACCTTTCGCCTCCTCACTTGCCACCCTCAGTGAATGGGAGGTGAGCAGTTTGAGAGTGGGGTGGCATGAGGTTTAATGAGCAGAGTGGCAATTGAGGCAGTGAGAGGATTGGTAGCAGAGGCAGACGGGAGGTGGGCAGCGGGTCCCAGTGAGAGATAGGAAGTGTGCAGCAAGGGTTCAATGAACAAAGGGCTCACAACAATTATATTAGCAATGGGAGGAGCCACACGTGCCACTGGATTGATTGGGGACCAAGTCAATATCAAATAATAGTGATGACAAAATCAGTAATGCAAGGCCAAATGGACCAATTCCAGTAAAGCTTTTCAAACTTTAGAAAAAGGTCTAAAACACTAAATAATTGCATCTGTAGCCAGATTAAATAATCAGGCAACTGACCAGGAAGTGGTTCACGATTCAATTTGAAGTGTGGTTACGGTGTTTGATCCATCATGCTGTTTCACATCGTGGTAAATCGTGATTAAGACTAGGTATTGGCTAGTGTGTGGAATTCCGAAGTGGTAGTGACTCCAAAGTAGTGTTGCACACTAATTGGGCTTTCACATCTCTGTTCTACATGCTGTCGAAGGCTGTTAGGCACATAAACCCCTTTCCATGATGGCAATCCAAGCTCTTCCTTTTAAGAATATGCATGCACATCCTAAGTTCCATTTTACATTAGCTGGCTGTATAGTGTCTAAATAAAGGTCCAGTTTAACAATGAGGTATTGAATCTGCCATAGGATACCAGCTGAATGTGTGATGAGTAATAGGTGTCCCCTTCCCTCCTACGTATATTTAGGAAAATTGTCTGCATCAAAGCCCTTTTTACTGCACTGTATGGTATCAGTGAGCATGGTTTTCTCACTCTCTTTCACAGCTAGACAACTGCAGGTCATATTCAATTAGTAAATACGATCATGTACACCAGATAGTCACAAGGTACAAGCCATTGTAATGAAGGTGCCCCCACTTGCAGAGGAGGCTGAACAGAGACACAATTACTATTAGAAGGAGGCTCTGAATATTAGAAGGGCTTCATGTTCTAATTCCTGGCATGGAAACATTTCATTTCACCAGTGTAAAACCAAGCATAGGGAATATGACAATGTATTGAAAGCTTATGGGTGTTTTATGTGGATTTGCAATGGCAACAGTCAAAATATTTGTATTGGCAAAGTAAGTGAAGTTAATGAAGTCACAAAACACTGCTGTTCACTTTGAATGTTGAAATATACAACTAAAAGCTTAATGAATTATTAAAACTTAGATCTAGGGCTGGTGGCATTGCCTTAACTTCTTGCGTTAACAAAGTGAGATTGGAAGGCAAAGATCCTAACCAACCTCTGCTGTTTGATTGCAATTTTAACTCAGGAGCAGCTCATGTTCCAGGTCAATGGATTATGAATGAAGTGTAACTGCAGCATTGTCAAGGATTTGCAGTCACGGAAATAACCTGGAGCTACAGTCATTTCACTTAAAAAGATCAAGCTTGAAATGAACTGAAACCCAAAGATTCTCCAGGAAGCAAGCCAAGTTGCATTCACTAATGGGAATATTTTACTGAGGGTGTTGACTTCTTAAAGTCTGTTGTGAATTGAACCATGTTTCTGTGTCTTGCAAACATGCAGTTGCCAATCCAAAGACAAACAAAATCTATTGTGTACTGATGTTACAATTATGAGGTAAAAAGAATGTCATGTTTCAGGACTGTATCTCTAATCTAAGGTCAAATGAAAGGCCTGTTCCAAAATTTGCCTGGCTGGTTTGATTATTAAAGATTGAAGGGGAACCAGATGGTTTTAGCAGGAAAAAGTTATAAAATGCTCCTCCTGGAAATAATGCCAACATCCGTTATAACAGCAATGAATAGACTATAAGTCTCCAAAGTTCCAAGCAAGTGTTGAAAATGTTGAGTTGTAAAAAGTTACATTTTAAATTGTCTGTTTACTTCCAAGATGAAAAAAACACTGAGGTCTCAACGATAGCATAACAGCATTTCTACCTGGATACAATGTCCATGCAGTTCACAATGCTATGGCAATGAGCTTCAAGAAGGGAAAGCCTTCTACAATATCCCTAAAAACTCACAAAATTAGACTAGCAGGATTGAGAAAAATATCAGCCAGAGGCTGAAAGTCTCTATGACTTAGTGCACAGAAACGAGAGTGGAAATTTGTGCTTGGACTGAAACCACCAAATATGTGAGGATTAAAACGAGGGTGAAAGACTCATCAAGTTTGCACCAGAGACAGAACTGTCAGGAAACACCCTTACCATGAAGACATTTTTAGGGTTAAAAGTAACTACACTGGGAAAGGTGAGGTACAAAAGTAATTTCTCCAGAGCTAAGAATCACTTTAGACTGGATTCCAGCAAAATCAAATGACTACTTGATTTGATTTGATAGTTCTGAGGAAGGGTCACTCAACCTGAAATGGTGACTCTGATTTCTCTCCACAGATGCTGCCAGGCCTGCTGAGCTTTTCCAGCAATTTCTGTTTCTGTCTTTGATTTGATTTTATTTCAGAACAGGGTAAAGTACACCTGTGAGGTGTTTTATTTTACATTCATTTATGGGAAATGGATGTTACTGGCCAGGCTAGCATTTATTGCCCATTCTTAGTTGCTCTTGAGAAAGTGGTAATGTGCTGCCTTATTGAACTACTGCAGTACATGGACATTTGGGTACACTCACAGTGCTATCAGGAAGGGAGTTCCAGGACTTTGACCCAGCAACAGTGAAATAACAGTGATATTATTCCAGGTCATGATCGTGGGCAGCTTGGAGGGGAACTTGCAAGTGATGATATTCCCTTGCATTTTATGCCCTCGTCCTTCTTCATTGTGCTAAATTAAAAAGTTGCCTACTATAATACTTACTGTCAGTGGTGCTTTCAGTTAGTTTGTTACAGGAAAGTCTTTAAAAACATTAAATCCAATCAAGTCATCCTTTCAGCTGTTAACCAAAAGTTCAGATTTCTATTTTTAAAATTATTGGTATCTACAGGGATTGGAACAACAACTTAACCACATCTGACATTAAAATCTCCTGCAGTTCAATGTTCATGAAGCTCTCTGCTCGTTAACTATCCCGCTGAGCCTGATGATAAAAAAAACGAAAAAAACTGCAGATGTTGTAAATCAAAAACAAAAACAGAAATTGCTGGAAAAGCTCAGCAGGTCTGGCAGCATTTGGGGAGATAAGTCAGAATTAACATTTCAGGTTGAACAACTCTTCGTCAGAACCCGAATGCATGCTCAGCTTTCTTCTTCATGCTGAGGTGAGCTTCAGACTTCACGTGGGCCACCAGTAAGACTAACTCTTCCACTTCTGCATCACTGCCTCTTTGCACCACTCTTCATCTTTGCAATCTTGAGAAGTATTTTTCAAAAACAGTATTCCTCTGGCAAACCCTATCAACTATTGAAATTTTCACAGTGTTATGTGGCAGTGTTCCATATTTCCACAACACTTCCTGACATCACTGCTGAACAAACTAACTCTAATTTAACATTATGCCCTCTTAAGCTGGATGCTTCCACCAGAGAAAATAGTTTCTATTCTCTGTATCACATTCTTTAATCATCTTAAACCCTTCAGTTATACCACCCCCTAATCTTCGATTCTTGGGGAATATAAACCTGATATATGCATTTAGTCCTCATTTCTTAATCCTATCAGTCTCTCTTTCAGTCTGGCAAATCTATCCACTCCTGGGACAAAATGTTCTCTCTTCCTCCAGTAAAAGATTGCTAAACCCTGTGGTCTTCAGTCTCGCCTCCTTTCTTTCTATCCTTCCTATTCATTGTTCACTTCAACTTGACAAATGCTGTGTAAATAAGTTACTATTGTATTTGCCTCAGTGCAATTAGCAATTGAACGTGCAGAAATAAATCACTGTTCACCTTCAATGCATGTTGATTGAATGTTTGAATTTGCACCATATGTTCTTCTTCCAAGGACAGAATTTGTCCAGTACAAAGCTCTCGCACAGTCAGCACACCGGGAAATTAATACTGTAAGTCACTCTAATCCATCCAAATCATGTATACACTGAGCAAATCACTGTAAAGCTTGCACGCCTGAGGACAGCAGAATCTGTTGAATTAGTGGAACCAGTAGAGCAGGAGGGCAGGTCAATTAGATAATAAGGGGGGAAGAGTTGGAGGCTGCAATTCTTATTAGATGCACACCCTTGGCAGAAAGTAGTCATTTTCTCTGTTTTCGTCAGCCACACTGAACCTTTTAGCAGTCATTATTTTTAACATGAATGGTTAGCCTTCATTCCTTCCAGCTAAATAATGAAAAAGAAAGCTGTTGTCTCCATTTGCTTTAACAAGACCCTCAGGACCTGCTAATAAAATATTTTAAAATATTAAATGCAATTAAGTGCTCAGTCAGCCATGATCATATTTACATGGGGGTGGGGGGTGTAGAATGAGACAGGGTCAATGGATTGCATGGCCTTCTCCTGTTCTTTAGTCAGGGGAGCAGACAGGCATCTCTGAAGACGAAGATGTGACTCAGGATTGTGTACTGCCTCCCTGGTGCCACAGTCAGGGATGTCACTGAATGGCTGCAGGGCATCCTAAAGGAGAGGGTGAGATAACAAGGTGTAGAGCTGGATGAACACAGCAGGCTAAGCAGCATCAGAGGAGCAGGAATGCTGCTTGGCCTGCTGTGTTCATCCAGCTCTACACCTTGTTATCTCAGATTCTCCAGCATCGGCAGTTCCTACTATATTTAAAGGAGAGGGTGGTGAGTTAGAGATTGTGGTACATGTTGGTACCAATGATATGGGTAAAGTGAGGAATGAGATTTTGTACCAAGAATTCAGGGAGCTGGGCAGTAGATTAAAAAGCAGGACCTCAATGGTTGTAACCTCTGGATTCCTCCTGGTGTCATGCGCTGGTGAGTTTAGAAATAGGAAAATAGGACAGATGAATGTGTGGGTCAAGAGGTGGTACAAGGGGGAGGGTTTTAGATTCCTGGATCACTGGGACCATTTTTGGAGAAAGTGGAACATGTACAAACAGGATGGTTTGCACATTGGTACCAACATCCTTTCAGGTAGGTTTGCTAGTGCTGTTGGAATGTGTTTAAACTAGTTGGGTAGAGGGAGGGGACACAGGATATCAATGAAACAGCGATACATTATGCTCCAGCAAAGGAAGCAACTCAGAGTGAGTTCAGCTATGTTAAGTGTCAAGAGAGTAAGGCAAGGCTGGATGGTCTTTAACACTAGTAGTGTAATAGGTAAGACTAATGAGTTAATGTGTGGATTGACACATGGGAGTATGATATTGTTGCCATCTCAGAAACATGTTGAGGGAAGGGCTGGACTGGCAACTCAACATTCTGGGGTATAGGATCTATAGGCAAGACAGAGGAGGGCGTAAAAATAGTGGTAGTGTAGCATTATTAATTAAGGAGTCAATTACTGCAATAAGGAGAGATGGTATCTTGGAAGGGTCCTCAAACGAGGCTTTATGGGTAGGACTTGGGGGGGCAGCTACATTGCTGGGAATGTATTATACGTCTCCAAAGCATCAGTGGGGAGTACAGGAGCAAATATGTAGACAGTTCACAGGGGTGTGTAAGAGTAATGATTGGGTAGTTATACTAAGGGATTGAACTTTCCCAACATAAATTGGGATAGTCATAGTGTTAAAGGTTTAGAGTGGATGGATTTCTTGAAATGTATCAAGAGGAGTTTTTTGTATCAATACATAGAAGGCTTAACAATGGATGGTGCAGTGCTGGATCTGGTTCTAGGGAAAGAAGCTGGACAAATGTTCAATGTAGCGGTGGGAGAACATTTAGGCGATAGCGACCACAACACGGCATGGTTCAAATTTGTTTTGGACAAGGGAAAAGATGGCCTGCAAAAGACAGCTTGGGATTGGGGGAAGGCATATTTTGTTAGAATAAAGCAGGATATGGCCACAGTACACTGTGACACCTCATTGCAGGTAATACAGCGGAGTATTTGGAGGAAGGGGGAGTGGTAGGATTCAGAAAGTACAGGTCCAACATGTACCCTTTAGAGGGAGATGTAGCAGCAATAAGTTCAGAGAACCCTGGATGTCTGGGACAATTCAGGACTGGATTAAGAAGAAGCATAGGGCTTTTAGCAGGTCCAAAGGGTGCAATTCAGCTGCAGCCCTAGAGGAATGCAGGAAGTTCAGGAGGGAACTTAAGAAAATAATTATAAGAGCAAAAGGGTGGCATGACAAAGGACTTGTGAACAGGATTAGGGAGAATCCTAAGATATTTTATAAATACATTAAAGGGAAGAGGTTAACCAGGGAAAGAGCAGGGCCCATTAGGGACCACGGGGACAACCTGTATGTGAAGCCACAGGATATTGGAAGGGTGTTGAATGAATACTCCTCTTCATTCTTCACTCTGGAAAGGAGAACGTAGGTACAGAATTCAAGAAAAGGGACTGGGAGGAACCTGAACAGTTTTGACATAGGAAATGGGGAGGTATTGGAGGCTCTGTCAGGCTTTAAAATAGACAAATCGCCCGGCTCGGATGAATTGCAAAGAAGATGGTTGTAGGTTACAGCAAGATATAGATGGGTTGGTCAGAAGGGCAGTCCAATGACAGATGGTATTTAATACAGATAAGTGTGAGGTGATGCACTTTGGAAGAAGAAACAAGACAAAGGAGTATTTAATGAATCAGAGGAGCAGGAAAGCTGACGTTTTGGGTCTCAAAACGTCAGCTTTCCTGCTCCTCTGATGCTGCTTGGCCTGCTGTGTTCATCCAGCTCTACACCTTGTTATCTCAGATTTTCCAGTATCGGCAGTTGCTACTATCTCAGTATTTAATGAATGACAGGACACTGGGTAGCTTGGGATAATTATTCACAGATCCCTGAAATCAGCAGAGCACGTGAATAGGAAAGTTAAGAAGGTATTTGGGACACTTGCTTTCATCAGTTGTGGCATAGAGTAAAAGAG
Organism: Rhincodon typus; assembly: GCF_021869965.1. Taxonomy (NCBI): domain Eukaryota; kingdom Metazoa; phylum Chordata; class Chondrichthyes; order Orectolobiformes; family Rhincodontidae; genus Rhincodon; species Rhincodon typus. The sequence continues at coordinate 31,678,674 of NC_063362.1, forward strand.
CAAAGAGGTAATGTTGGAGTTGTACAGAGCTTTGTCAGGCCTGACATCCTTCCTGTAGTGAAGTGATCAAAACTGCAAACAGCACACCAGCTGTGGCTGAACCAATGCTCTACAACTTCAACATTGCCTCTTTGCTCTTATACTGACCAGTCTATGACCATCCGGCTCTTCATAAGGTTTTATTAAATTTCTTAATCCATTATAGCAGTTTAAAGTGCCTGAATGTTAATCTTTGCAGGAACAATTTCCAGACCTGAGTTATTAAATCATCTTTATTTTCTTAGAAAATGAAGATGTCAGAAGTATACATTTGCTCACCAACATTTCCCAGGCGCATATGTAGTCTTCCTTTTGTTATTGTTGTCATTCCATATGGTTTAACAGTGCCATGCTTGGTGATATCAGCTAAAGTCATTGGTACATCCGGCGTGTATTCTGTGGTTATGACTGGCAGCTCATGAGAAACTTGGACTGCAGGACGACCTTGGCGTAACAAATACTGCAACAATATGATGATGTTGTTAGCTTATTCTACTCAATGTTGCATTAAATCACATACAAAGAAACTGATAGGGCCAATAAATATATTGACTCATTTTTGAGCTAGTCAATAGCTAAATGGCGCAGTCACTCATTACATTTTTACACCTATTTTTCAGGATTTCTAAAGCTTGTTTTAATTAGAAATTCATGTTAGGGATCGGAGACCTGGGTGAACAAATAAAGTTACAGCCTGGTTCTTCAACCAAATACAATGCATAAACGTTCTGGCTCATTAAGAATTAAGTTAGAATAGTTAATTCAGTGCCAATGAAATAAGGGGAAAGATAGATGGGACTGAGAGAGCGAGAACATGAGGAGAAAAGGGACCAAAAGTAAAAAGATCACTTTTTAAAAATCTCACATAATAATTAAAATCGGAAGGAATGAGACTTCATATTTGTAAAGGTAAAATGTGCCAGACAGGTGAGTTAGCAGTAATTAAGACTTACCACGTACACATGTTTAAGCAAGCCCTAAGTTTTACGCTGAGTTTCGTGGGAAATTACTAAATTCACTATAAAAAAACTACTTGCCGAAATTTCTTTTATTGGATTTTTAATGGAGTGGCAAATCTTAATTACTGCTAAACAACCTCAGTGCTCAGTGCTCCAATTTCAACTCTGCTTTTGATTTGGGTAGCGAGTCTCTCCTGGTACAAAGAAGTTCCCAGTGGGATAGGGCAACACAAATAGCAACTTCCAGATTTCCATGTTTAACTGTACCTTTTAGTAATGGTGAGCACTTCCAGCCTCATTATTTTCACAGCAAGCGTCAATCCTAAACTTTTAGAATTTCGAAAAAACTGCTCACCTCAAAAAGCCCTCCAGCCAGACAAATAGAAACCAGTGAAACCACTTAGTGTGGAAGCAAAGATGTCAGTGGCATCCTCAAACAGGAACTTTCAATTAACTGTGAAACATTAGCAGTTTTATTTGGCTTTTAACGGAAAGGATATTTTGACAATTAGGAATGAATTATACGAGTGTGAGTTGATGATAGAGCTCAAACCTAGTTTATAAGCATTAATAATTAAAAAGAATGGCAACGGATAATGAAAAGCCTGATTTAAATTCATCTTTCACAGAAAACATACTTCAGAATGCAAAGTACATGTAAATATAATAATTTCAAGAACAGAATTCTTCTTGGCATAATGTGAGCTACTTCTCTCTATTTACTGCTCTCATCTAAAAGGTGTGCTAGATTCATCTGCAGCAAGCAAAATCTCTGAAGGCTCACACAGCATTTCCCTCAGTCGTACTGCAATGAAAGCAGTAATCAAAGGAAAAATACAAGCAGAGGACTCTGAAACCAAGACCCCAGCCATTGCCCATGCACTGGACCTTCTGTCAGGAGTGATCATTGACTCCTTTAATGAGGAAGGGAAATCACATTCAATTATGTGTCTTCTTAAAACCAGATAGGCAATAGGGTGGCACAGTGACTCAGTGACTAGTACCGCTGTCTCACAGTGCCAGGGACCCGGGTTTGATTCCAGCCTCGGGCAACTGTCTGTGCAGAGTTTGCACATTCTCGTGTCTGCGTGGGTTTTCTCCGGGTGCTCCGGTTTCCTCCCACAATCTAAAGATGGGCAGGTTAGGTGGATTGGCCATGCTAAATTGCCTCATAGTGTCCAGGGACGTGCAGGTTAGGTGGATTGGCCACAGGAAATACAGGGTTATAGGGACAGGTAAGCGGGTGGGTCTGGGTGTGATGCTTTTCAGAGTGGCGGTGTGTACTCAATGGGCCGAATGGCCTGCTTCCACACTGAAGGGATTCTATGAGTATAGCCTTGCCAAACAAGGACAAAAAGAATAAAAAACAAAAAAAATGAAATGACATAAGTGAGAGAATGGAAGATCAGATTCTGGTCTTTATCATTCCTAATATGCCTTGTTTTCCCACAGCATTCTGAGCCTTTAAGCTGTTACAGCTGCAGACAAAATCTGTCCAATAAATTTTAAAATTATACATTAATCTACTGATCCCTGTATTCTGACAGCCGAGAATGTTTATCCTAGTGTCTGACACAGTCCACAGACTAACCACTCCCTCCTATCCCTTATGTATTCATGTTTTGAAATCACCACTAACTCACTTTCTCCAAGACTTCCCAACTATAGACCCTCTCTGTCTTTGTTTACTCCTTAGCTGTTGAAACCATAGCTTTACATCACTTAATTGACAATAAAAACCAAAATAACTGCAGATGCTGTAGATCAGAAACAAAAACAGAAATTGCTGGAAGTGATCAGCAGGTCTGGCAGCATCTGTTGAAAGAAATCAGAGTTAATGTTTCAGGTCAAGTGATCCTTTTTCAGAACTTAATTAACCGGTTCTTATTTACATTGCCATCTCTCTCCAACCTTGGCAGTGCTCTTTACTTCAGGCCTCGGGCCTTCACTTCACCTGCTCAACGAAGTTTTTAAATTTCAGGTACTAACACTGATATGCTGAATAGTAAGAAATGTTCAGAAGCAATCAAATGTACCCTATTGCTTTGTATGTCAAGTAATTTATCAGGTAATTTATGCTCAGAAGCAGTAACATGGAACATTTTAAACTCTGAAGGTTTTAGAGGAAGTAACAAGCAACATGGAAAAGGGGAACCTATTGATGTGGTGTACTTAGATTTCCAAAAGGCTTTGACAAAGTGCCACATTAAAGATTGCTGCAAAATGTAAGAGCCCCTAGCATAGGGGCCACATATTTGCACGGACAGATGAATGGTCAGCTAATAGGAAGCAGACAGTAGACATAAATGGGTTATTTTTGGTTTGGAAAAACGTAACCAATACAGCACTACAGGGATCAGTGCTAGGGCTTCAAGCATTTATAATCTTTGTCAATGACTTGGATGAAGGGACCAAATGTATGGTTGTTCAATTTGTTCATCACACATATAGGTAGAAATGTTAAGTCATGAAGAGGACAGAAGAATGTTCCAAGTGGATAGTGATTGGTAAGGAGAGGTGGTAATTAAGTGGCAGCTGTAGTACAATGTGGGAAAATATGAACTTGTCCATTTCAGAGGCCACAATCAGATCAGCCAGAATCTTATTGAATGGCAGAGCAGGTTCGAGGGGAGGAATGACCAACTCCTACTCCTCATTAAAATATCTCAATATTTTTTGGATAAACGTAATTGGGACTTATTTGGTGAAGAACTTTGACATAGTTTGACACTCAACTGTTCCATCAACAAAACAACTTGCATTTATTTTAGTGTCTTTACGCCATCTAGAACAGGGGCTTTGATAACCTTTACCTTCAGTTCCACAGCTGCTGTGCCAATCAGAAGTAAGGATTCTGCATCCCAGACATCAATCTGCAATGTCTGTGTGGCCAGGTATTGCCTAAACCAGCGCTGTTCTCCTTCTTTCATATAACCCGGCTCCACCAAGAATTTCAGTTCCAGCCCTGGAGAATCTGCACACGAATGGGAATAAATGAGGGTCAGGTTGTCGTTGTATACATGTCAGTTAAATACAGGGCAAACAACATTAGAAGGGTCCTGGTGAAAATTTCTTCTGCAAATGATCCTACAAAATTCGGAAGATGAAACAATACACAATAAGATCCATTTTTTTAAGATTTGTTTTTCCAGTCTAGGGACAGACTTTTAAAATGCATACATTTGCTTTGTCGACTCTTGTAGCTCAAGACATGAAAATAAACTGACAGAATCCCACCGGGCCTCTCCATAGCAACCATATGCACCACGCTCAAGAAGCACCCATAACATTAACTCCATGGAAGAGGGTGAGGGGCTGAAACAGAAGAAAAACTCTACCATCAACTTCAACAGAACTTGTGCATTCATCCGCAACTCAGAGCATAATACGTATCATCATTTGATATATTTAAACTAATCCAAATCCGATCCTTCCCCCTCCCACATCCTCCAAATTCCTGAGGAACACAGTTTTAGGAATAAAAAGTATGGCAGCTTAACAACTGTCGTGATTATAGAGTTAGAGGAAGGGGTTAGGGCTGAGTGATAGAGTAAAAGGTTGGGCTACAGCTTGATAATTGCGCATCTGCATTAGTACACATAACTCAAAGCCAAGCAGATCTTCAAATGTGAGAAATGTCTGGCTAGATAAGGAAATGCTGGCACTCAAGGCTGGCCTCACCACACAAAGGCGAGAGGCATCTAAAGAATGAGAAACGTTAACCTTGCGTTAGCATTACATGAACCTTCTAATTAGTTCTACTGCTAAGATTACTCAGGAGACTTGGATCAGCAAACTTTCAAAGGGTCTCTTACTTAAAAGAGCATGGATACATGAGAACATACAAATTATAAGCAGGAGGAGGCCATTCAGCCCCTTAAGCCTGCTCCACCATTCAACAGGATGCTGGTTGATCTGATTGTGTCCTCACTATGACTATGATCCTATGATTTGAAAGTTGACCATCTCAGAACAAATGTTTATATTATGTTAATATTTATTAATAAATAGGGATTGTTGATTTGATACCTTTCTGTTCCCTCCATGCTGTGAAAAAATAGAGATCACCCTAAGATATGGGACTATACAAGTTTGGAAGCAAAGATTGAGCTAATCTCAAAATCACATATTTCTTATTCCATTTTCTCTGAAATAATCTTCAACAGCCTGCCTGTCAAAATTTATCCACTGTCATCTTAAGATTTATAACAACCTCCAGGTCCACAGCTCCTTTGGATTGAGTATTCTAGCGCTCGTCATTCTCTGCTACAAGGGGTTATATTGTAACAATGTTTTCTTTTACCCTTCCTTGGCACTACATTATAGTGACATGACCAGTGTTGTTAAATTAAGCCAACTGTAAAGACCCATTTCCTTCACTTCTCGGGTATTGCAGCTTGATGGGACTTGTACAAAAAACAGTCTTATACCAAAATCTACCCTTTGATTGAATTGCAAAGTCAAATTGGTTCCTTATTGAGATGAATAACCTTTCTTCAATCACTGAAGCTACATTCTGTTAGATAAATGAATTTAATTTACAAAGTATATTAAGCAAGCAATAAGGAATTCAGTTAGCAAGGCATCTGCACTAATTCCCATTAACGTGGTGGCTAGAGTGTTACTATCATTAAAAGCAGTCACAGCAAAAACCATTGTGCAGTTAAGGGCCAGCTGAATAAAAAATGAGGAAGACAAGAACAGACGGGGTTAAAGGAATAAGGACAGGAGGAATATCTTATGAAGCATGAACTCCATTATGCAGCTGTTAGAAAAGATCCTTTTCTCTGCTATAATTAACTTGTAATACTCACCTAAATTACCAGTACCATTTTTGTTTAGTGGTACAAGAATGAAAGGTGTAGACTTCAAGGTTCTCTTTTGTGAGTTGTGCGGCTTCACAAGATGCAGCTGCTGTGTCGTTACCGGTGGAAAGCGATAAAACTGGAAGGTGAAGTAGATTGATCCTGGCTGACTACTACCCTCAGGTTCTCTGAATAAAAATCAAAGGCAAGAACTTACCAATAGGGCAGCACCCTTCAGTGAAACAGTTGTCTTTTGCACACATCAGATTGTACCTCCATTCATTTTGTACCTTGAGGGCTGGACATGAATTGTTCAATGTAAAACTAAGCTACAGAGAGTTAAGTTGTAAAATGCATTTACAGAAAGTGCAACCTCGTACGGTTTTAAATTTGCATTTTGAAATATTTTGAAATGTATACACTCGCATTCACTAATACATCTACATGAGGCAATACCACAAATCAGTGAAGCATTCATAACAGCCACATTTATCAAAATAAACTACTTTATTTCAGACAATGGGGTCTCATTTCCATTTCAAAGAAGGTGACCTGTTTATCAATGAAGTAGAGCACATACTGATGAAAGTTAAAAGAAATACAGCAAGGCAAGATTTTTTTCAAAACACAGGATATTCGGACATTGAAATTACATTCCAAATCATAACAGAAGAGTGCGCCAACAAATTGTTCACTATTTTTAATGCATTGTAGCATTTAATCCATTAGGAAAAGTGCTATAATATATGGCAATAAAGCCTCAGAGAAAAAAAATACAAGGATTAGGAAAACTCAGGAAAAAAAGTTTTCCTTGCTGGAAAGAACAAAGTTTAGTCTTTCAAGACCCAATTCATTCCTCCACTTAGAAGCGAAAAGTCTCTGGTTTGAGGTTTCTACTGAGACGGTAACCCTTTCAGTTGCTAACAGTTGTTGTTTTGTTATTCCCTTTACATTTTGACTTATTTTTGTCTTCAGTATACTTCTGGAGCAGTCAGCTCTCAGTATCTAATCATTACAAAACAGACTTGATAGATATTTAAAATTAATTCTATTCCTTCAGCTTCTGTGGAATACTCCAATGTTAAATTAAGGATGAAAATAAAATTACATTTATATTGCTCTTTTAATGACTTCAGGACATCCCAAAATAGTCTACAATGAAGATCATGCTTTTGAAGCATAGTAACTGTTATCAAATAGCGAAATACAGGAGGCAATTACTTGCGCACAACAAAATGCCACAAACAGAAATGAAACTAATGACCAATGACTCAGCTTTTGGTGGTGTTGGTTGGGATGTTTTCCAGGACACTCAGAAAATCTCCAGCTCTTCATTACAAAGTGCCAAGGACCTTTCACATCACTGATAGTCAGTCTTGGATTAATTTCACTCCTGAAACACACCTTAGGAAAGTCAAGCAGGCCCTCAGAGAGCACTGGAGAGCCAGCCTTGACTGCACGCTGAACTTAATTCACCTCAGAGGTGAGAACAGTAACCCTGAACTAAGGCTGGCGTATCTGTTCTTCATGCAGAGTGAAATCTGACATACCTTTTTCAATAAAGTATAGAAACATTTAAACAGTTGAACATAGAAACCAGTGTTTAAGATGATTTATGATTCATTTAAGCACTTGAGCTTTCGATGTTGATTACTGGGCTGAGTTATTAGATCAATCTGTTCACTTAATACTGCTGAATTACAAGCAAACAGATCTTTGTAGGAGAATACATTATTGTCAATTTAACACAGACAGCCATGTTAATTATTGACACAAATTGCATGTGATCAATTCGTTGTAACGCAGAACGAGTTTTCATTCCTAATTGTAGATTCATAAAATATTAACGGAATGCTACTTTTTTATGCAGATGCATATTGAGCAGAGTTAATCTTCTGGTATCTCGCCTTTGCTGTGAATCTTGATATTTTAGAGTTAGAGCTCAGGGTTGGGGATTTAGTGTCTCAATGAAAGAAGCCATTTGGGCTTTGGGTCCATGTCTCTGAGAAGACATCTAGGCTCAGTACCATGTATATAATTTGTTGGGAAAAAAAAAGTCTCTATATCCAGTTTTAAGCACTTTAAGTAAAGAACACAAAGACGTCTCTAAAAATTGACGATTGTCGTCATTATCTTTGCTCCAGTGCCTATGACTAGAATTCACTGCACTCTTCCACATCCGGCTTGGTAGCAGGGGAGTATTTAGTTGGGTGGGTGGGAGATGGTGGGGACCTCAGCCTCCACCCAAATTAAATCCGTGATAGAATGGCCCCTTCCTACCCTGCCACCATTTGTGGCCCTTACGTGAGCAAGTAATGACCAATTAAGGGCCCAATCCAATGACTACTCGCAATGACCGAATGACTACTTGCAATGACCCAATGGCAGGTAGGGAAGGCACCATGCTGGAAACATGGCAAGCAAACCCATGCAGGGGGTCATTCGGTGCCTAACAAAGGGATCCGGTAACAGAATGTGAAGTCATGTTCCCTTCTGCCCATCCCCACCCTCCAAACCCTTGCCACTATCACTCACATAGAGTCATAGAGTCATACAGTCCCTTCGGTCCAACCAGTCCATGCCAAACATAATCCCAAACTAAACTAGTCGCATCTGCCTGCTCCTGGCCCATATCCCTCCGAACCTTTCCTAATCACGTATCCATCCAGAGGGCTGTAATTGTACCCACATCCACCATTTCCTCAGGAAGTTCATTCCACACATGAACCACCCTTTATGTAAAAAATTTGCCTCTTATGTCTTTCTTAAATCTCTCTCCTCTCAGCTTAAAAATGTGCCCTCTAGTCTTGAAATTCCCCATCTTAGGGAAGAGAAAACTACCACCAACTCTTTCTATACCTATTATATTATAAACTTCTAATAGGTCACCTCTCAACCTCCTACACTCCAGTGAAAAAAGTCCCAGCCTATCCAGCCTTCCTTGATAATTCAAACCTTCCATACCCGGCAACATCCTGGTAAATCTCTTCTGAACCCTCTCTAGCTTGATAATACCCTTCCTATAACTGAGCGACCAGAACTGGACACAGTATTCCAGAAGAGGCCTCACCAATGTCCCATACAACCTCAACATGACATCCCAGCTCCTATATTCAAAGGACTGAGCAATGAAGGCAAGCATGCCAAACGCCTTTTTAACCAATCTGTCTATATGTGACGCAAACTTCAAAGAATTATGTACCTTCACCCTTAGGGCCCTCTGTTCTACAACATCACCCAAGGCCCTACCATTAATTGTATAAACCCTACTCTTGTTTGTTGTAACAAAATGCAATACCTCACATTTATCCAGATTGAACTCCATCTGCCATTTTTCATGCTGGCCCATAATCTAGGCACCATCTGAGACCTCACATGGGTGTATTGCTGACTGCAGTCCTCTCCTCATCAGTGCACTGCCATTCAATAGAGCTGCTAGATTCTGTTTGGCCAGCAACTGTTGGTGGGTTGCACTGCCACCCTGGGATCCCAGAAAAGGCACACCACAGTCCAGCTAAGTGTCTGAGTGGCACATAACTTGATGAGTTTTCCCTAAGCGCATCCACATTATCTCCAGTCAGTAGGTAAGAGCCACTGTCAATCCATTAAATACAACCCTACTCACTGACTGTTACAAGTCTCAACATGCCTCTTTAATCAACATCTCTGTTGAAAGCTTCCTACTATTCTTCACAGCAGATTCAAAAATAAAATTTCAATAGCTGACTAGGAGATTCCATTTTCTGCCCATTCTCTTATCTCCTAGCAGCAGTGAACATGGCATGTGACTCAGAGATAAGTTAGGAATTGATGTTGCTCCAATGTATCTGCTGCCCTTGTTCTTTAAGGTAGAAGATGTCATGGATTTGGAAGGTGCTGTTAAAAAAGACTTGATGAGTTACTGCAATGCATCTTGTAGATGGTACACATGGTAACCAGTGTGCACTGAAGGTGGAAGGACTAATTGTTTTTTAAGATTGCGGATTGTGCCACTCAAGTGGGCTGCTATGTTCAGGATGATGCTGTGGAGTTGCATTCATCCAATTTAGTGGGGAGTTTTTCATCATACTCCTAACTTGTGCCTTGTAGATGGTGACAGGTTTTGGGAATTCATGGAGAAGAATTACCCACTGCAGAATTCCTAGCCTCTAGCTTTCCACTGTATTTGTATGGCAAGTACAGTTCAGTATCAGATCAATGGTAACACCCACAATGTTGTTAGTGGGGATTTCAGTGCTTTGAATGTCAAGAGATGTTAAGATTCTGCCTTGTTGGAGATGGACGTTGCCCGATACTTAAATGTTACTTGCCAGTTATCAGTCAAAACCTGAACATTATCCAGATCTTCTTAAATGTGAGCACAGACTGTTAAGTATCTGAGGAATCATGAATGGTGCTGAATATTGTGCAATCATAATTGAGCATTCCACTTCTGACCTTAGAATGGGCCTAATTCAATAGCCTGAAGAATTCCTGCAGGGATGTTCTGGGGCTGAGATAAGTGACTTTGAACAACCACAATCATCTTCCTTTGTGCCAGGGATTTTATGATAAATACAGAATAAAAGAAATATTCGTCAGCACATTTATGATGTTGATGCATATTACAAGCACAGTAATTCCTCTCCATCTGTCAGCAATCCTTGTGGTGAATCCACAACTCAATATACTGGTATAGCTCTAGGTTATTTAACATTCAAAATCATTCATGCTGTGCATTATCTTTCCACTCTCTCTCTCTCTCTGGCCTTTTTGTTAAGGTCAGCTGCACTGACAAATGCAATAGTGCTGCTTATCAGCAATGATAACAAACCCCTGAAGTGTGTTTACAAATCCTACCAGACGATGCTTTAAGGTTTAAATTGACCTTCTACTTCTCTCAGTTTCCAGTCTCCTTCATGTATCATAGATTTAACTTTGCAGGGACAGTCCAAATTGAACCATTTGTGTCACTTGTTCCTACAAGAACATTAAATTGAAATGTTACAACCTGAATCTCACAATTACTCAGCTCCGTGCTCCTTCAATTTATTTTCTCCAGAGTCCTGTAATTATAAGTTCCAAATGTGTTATTCTCAAATCTAAGAACAAATGAAATAGTAGAAGCAGCCCTTCAGGTCTGCTTTTATTTTTATTAATTCATGGAACGTCGGCATCACTGGCTGAGCCAGCATTTATCACCCATCCCTCATAGGACCTTGATCAGGTGGGCAAATGGGCCAAGGAGTGGAAGGGGGGGTTTAATTTAGATAAATGTGAAGTGCTGCATTTTGGTAAGGCAAACTAGGGCAGGGCTTATACACTTAATGGTAAGGTCCTGGGGTTTGTTGCTGAGCAAAGAGACCTTGGGGTGCAGGTTCATAGTTCCTTGAAAATGGAGTTGCAGATAGACAGGGTGGTGAAGAAGGCGCTTAGTATGCTTGAGATAACAAGGGGCAGAGCTGGATGAACACAGCAGGCCAAGCAGCATCAGAGGAGCGGGAAAGCTGACGTTTCGGGCCTAAACCCTTCTTCAGAAAATGAAGTTTAGTATACTTACCTTTATTGGTCAATGCATCGAGTATAGGAGTTGGGAGGTCATATTGCAGCTGTACAGCCATTGGTTGGGCCACTTTTGGAATACTGCATTCAATTCTCCCTGCTATAGGAAGGATGCTGTGATACTTGAAAGGGTTCAGAAAAGATTTACAGGGATGTTTCCCATGTTGGAAGGTTTAAGCTGTAAGGAGAGGCTGAACAGACTGGAGTTATTTTTCCTGGAGCAACGAAGGCTGAAGGGTCACCTTATAATAATTTATAAAATAACGAGGGGCATGGATAGCATGATTAGCCAAGGTCTTTTCCCCAGGGTAAGGGGATCCAAAACTAAGGGGCATAGGTTTAAGGTGAGGGGGGAAAGATTTCAAAGGGATCTAAAGGGCAACTTTTTCGCGCAGAGGGTGGTGTGTGTATAGAATGAGCTGCCAGAGGAAGTGGTGGTGGCTGGTACAATTACAACATTTAAAAGACATCAGGATGGATACACGAATAGGAAGGATTTAGAGGGATATGGGCCAAATACTGGAAAATGGGGCTAAATTAATTGAGGACATCTGGTTGGCATGGACAAGTTGGACAGAAGGGTCTGTTCGACTCTATGACTCTGTTAGGCTTGAAATGAGTGGCTTGGTAGGCCATTTCAGCGAATACTAAGAGTCAACTACATTGCTATGGGTCTGGACTCTCACATGGGCGAGACCAGGTAGGGTTGGCAGATTTCCTATCCAAAAGGCATGAGTGAACTAGTCAATAAGATCATGGCTGATCGGATTGTTACCTTAGCTCCACTTTCCCATCTGTCCCCCTTAACCCTCAACTCCTTGGCTAATCAAAAATGTGTAAGCAATATATTCTATTCTGGCCTGCACTCGTGTCTCTGGGAAAAGAATTTCAAATACTAGTTACACCGTGAGAAAAGCAGCTCCTTCTAAGCTCTGTGTTAAATGTGAGCTACCCTATTTTTAAACAATGCTTACTTGTTCTAGATTCCCCACTGGTCAGGAATTGATCAGCATCGATTCTCTGCTTTAAACAGCATAGGCAGCTTTGTAACCATCTAAACTAGTAAATTGGTGTATGTTTAATCTATGCTAAACAGTCACTAAGTGTGGATATCCAGCAAAGAGCTGAAGGTTGGCATCTGCTGGCACAAGACATTGCCCAGCTCCTATGGTCAACAACTTTCATATGTTCTCAGGCATGAAATATTTTACTAGGCCCAAATGGCAATATTTCTGGCTTTGCTTAAGATTATTAAAATACACTTACCTGAATTTTAAACTGGAATTCTAAATCACTACAAAATAACGTGGTTCATTTCAGCTAAAAAACAGGGCCACTTACTGAGGATTTTTGGCGAGGTATTAAAAAAAAAAGTGAATTTAACCATGAAACATTCAGCAGCTCCTGATGTTTTCCTCAAAAGAAAATTTTGGTAAGGATTATTGTGCAGTGATCAGCTGCCAGTGAAATGTTTGGTCACTAGCATTATCACAGCACCGTTAATTGAGCAGCACGGAATACTGTTAGTGGTCAGCTGCAAGTCAATATAAACAGCAAAGGCTCTTAAGAGTGACCTGATATATACTCTATTCTCCATCAGGCTTGGAATGACACCCCTTTAATTCAATATACTGCTAAAATCAGTAGACTGAACGTCAATAGCCTTTGTGGTTCTGGAGTATACAAGTACTTTGATGGAAATTAGACAGAGAATTATACCAATTCGGAAACAAAAAGATATTTTGGATTTACATAACGTAACAGCTCCAGGACATCCCAAAGCATTCTCCAGCCAATTAATTAATTTTGAAATGTAGTCACTGACATAATCTAGGACATACAGCAGCCAATCTACACACAGCAAGTTCTCACAAATAACAGTGCAATCAATGACCAGATCAATGTTTGAAGTGCTGATAGAGGGATAAATGTTGTCCAGGACTCTGGGAGGCCTCATTACACTTCTTCAAATAGTGCTGCGATACCTTTTATATCCACCTGAAGGGAACAGATGTTTGTTTAAGATCTCACACAGAAGGCTAAACACCCAAAAATGCAGCACTCCATGTTGGTCAGTCAATGCAACACAATCAATGCAAGTCACAGTAAATAAACTTCATTATAAAAATTGCTCCAAGTACCAGATGTCAACAACAGAGTTAATAGAACATGGAAATGTTTAAAAACAGAATTCGCATGCATACTCATAAGTATCTTGTCCAATCAGTCAACCCCATTTTAGAGGCTTCAAAGGTTGATTTATCCTCGATGCCTGTCGTACATTGGATTTATCTTGTGAAGTCTTAAAATTTATCAGCTCCATTCCTACCTCCGGCAGAAACTCATGCAGACACAGGGAGAATGTGCAAACTCCACAGAGACAGTTGCCTGAGGATGAAATCGAACCTGGGCCCCTGGCACTGTGAGGCAGCAGTGCTAACCACTGTGCTACCATGCCAGGAGTACATGAGACAGAAAGGAATAAAAGGTTCTGTGATAGGGTTTAGTCAAGAGAAAGATAATGAGGAGCAGAAAACAGAGACCAGTCAGGACAAATGATCAGTTTCTGTGTCATACATGCTCTGTAATTCTACATAACAGTGGTCTGCATGAATTAGATTTCCCGTTTGTTACTCATAATTTGTATGAAACCTAAAGGAATATTAACGGTCCCATGATATTTTAAGGAGAAAAACACATACTGTCTTCCTGTCAGTCTCAATCTTTCCCTTTGACCTCGTGAAGAGATGCTTGCCCCTAAAGGTTTTGCAGAAATTCTGAACAATGTGTCTGATTTCATGCCTGGCAGCTGTAAGATTTTTCTAAGTCAACACCTGTCAGCTATTTAAGATAACAGTTACTGAAGAGTCTAGACTTTGCATTGTTCCTTATTTTACCTGCTGAAAGCCAGAAATTGCAGAATTATCTCATTGCTCTGAAGATGGTCTGCTTTTTCCTGCTGCAGATTAAAGTTTGAAAGGTCGTCAGGGTCAATCACAGTTGCCAGCTCATTGTTATCATCTAGAATCTCGGGAAAGCCAACAGCATGCAACTGCGCTAAAGCTGCTCTTGAAGTCACAGTGGTAGCTCTAGGAATCAAAAACAACAATCATTACAGACCAAGATAGCTCAAATTCAGCAATGCTGGGAGGAATACTCAATAAATACAGAAAAAGTGCTAGAGAAACCCAGCAGGTCTGGCAGCACCTGTGGAGAGAGAAACAGTTAACATGTCAAGATTTCAGATTATTGCAGATTTCCAAGAACCACAATATTTTGTTTTCATTAGGAGGAATAGTCTCTTCCCCATTAGCATTTGGGTCAAATCTATCTCAGCAAAGAAGGCTAAATTCTCCTTTTACACATCCTCCTCAGTGAAGTTATCTTAAGAGTGAACAAATTATACAAAATAGAATTGGAGTTCAGCAGCTTAACCAGAATGAAGATTGGAACCTGCTCCAAAGCCTTGTAACCACCAATATCACATTGATACAGTGTGTGCAAATATGTAACTGCAGTTTATAAGGCAATACTGAGGAAGGGCTCTCTCAGGGCAACTCCTGTGTCAAGTACACATTCGAAGTATTTGAGAGTATCTGAATGATTGATAAGCTCAGTCATCACAAGTGAAGCATAAATTCAAAAACTTTTGTAACTCAGCAATTTTGGTATAAAGTACATGTGAAACCTCAACAAAGTCTAGAAGAACCTCAAAGCCATTCAAAACAACAAAGTAACATGTAAGATCACACACAGGGTCTATTGCAAAACAGTCACTATACCTCAGAGGTGGCACTGATCTGTAAGAAGGAACATTTTAATGATCCTTATCCAAATCAACAAAAACAAAACCTGCAGGATGGTGTGTTAACACACTGCAGTGTCATACACTCGAGATATGGTATCAGAAGAGGCTCTGAGATGAGAATCTCAAAAAGCATAGCTACAGATCTGTGAGCTGGCACTGAAGGGCACTGTTGTGGCTTTCCCCATTCTAACTCCTGCACAAACTACTAGGGATAAAAAGCAAAACTAGGAAATTTGCCATGAATAATGTAGAAATTTGCATTTGCTGTGGACTTGTTGAGAAAACCAGAACAAGCAAAGTCACAAAACTTTTATCAGTGCTGGGAAGAGACTGTATCCAAATGTATTCCACATTAAACCTCTCAGGAACAGTAGAAAAAACAAGGCCGAAATTTGAAAAGCTCCAAAAGCACACTTTCAGACCCAAGTGAACGTTGCACATGAATGGGACAATATTAGGCCAGAAAGAGTTCATTGATCAATACACACCATTAACTCAGCTTGCAGAATCCTGTGAATTTGCGCAATTAAAGAATTAGCTAATCAGAGACAGAATCATGTTAGGAATAAGGAATTGAAAAGTGAAATCATGCCTACTAAGCGAAGACATCTTGAGTTCACTTCAATACAATCCTTATGTTAACACACTGTAGTGTTGTACACTCAAAACTGATGGCATCTTTATTTCTGTTGATTGAAATCGATTTGCAGTCTTCAAGTCTAACAGTTGGTTAAATCAGTTTAATGCGGTCCATACAGTATATTTTAAAATGCCCTTCCTCTTTCAAATCTTAATATTTACTTGAATTGAGATTTGAGAATTTGATCATATGACAGTGATTATAATAGAGAAATGGGGGAAAATAATTCTCCTGCACAAATGTACGTGGAATTGGTTTTGTTTGGTTTCTTTCAAATGTTCTCTTTTTCCTTTCCAGCACAAAAAAAATGAGGGCTGAATGGCCTCTCACCAAGTAACTATTATTCCTGTGTGGGTCTTAGTAGTCCATTAAATAGCATTTTATAATATTAAAATATCTATGTGCATAGACATCCATCAAAGGCTCATGAGTCATAATTTGAAAAAGGGGAGGGGAACTTTGGAAAAGTTACACCCCCATTCCTAGAGGCATCAAGGACAATTTTGCCCAATGTGGGCTTGGCTGAGATCAGCTCGTACACCCACCGCGGGCATCGCCTCACCCACTGCGGACATCTCCCCACCCACCACTGACATCGCCCCACCCACTGCAAACGTTGCTGACGATTTCACTGACGCAGCATCCACACCCAGCTCCAAGCCAGCCACCAGCTCTACGACCAATCCCAGCCTCAAGCCCCAAGTCCTGCCAGGTCTTCACCATCCCCCCATCCCGGACCTCCCCCTCACTGAGGACGAATGGTCAGCCCTCAGTAAAGGAGTCACCTTCATTCCCCTCCGCCCACAAATCAATGAACTCGTCCTTACCCTTAACAGCAAGTCCTTTAACTCCTCCCACTTCCTATAGACGAAGGGGGTGGCCATGGGCACCCGCATGGGCCCAAGCTATGCCTCCCTCTTCAGAGGATATGTGGAAAGTCTCTCTTCTGCTGCCACACTGGCCCCATCCCCCACCTCTTCCTCCGCTACAACGATGACTGTATCGGCGCTGCCTCGGTCTCCTACGAGAAGCTTGAACAGTTGATCAACTTTACAAACACCTTTCACCCCAACCTCAAGTTCACCTGGACCATCTCTAAAACCTCTCTCTCCTTCCTGGACCTCTCTGTCTCCATCTCTGGTGACCGCCTCAAAACCGACATCTATTTCAAGCCCACCGACTCCCACAGTTACTTAACTACACCTCGTCTCATGCTCCTTCCTGCAAGAACGCGATCCCCTACTCCCAATTCCTTCGCCTCCACCGCGTCTGCTCCCAAGATGGGGTGTTCCACTCCCAAATATCCCAGATGTCCTCTCATTTCAAGGACCACAACGCCCCCCCACTTCTGTGGTCGAAAATGCTCTTGACCGCATCTCTTGCGTTTCCCACACCTCTGCTCTCACATCCCCTCCCTGCAACAGAAACAAAGTCAGAATCCACCTTGTCCTCACATATCACCCTACTAACCTCCGTATCCAACGTATTATTCTCCGCCACTTCCGCCACCTATAATCCGACAACACAGCCAATGTATTTCCCTACCCACCCCTATCTGCCTTTCGTAGGGACCGCTCTCTCCATGAGTCCCTCATCTACTCCACATTCCCCCGTAGCCCTACCACCCCTGGCACCTTTCCCTGCAACCACAGGAAGTGCTACACCTGCCCCTACACCTCCCCCCTCACCTCCATTCAAGGCACCAAACAAACCTTTCACATCAGACAGAGGTTCACCTGCACATCTGTCAATGTGGTCTATTTCATCCGTTGCTCCCGATGTGGCCTCCTCTACATCGGTAAGACCAAGCGGAGGCTTGGAGACCGCTTTGTAGAGCGCCTGCGCTCGGTTCGCGACAAACAACACCACCTTCCGGTCGTGAACCACTTCAACGCCCCCTCCCTGTACAATATGTCCATCCTGGGCCTCCTCCAGTATCACTATGACATCACCCGGAAACTGGAGGAGCAGCACCTCACATTCTGCCTTGGGAGCCTACAACCCAATGGTTTCAATTTGGACTTTACTAGTTTCAAAATCTCCCCAGCCCCGGCCTCATCCCATGACTAACCTTCCCTCTCTTCCCCATCTCCTTGACCTGTCTGTCTTCTCTCCTACCTATCCGCTCCTCCTACCTCACTGACCAATCCCCACCACTGCCTACCTGCACTCACCTATCGCCATCCCACCTACCTTCCCCAGCCACACCCTCCTCTCTCTATTTATTTCTGAGCTCCCTTCCCCCTCCCCTATTTCTGAAGAAGGGTCCCGACCCGAAACATCAGCTTTCCTGCTAATCTGATGCTGCCTGGCCTACTGTGTTCCTCCAGCTCCACACTGTGTTATCTCTGACTCCAGCATCGGCAGTTCTTACTATCTCTGATTACTTGTCAACTGCTGTGTTTTCCAAGAAATAATTTATGAGAAAATGTTAAATTTTATATATCGCTTTGAAATGCTTGCCATTGATTGCCCATTAAAAACACAATTTAGTATTCATAGTTATGAGAATATAGGGTAATCTATTATTTGTTAACATTGTAGAAAACTAATTCTTAAGTCAAAACATTACGGATTCAAACAGATTTTTGTGTTAGCTATTTAATTGCAATGTCAATTAGCATGTGAAAATAGAAATATATGGGCCCTATTTTCAGGCACAAATGGGACCAAAGCATCCAACACCGCAAACAACATGAACACACTCATTGCACACATAAACTACTCTTCAGCTTTGTTGGTAAAGACAAGTAGCAGATTGAGCCTTCACCTAAAACAGCTGCAGGTCACTTTGCACATATAAATACCCGAAGTGTTTGTAAAAATGGGCTGTCCTGAAAACAGCCAGTTTTAAGAGAACTCTGTTCAAGTAAATGTGGTCCTTTTCCCTCAAAGAAATGTCTGCAGATGACCAATGAAGGGGTAAGTTTAATAAAAATTACTTATGTGAATGTACAGCAGGAAATATAGTGGGTTTCCACCTCGACTCCACATTAAAATTGCACAGACTGACGCTGAACACTGCCTGCACTCCTCCTGATTGTTTCCCAACTCTACCAGTCACATCGCTCCGATCCCTGCACTACCCACCTCCCAATCCTCTTCTTGGCTGTCAGTACTTCATCACTCCCTTCTCTCCAGGGTTGCCTTTCTCCTGACTCTTTCCTCCCACTCCAAAGTCCTATTTAAAAGGCCTCCGATGGTACATGAGGAAAGGTGGTGAAGAAATAGAGAAGGCAAAATGGTTTGGGGCTGAGTTCCAGTTTGGTAAATATACCTATCAGAAATGCCAATGTTTACAGTCCTATTCTTGTATGGTCATAAGAAAAATGGGCAAACTCCTCAATGCACAGCTTGTGAATTCATAGCTCACAATGTACAGAAGCACAAAAAGAAGGCATTCAGCCCATGAAACCAAACAGAAAAATACTCCTTTCTCAACACAGTTATTTGTCTGCTGAAACAAAAATCACATTCTCAGACCATGAACGTTCCCAGGTGTCACTCTGATATGGTACATTAGCAATCTTTAATTTCGGGACAATGAGTATACTTTCTATTTTATTGAAAGATACAATTTCCCTTTAATCCATTCAATCAGTCCCTCAACATTCCAAAAAGCTACTTATGTGAAATTTCATAATATGTACCTAGCTTTGCTAACTATGTTATCTAGTTATGTCAAGGTGATTTTCCAAGGGTGATAGTCTGATGGTCCTTGCAGCTCAGGTTCCATTATATTCCATTGCACTGTACATTATCTCCATCTTGACTTAATACATTCAATCCTTCTCCAGCTTGATATATACCCAACTCCTTTAAAAGAAGTTAATCAGCACTGCATTTATTACTGTTGATGAAGTATGTTAAACATATCCACTACTTTGTCAGAAAATCACTTTTTTTAATCCTTACTGCTCTGTCTATTTGTATAGCTAATAATACATGTACATCATTAATGCCTCTCAGAGGTCTGAAAAGACCTGAGTCATGACCCTGATCAATCTTTCCAGTTGGTGCACTCTTCCTCTAGCTGCTTTATATGATTGTGTTGAGGGAGAGTTAGCTGTTTCTACTTAAGTTGCTAAATCCTTAACACAGCTGCAGATTAGGAATTTTTTTCCTTGCGTACTTAAAGCAATTAAGAGAGTTCATGGGTAGATAGGCACAAGCTGTTCCTTTTGGTGAGCAATAAACTTTCAATTAGAGTTAGAATATTGAAGGCTGATGTCAGGAATCACGTCGTCACGTAAAGGGTAGTGGAAACCTGGAACGTTCTCCTCCAAAAAGCTTTTAAGGCTGGGAGTCATTTGAAAATGCCCAAATTGATAAACTTCTGTTGGGCAGGGTTATTAAGAGCTGTGGAATGAAAATGAGTAGATTAAATTAAGATAGAGATCAGACATGATCTCACGGAATGATGGAATAGGTTTGTGCTTATGTTTACAAGAGGATATAAGTAGAATCTTTTACGTTGGTATCTCGCTGCTGCTGGCAACAGTGCTGAGACATCCATGCTCACTCTCAGAAGGGAAACCTGCCAGATCTTCAGCTCATTGGACACTTAGATAGACACCATTGGGCCGGAATCCAGGACATGATGTCCTGCCTGCCTGTAGGTGCCAGCCAATCAGAGGCAGTGCATGGAGGTGGCCACGTCTCCTGTTGGAACAACACTTCCTGGACTCTGAGGGTGCAGGAGCAACCCAGCGACAAAGGTAGGTGCTGTTGGAAAGGGATGGGTTTCTTGCAAAGTAAAGGTTTTGGGGAGAGAAGGACCATGGGGGTCAGGAGCAAGAGCAGGGCGATGGGTGTCAGCAGCGCCTCCTTGCCCCATGTCCATGTAATTAATCGTGCAGGCATGATTGCAGACTGAGGCAGACCCCAAACTTCGACTGACATGAAGCTTGCACAGGCTTATCCATTGGGTAGGCAATGTGGTATCTGCAGGAAGGAAAGGATCCTAAAGCAGTTTTCAATTGCCACCTTGAAGGTCTTAAGTGAGGGCAGAATTGCATTGGATATCGGTGGCAGTGACAACGCACCTCACTTCCAAGCCTCCTTCCTCAGTCCTCTGTGAGGTTGCAGCCCAATAGACAGGAGCCTCATGAAGTTGAGATTAAAATACCACCAGTAGGTTGCCATTCTTTCTGATTCTGTGGAAAGTCATTATAGTCTTTTTGAGAAAGTGACAAATTTTCAGGGACGTGGTCACACAAGAATCAGAATTTAGTTAGGGTGGGTGGAGAGAATCAGAAATCAAGACAGAATTGTTCCCCAATCCAATTTTCTGCATGCCAAAATATTCCAGTGACTTGAGAAGTTCCTAATCTGCCAAGAATGTTATACAGCTCTACAGATGCACTTATGACATAATTGAAGAAAATTGCCATTATCTGCACTCAAGTATGTTAGGACATGAGGGATATCTGGGTATCACTGGCATCAAGGTAGCTTGAGGAAATGGAAAATTGAAAATTTATATAGCCAGCTTGATTGATTGATTTTATTGTCACATGTACCAAAATACAGTGAAAAACTTTGTTTACAAGTGGTACAGACAGATCACAGCAAGCAAAGGATGTACGAATCAAAAAGACTTAGAGGCATACAGGTTATGTTGCAAGTTACGCTATTTGAGGCTAGAGCCCATTCATCAGTCTGATAACAGCTGGAAAGAAGCTGTTCCTGAACCTGCTCGTGCCTGTGTTCAGGCTTCTGTACCTTCTGTCTGACAGAAGGGGTTGTAGGAGATCATTACCGGGTATGATGGGTCTTTGATGATGTTGGCAGCCTTTCTGTGGCAGCAATCCATGTAAATGGAGTCTATGGATGGAAGGTTGGTTTCTGTGATGGTCTGGGCTGTGCACACCACCTGCTGTACTTTCTAATGGTCCTGGGCAGAGCAGCTGCTATACCAGGCCATTATGCACCTGGACAGTATGCTTTCATTGGTGCATCAGTAGTAGTTGGAGAGGGACCTTATGCACATGCCAAATTTCCTGAGCCGCCTGAGGAAGAAGAGACATTTGTTATGCCTTCTTGACTGTCACATCTACGTGGGAAGTCCAGGACAGGTTGTCAATTATAGTCACTCTGAGCAACTTGATGCTCTTCACCTTCTCAACCTCAGTTCCATTGATATAGATGGGAGGGTTTTCTCCTCACTTCTTTCAAAAATTGATGATCAGTTCTTTAGTTTTGCCAACATTGAGACTTGGATTTCGCCATTGGAATTATTCAGTGGTTGACAAAAGGAGGCTATTAGAAATGAGCAGTGCATTGTAGGTTTTTTTCAAATCTCCACCGAGTTCTCCAACACTGGCAATACAGTCAGGCAATGCTCCTTGCCCATCTGAAGTACCATGGACATTAATACCAATATGTAAATAACCATGACACCAAGATTCAAGACCAGGTCAGTAGTGCATCTACGGTCAACAGAGTTATTTTTCGTCCAAAGATATCTTCCCTGTATAGTTGGCTCACAGACAACCTAAAGAAATACCAGATGTGGTCTAATCTCACAAATGCTCAATACAAGGTGACAAGGTCCATTTGATTAATTAAATACTCTTGAAATATATCCAGGAACATGATTAGTCTTGTAAGTAGATTCTTTCTGGTTGAATACTTGGAGCCAATGCATTTGAAAGAGTTGCATTTATGTAGCAATGCATCCCAGAAACCATTCTCAGAAACTGTCCTCAGCATTCCATATACAAGTCACTGGAATTCCCTTGACTTCATGTTCTCACAATCAAACCACTTTGTAAAGGACAATTCATGCACACATTTCATGCTTCTTGTTCCAGTCCAATTTCAATTATTCATATTGAAATTGATCTGCCGTTAACTAATCCAGTCACGTGATTAATTCAGAACACTTTGGTTGCCATCAATCATTCATAAACTTAGCCCAGCAGCCAATACTACGCAGAATTCATAAATATCACAAACAGCAGGGGACTCCGAAAAGACCTCTGGGATACTCCACTAGTTCATGTCAAGCCCCAACAAAATTTCATCAATTTATTACCTTCTGCTTTCTCCAGTCATTTCTCAATCCAATAAACTAATTCACCGTGCCCTTCCTGAGCTTTAATATTTTTCAAAATGCTTTCATTAAATACTTTCCCAAAACAAATTTAATGCACCAGGAAATCCGTGCTCACAAATTCAGTTGCTGCCCCATAAAATTGTCAAGAAAACTGCTCCACTACATTTAAGTCAGTGCTTACTCTTCTTCATGACCTCATCACTCTCTAAATAAACATCGCAATAACCTTTACATCACTGTCACTGTGTGGCTAACTAATCTCTACTTTCCAGTTCATCTCCAATTCCCTTTTAGAATGTCTGATGAACATTCACTCCTGTTTATAGGGAATTCTTAAAGATATTAACCAGAATCATACTCATTTGCTCATTACTTTCCATGAGGATTCTAGAAAGGATCACATCTGATCATGTACTCTCATGACATGACAGTCAACTCAAATTCCTCAAAGTACATGATTTATTGATTTAACAAGGTGTAGAGCTGGATGGACACAGCAGGCCAAGCAGCATCAGAGGAGCAGGAAGGCTGACGTTTCGGGCCTAGACCCTTCTTCAGAAATGGGGGAGGGGAAGGGGGTTCTGAAATAAATAGGGAGAGAGGGGGAGGCGGATAGAAGATGGATAAAGGAGAAGGTACATGGAGAGGAGACAGACAGGTCAAAAAGGTGGGGTTGGAGCCAGTAAAGGGGAGTGTAGGTGGGGAGTTAGGGAGGGGATAGGTCAGTCCAGGGAGGATGGACAGGTCAAGGGGGCGGGATGAGGTTAGTAGGTAGGAGATGGGGGTGGGGCTTGAGGTGGGAGGAGGGACAGGTTCAGGAGGCGGGGACAAGCTGGGCTGGTTTTGGGATGTGGTAGGGGGAGGGGAGATTTTGAAGCTTGTGAAATCCACATTGATACCATTGGGCTGCAGGGTTCCCAAGCGAAATATGAGTTGCTGTTCCTGCAACCTTCGGGTGGCATCGTTGTGGCACTGCAGGAGGCCCAGGATGGACATGTCGTCTGAGGAATGGGAGGGGGAGTTGAAATGGTTCGCGACTGGGAGGTGCGGTTGTTTAGTGCGAATCCAGCGTAGGTGTTCCTACTATCTCTGATTTATTGATTTCATAGACAGGTAACCAAAGCAACATCTAAAAACTTGCCCTAATTTTCAACAGTTCAGTGGATAGGAAAAACTCAATTGCTATACCTGTCATTTCCCAGTTTCTCTAATTTTCATGGAATTATGTAGAATTACACAGAAATGACAATGCAGAAGCAAGCCCCTTGACTCTACCTGTCTGAAATGGTGTTTATTCTCTCCCAAGATTTGTTCAAATTACATGTTATACAATGGATTCTTAAATAGTGTTAATAAAGCAAAACACTTTGATTCAATCTCCACTCTGGTGGTGCATTCCACACTCCCATAATCATACCAAAGCTTTTTGGACTCTGTATCATAAATATATCAGAATTAGAGGGACACATTTGGATAAGAAGCAAAAACAGATGCAGAGAACACAACTAGTACTCATGCTGTACCATCTCCTTGAGACAAAGGCAGCCCACAAATCTCATGCTAGCTGCTAAATGGAGTGATAGCATCATGCAGCCCAGCTTAAAGGGGGGAAGTTAAATGGCTGGGATGGTGAGGTGAGTGAAGGAAAGTATACGCAAGGTATGCAGCACTTGAACCGATGCTGCATAACTTAAAGCTAGCCTACACCTAGTGAAGTTTAGATGCACTCTGGCCCATCAAGGGCTGGAATGCACCGGGAACACTTTTTGAACATGAGCTCAAAACAATGATTCAATATGACAGAGGTTTTCAAGATTCTCCAATAGAGCAGGAAGAGATGGGGTCTCTAACCACAGGGAATCAAAAGGCCCTCAAACCGCCATTGTACAGGGGTTAGGAGTGGATAGTCTATCACCTGTCTTTCCTGCTTCCAAAGCTTCCTTAAAACCAGTCTCATTGGCTACGCCTCTGACCATCCCGCAAGTCCCGCTGGGGTGGCACGGTGACTCAGTGGTTAGCACCGCTGCCTCACAGTGCAAGGGACCCGGGATTGATTCCACCCTCGGGGGTGATCGTCTGTGTGGAGTTTGCACATTCTCCCCGTGTCTGCGTGGGTTTCCTCTGGGTGCTCCGGTTTCCTCCCACAGTCCAAAGACATGGAGATTAGGTGGATTGGTCATGCTAAATTGCCCATAGTGTGCAGGGATGTGCAGGCTAGGTGGATTAGCAGTGCAAAATGGAGGGTGATAGGGATAGGGTGGGGGGGTGGGTCTGGTTGGGATGCTCTCCAGAATGTCAGTGTGGACTCAATGGGCCCAATGGCCTGCTCCCACAGTGTAGGGATTCTATAGTTCTATGATCCAATGAATTCTTCTCTTGTCACTGCACTTGGGGAACTTATGCACATTCCGATTC
Source organism: Rhincodon typus (assembly GCF_021869965.1). Classification (NCBI taxonomy): domain Eukaryota; kingdom Metazoa; phylum Chordata; class Chondrichthyes; order Orectolobiformes; family Rhincodontidae; genus Rhincodon; species Rhincodon typus. The sequence continues at coordinate 31,703,941 of NC_063362.1, forward strand.
ACAGGTTGTCAATGACTGTGTCATATTGTTTCAGTAAAACTATTAACATTTAACATCATTTGTAATCCAAATCCCAGGTAAAGGTCAGTAGCACAATCAATAAGTTATTTCTGCTCTGCAGCACAGGATTCTTGCTAATCCATGTATTGAGAAGCACCATTCTTTTTTGGTTGGGCAGGTGGCCTGGCAGAATCCCACAAAATGGCACATTACTTTTTCCAATGTGTATAATACTGTGCAAAATCTCCCAAGTGACTCTAAATATGCCAGTTTCTCAAGAACCAGGAAAAAAAACAGTTGTATTTATATAGGATGCTGCTTCACTTTCAGAACATCCCAAAGTGTATCACATACCATGAATTATGGTGAAATACAGTAGGGCAGGCTTGATGTTTGAAATGACAGCATCTTAATTTTAGTGAAGGGACCAAAAGTAGAGAAGTGAAAAGAAATCAGGACCAATAACAGATTAGGTGTTAAATGTATTCTTCTTATTTTCTTTCTTATCTATTTTGGATATTTAAATGCAAATGTCCATTTGACTGATGGCAGTGGTAGTGAATGCGCTTCGGCTGGAATCTTAGCATTGTCAAAGTTCTCTGAAGGATTAAAGAACTGTCGGAACACTCAAGTGCCAAATGCACAATCTTTTAAACAATACCTTTTACATTCAAGACAACAAGGTGCAGGGCTGGATGAACACAGCAGGCCAAGCAGCATCATAGGAGCAGAGAGGCTGACGTTTCGGGCCTAGACCCTTTTACATTCAATTGGCTTCATATAGCAACTAAGTCAAGTTTTGACTCTAGTTTAAGAACCCAGGATTACAAGCTGTAGAATACACAAGTTGTAAAACAGAATTAGAAGATGTAACATATTGAAATCAAATCATGTACCTCTTCACTGGTGATTTATTTGTAATCGGGTTGCATAATATAACTATGCTGTGCACATCCTAAACTGCAAAAGCTCTTGCACTGACTCTGCAAGAAACAAGCAGTGATAGCATTGGTTTACAAATGCGTCTAATAGGTTTTCTGGGACTTGAATATTCCACACGGTCAACTCTGGTGATTTTAGCATCTTCTGCAACAGTGGTTTATGATGCAACTGAGAGAAAATATTTAAAATTACTGGACCTTTTTATTAACTCTTTGCTTCACTGGTGCACTTCCATTCCCTCTGCATGTGAAAGCAAAACTTGAACAACACGACAGCAAACACAAGCTGAAACCAATAGTTACTTGCAAGTTCACAAAATGCATAGCTTTAACAACGCATACATCTATTCAAGGCAAACAGCAAGTAGCTAGACCATACATTTAATAGATTACAATCTGCCAGCTAAAGAAGAAGTGACTAGCTGGTCTGGAGTATCTGCATCTCACAGCCTTCACTCTCCCATTGAACAGATAGCAATAGAAAAGTCTATTAAAAGATTACAACATCAAATAATTATGCTGGCAATATTGGTGATTCAGGGATACTGGCTCACTGGGTTGAGCTGTGATTGATTATCTCAAACGCAATGCTGACAATTTGTCAGGACTTTGAGTTGCATGTGGGATTTTTCGATAAGACTGTCAGCTATCCTAAATTGATCAATAAGTTAGTCCTGCTCTGCAACAGAATATTCTTGCTAAGTTTTGTATTGAGAACTATCATTCCTTATTTGGAGAGAGTCACTTACTAGAATACCACAAAACATCACAAGAATTTTTACAATGTGTATAATTTTGGACAAAAGCTCACAGAGGCAGCGCAAATGGCAGTAATGTAGCAATCAGAAAGAAATGCATTTACTCATCTTTCAGAACATCCCAAAAAGTATTGTAAACTGGGTATTACACTTCTAATGGCCTCGCAATTTGTCCTTAGAAGAAGTGGCAAAACCACTTAACAACTAAGCTACTATTCAAAATTAAACCATATCACTTTAATCCCAAACACACATTCACACAACAGACAAGCCAATACACGCTGCAGGGATGATACAGGTTTTCAAAAGAGGTAAAAAGCAGAAAGCTTGGATGGGTCATGGGCCTGAACTCAAAGGGTTTAAAAAAAACTGGGAAGACTTTGCACAGTCCAGTCAATTTCCTATTGTACAGATCACAATGCTAATTGTCGTTGAATTGATCAGATCTTCAAATCAGAATTCAGTTCAGATGACAATTAGTTAGACTTGGTCTTTGAATGGAAGAAACAGTTCAGGTCTCAAAGTTTATGATGAAGTTCAATTTCTGGAAGGTTCCCAGAAGATAATTTATTGAGAAAAATCGGTGCATCATGTCCTGCTATAAGATTTCTTCTTTCTCAGGAGAGAAAAGTTGTTCCTTCAACTGACACAACAAGGTGTGGACTGGAAAATGCAGCAACTGCAGACGACAGGCTGTTGCTAGACAACTTTCAGTGCATAGGCCCCATCTCTTCTAAACCATGTTTGTAAAGCAATTAAAGCCAAAGAAAGTCTCTTACCTGTCTTAAAGTTTTGTTTGCTTGCTTTCACAAAGTTATCTGATGCTTTGTAAACAGTAGTTGAACAATCACTCCATTTAACGTCAGGGATTATTTATTAGAGTGGTACATTGCACAAAACTAGGATCAGGCTATTTTATATCTAGTCCTTGTACTAAAGCAAGATTAATAAAAGATCTTGCAATTTAGCATCCTCTAGTGGGCAACAGAATTTCAAGTTTTGTTCAAAGGTGAGCAAATTGGGTCTCAAACCAGTGATCCCACCTTAAATAAGGTTAATTACAAGAATGAGTTGACTAAAGTGGGTTGGGAAAATAGACTGAGGGAAATGTCAGTAGATGAGCACTGACGGACATTTAAGATATTTCAAAATACTCAGCAAATATTTATTCTGGTTGAAAAAAAATTGATGAGAAAGGATGAATGACCTGTGGTTAACAAGGGCGAATATTTAATCAAAACTAAGATTACAAAACGTAGAGAGGTAATAGGAGGCCAGAGGATTGGAAATATTGTTAAGAACCAGCATCAAATGACTAAAAAGTGAATAAAAATGGAGAAAATTTATTATGGAAGCAAATTTGCAAGAAATATAAAAACAAAGAACTTCTATGAGAACAGAACCATTGGAGGATGCGACTGGGGATCTAACAAAACAGGGAAATTGCAGACAATTTAAACCAATATTTTGTATCAGTCTTCACAGTGGAAAACACTGCAAACATCCTAAATGTATCAGATAAGTAAGGTACTAATGTGAGGAAAAGTCTTGTAAAAATCTCTATCAGTTTCCATCACAAATTTGTTGCAGCACAGAAGGCAGCCTTTCAGCCCATCATGAACCAGTTCTATTTCCTAGTACCAATCTCCTGCCTTTGCCACATATCCACGCATACCATTTTTACCCAAATAACCTTCTAATGCCCTCTTAAATGTCTCAATTGAACTTGCCTCCACCACATTTCCAGCCAATACATTCTATTGCCTAACTACTCACTGTGTGAAAAGGGTTTTTATTCTATTACCTTGCTTCATTTGCACATCAGTTTACATTTATTTTCTCTTGTTCTCTTTTCTTTTACAAGCGGTAGACAAAATATTTGACAAACTAGCTAGACTTAAGGCAGACATGTAACCAGGACCTGATGGCCTGTATTCAAAACTTTTAAAGGAAGTGGCAGCAGAGCCAGTGGAGGTATTGGTCCAGAACACATTGGATCCTGAGAGGATTCTAGCAGATTGGAAAACTTGTAACCTGATCGCCTGTTCAAAAAGAAAGGGAGACAGAATGCAGGAAACTACAGGCCAGTTAGCTTAATATCTCCAGTGGGGAAAATGCTAGAATTCATTAGCCAGGAAGAAAAAGCAGGAAATGTAGAAAAGCTTAACGCAATCAAGCAGAGACACCATGGTTTTGTGAGAGGGAAATCATATTTGAAAATTTGTTACAGTTCTTTGAGAATACAATAAGCAGAATTGATAAAGGGGGACCAGTAGATGTAGTGCATTTTGACTTCCAGATGGTATTCGATAAGATGCCACATAAAAAGTTATTGCACAAGATAGGAGCTCATAGTATTAGCGTGGAATGTGGATTGGTTAACACACAAAAGTCTTTTTTCAGGTTGGAAAGACATAACTAGTGGAATGCCACAAGGATCAGTCCTATACCCTCAATTATTTACTACCTGTATGAGTGACCTGGAGGAGGGGAAAGAGTATAACATCTCCAAATTTGCTGATGCTACACAAATAGGTGGGAGGGCATGCTGTGATGAGGACATAAGGAATCTTCAAGGGAATAAATACAAGTTGCATGAGTAACTGAGTAAAAACGTAGTGGACGGTGTTTAATGGAGGAAAGTGTGATGTCATGCACTTATCCACAAAGAAACAAAAGGCAGTCTAAACTTTAAACAGAGCGAGACTCCAAAAAAGCACATAACAGAGGGATCTGTGTCCTTGAGCATGAAACACAAAATGTGAGCACACAGGTACAGCAATAATAAGGCAGCAAATAGACTACTGGCCTTCATTTCTAGGAGACTGGAGTTTAAGGTGCACAATGCAACACTGAAGCTGCACCTGGAATACTACATACAGTTTTGATCCCTATATTTAAGAACGGATTGCCATTGGATGCAGCTCAAAAAAAGTTTTTTTTAATGCCGATTCCTGTTTTGATGGAGATGATTTATTAAGAATAGCTAAACAGGTTGGCCCTTTATTCATTAGATATCAGAAGAAAGAAAAGTGATTATACGCTAACACAAGATTCTGACAGGGTAGACATTGAGAAGACGTTTCCACCAGTGGGAGCATCTGAACTAGAGGATATCGTTACATATGGCATGGTGGCTCAGTGATTAGTACTGCTGCCTCACAGCACCACAGAGCCAGGTTCGATTCCAGCCTCGGGCGACTGTCTGTTTGGAGTTTGCACATTCTCTCTGTGCCTGCATGGGTTTCCTCCGGGTTCTCCCGTTTCCTTCCACACTCCAAAGACGTGTTAGGTGTACTGGCCTGGCAGATTGTCCACAGTGCCCAGGGATGTACAGGCTAGGTGAGTTAGCTACGCTACATGTGGAGTTAAGTGTAGTGAATGTCTGGAATTCTCTACCAGAGAGGCTTGGAGACTAGATCACTGAAAGTATTTAAGGAAGAGATAGATAGATTTTTGAAATATCAAGGAGTTGCAGGCTATAAGAATCTGGCATGGAAGATGAGTTGAGGCCTCCACAGATTGGGCATGACTTTCTAGAATGATGGGGCAGACCTGAGGGCCTTAAAGGCCTATTCCTAGTCCTATTTCTTATGTTCTTATGTCTCAAAAGGGTGGATCCAAGAAGGGTGTTTCCATGGCTGAGGAAACTAGACCAAGGGGATGCAGACTTAGAAGAAAAGACATGCTGATTAGGATTTAGATGAGGAGAAATATCTTCACTCTGAGGATGCTGAATCTTTAGAATTCTCTACCCCAGGGTACTGTAGCACCCTATCATTGAGTATATTCAACACCGAGTTTGACAAATTTTTAGAAAGTGACATCAAGGGCCATGGGGATACTGTGGGAAAATAGCACTGAAATAGAGATTAGTCATGATCTAGTTGAATAGTCAAGCAACTTGATGGGCTTAATGACTGCCTCCTGTGCTACTTCTTATGCTCCTATGTAAAGGGGGAAGAGACAGGCTCTCTCTCTCTCACGCAATTGCTCAATTGCAAGCACAGCCTTCTCAAGTGTGGGAGTCTCTGTTGAAAAGCATGACAAGGTGCCCTTCTATAACACATGTTTATCATTTCCATCAGCTGTGAGGACAGCAGGAAAGGTTGTGGTGATGGGCTGTACACAGTCTTCAGCACATTGCAAAAACACAGATCATGACACTCAGCTCAATACAAAAGCTTTGTAGTCCATTTGTAATGCTGCATTTTTCCTAAAAGCATGCTGCAGCTTCTGTTTAGCATTTTTTTAGGCTGGATGCTTGATTGCTGATAGTGGGGCTGTTAGATATGTAAGCTGGTTCTATTTGATGAGCTAAGTTAAGGAATAATTGTTGCCTATCAACAGAGCTCTGACAAACATTGCTGTATTTTTAACATGCAATGGAACAGGAAGGAGAGCCCTTGGCTTCACAATTCACCTGTACGTCAGCACTCCCTTAGCACTGAAACAAACTGTCAGTCTATGTTTATGTGGTCAAGTTATAAAATGGAATTTGGATCCATAACCTGCCAACTATGCGACTAAGATTGCACAAACTAAAATTATACCCTTATATCCCAGATTGAGAAACTTTTTTTCTTGCTTTCATTCATGGGATGAAGGCATTGCTGGCCACAAAATATTTTTTTCTCTATTTGTTCCATGTACTCTGCAGATAGAAGTCATTGTTACCATCTCTACAGACCTGCTTAATGATGGGTTTAGTCATTCCTGACGTATTACCTAGGAAATGAAATACACATTTCCTCTCAATACCTTGAGAATTCATTCCACTGATTGTAAAACACTTCTCTCCTTGATGGAATCACCATCTTCTTTCTTCTAAAGTCAACAATGTCTTTATTTCCACAGCCCCCCAAAATATTAGATTGTGGTTATTCTTAATAAGCAAATCACAAAAATTATGTTTGATTCACAACGCTATAAAATACTATTAAAAGAATAAAAATAGACATCACTGTTCATGTTGTGTCTCACTTCAATCAAGTAACAATTGGTCAACCCAACACCAATCTTCAATTGGCCCTTTTCAGCTGACCAGTCCTGTATTAGACACTGTTCCTTCTCAAGAATGCTTCATTGATCATCAGTCTGGCAATGCCCTAAATACCAGTCAGACCAGACAGACATAATGTGTAGAGCCTTAGCACAGAAACTACCTCGAATGGAATCATTCAGACAGATAGGAGGATGAAAATGCAGCAGCACAAATTCATTAACACTGCTGCTGCCCAAGGCAAACCCAGGGTCAAGCCGAGTCACAGCACGCAGCCCACTCACTTCCAGCCTCTCATTATATGGTACGCTGCACAGTAGACACCCAACACCAAAAGTACATGACAACATATTTCCAAGCAAAGGGCAAAGGTAATAAAATGGGAAATGGATATTTTAGGCTTTGTTTTTAATATATGGCCATGTAAGAGTGAACAATGGAACAATGAGGTTTTTTTTAAATCAGTAATGAGTGAGATCATATGATATGTCTAAAATTTCATTGAATAACCAATCTGACTTCTGCACTGAACAAAAAAGTATCCTACTTCTGTCTCATGTATACAGAATGAGCAGAAAAAAATCTCTATTGCTGTCTCTTCATGAAGAATAAATGTTGTAATCAGCTATCATGGGGCATCCATAAGATTCAGTGTTAAATCCCAGGCTAATTAAAGCATGAACTGACATTTCAGTGTTTTAATTAGCTAAGATTCTCTAATGCAAGTACACTGCTGCTAGGTCACTCATTCTCACATTCAAGACAAATTTTAAGATCGCTTATTTTATATACCTGTTAATAGTTTCTTTAAAAATGACCTCAAAATTCTTAGTTTCACCATTTTACTATTTTAGAAAAAGTGATTTGCTGAAATTAATGCACTCTAAAATATTCCATTAAAAAACTGGCACAAACGTTTGCATCTTTACCTCCAAATATTTCCACCTTACAGGTTTCAGCATTGTAGGTGTACCTAATACTTTGGTAACCCTTAATTTCATCTTTTCATTGAATGCAGAGGTGAGCACTGATTTACATTACACTATTACACTGCTGTGTTCATCCAGCTTTACATCTTGTTATCTCAGATTCTCCAGCATCTGCAGTTCCTACCATCTCTGAAACAATTTTAACCCCACTGCGAAGCCTCTAAGGATGCCTACCCTGAAGAAGTTACCTTCCTCCCTCCGGAAAAAACTCAGTGGATCTCTCTCCCACTGCAACTCTCTCGTAATCTCTCCTCTATCCATCTTCTATCCGCCTCCCCCTCTCTCCCTATTTATTTCAGAACCCCCTTCCCCTCCCCCATTTCTGAAGAAGGGTCTAGGCCCGAAACGTCAGCCTTCCTGCTCCTCTGATGCTGCTTGGCCTGCTGTGTTCATCCAGCTCTATACCTTGTTATCTCTACATTACACTATAATTAGGTTGCAAGGAGCTTGCTAGGAGACGTTGACAGTACATTGTTTTCACACAGATTACCATTCTCTCTGAGATCCACTAAGAAATTCTGAAAAATTGAGCTTTGAACAAAACATTTAACTGCAGGAACTGATTATTTCCCTTGTGACTTGTTCACAGTGTACTAGAACTTTTGGGTCAGATGAAATTGATTTGAATTAATTTTACCAAGTTGCAAAGCCAGGAAATATACAGCAAAACATTTAAAGATATTGATTGGTTTTGGAATGTGACGCCATTGTGTCAATTAAGGAAGTATCTACAAAGATATAACATTTTTCAAAGCAATTGAAGAGTTGTGGTTGACTGAAAAGGAAATGTTAATGTTTTATCTCTGGTCCTTCCTCAAGAGAGCTAGACAGAAAATAATTTAAAGCACTGGGCATATTTTATTTCATTTTCCAAACAAAGTGAACTATTATACTGATATGCCTATCTCTGCATTAAGTCTGACTCAAATGATCTTAGTCAACACATCATTTTGGCAAACAATATCTATCTAACATCTATGCAGCTGGACAAGGTAATGCAGATCTTCCGCAGTCATTAGCATAAAACCAAACTCTATTTTTCAATCATTTGTTTGACCGACTTTTGTAGCTGAGAACCAGTTTTCATTTGAATCAAGAATTACTAAGTAAGTGGAGTGAACCATCTTTCTTCCAAATGTCCATCCTTCTGTAAGACTTTAAAGCCTGATCAAATGTAAGAGCACAAAGAAGCTCACTCCATCAATATTTTCAATAGGGATATTTCTCAAGCATTTCTTGTTTATTCCTTATCTCCCATGAAAGAAACGAAGTGTTTTTTGTTAAGACCTCAAAGCATTCAATCGCTTTCTCAATAAATATCAGCACAGCACCTATTTACAACAATTAACTGACTTTAGATCAACTGCAACACTGATTGGGAGTCATTTCAGAAGACCTAATAGACCCTTGTGGCTTTAAAAAAAACCTCTACACTAGCCAGCCCATGCCATAACGTAGTGAAATAGTTCCCAAGCTACATAGCTTACTCTAGAGTTTAATCCTGTAAAGATTCAGACTGACTTCAACACAAATTGGATTCTTACCGTTCAGACTCAGTTATCAAGGTTAGGATTGGTGCCTGCATTGGGGTGAAAGGCAATTCTTGCAGCTGTTCAGCAGCATGGGACTCTGGTGCATCAAATGGCGTATGATCGATGCTGCCTCTAGGTTCCTATAAAATAGACAAGAAATAGGTCCAACTGAAAAGTTTCACCATTTAAAGAATATAGGATGTACATATTTTCCTAAAGATTTGCATCATTGCATTGGCTTGTGGTCCATACTTTCCTGTGCTTTTTGGCCATGATCTGGCATCAATAATAGTTAGAAGCTAATTCTGATCGTCTACCCTCACTGAAAGCAGTGGCAATTATTGTTTGACTAGATTCTTGTCATTTATCTCACTGCTGCTACTTAGACTTAAAGGATGCAAATGTGGTTCACAAACAAAGGTCTTGCAATTTTCATAATGAATGTGCAGGATGTTGAGTTCATTATACATTCAAGAAAAAAAGCCTGAAGCTGCAAAGTTTTCTCTCAGTTGTATTATTTCAAAAAACAGTGTTCTAACTGGATGTGAAGCTTCTTTTTTCTTCAACAAAATATGTGGGAGTGCTCTGGAGTAATTTTGGAAGACTTAAGTTGAGTTCCGGAATTGGTAGGTGTCACATGAATGGGTTCAATTTTGGGTAATGTAGCCTATGTTTGGATACAACAGGGTTTGCAAGATGATAGGGTTATGGAGCCTAGACTACAGAGAGGGCAAGTTCTGTTCCATGCCATATGTTATTTTTCTTTCTTCATTCATGAGGGTGTCACTGACCAGGCAGCATTTATTGCCCAGGTGTAATTGCCCAGGGGGCAGTTAAGAATCAACCACATCATTTTTGTCTAGAGCCACATATAGGCCAGACCAGGCAAGAACAGCAGCTTCCTCCCCTAAAGGTCATCAGTTCCGAGGAAGGGTCACCAGACCCAAAACATTAACTCTGATTGTTTTCTTCACAGGTGCTGCCAGACCCCGCTGAGCTTTTCCAGCAAGTTCTGTTCTTGTTCCTGATTTACAGCTTCCGCAATTCTTTCAGTTTTGATTAGTACCGTTTGTTTGCCAATTTGGAGTCAGACTTTACCCCTGGCCTGGCTGGACCCTCACCAAATACTGATCCAATCTCTATCCAAACTGCCAAAATGCACGCACTGCCTATAACTGAACTAGTAACAATGAGTGTTAGATCAAGTCATTGGGGTCATATCGTTGGTTCTGTTTTGCTGCTTTCTTTGCTCCTTTTGGCACTACTGTGACTGGACAGACACCTATTCTTGGGCATCTGAAAGCAGAAGCTAAGAAGGGGAAGGTGAGGGTAAAAAAAGAGTGAGGTGAGAAGTACAAGGTTCATGATTGCTCCATCAGCAGCTTTCTCATTGCACCAGTAGTAGGATTAGGGTGAGCCTGGAGCTGCAAAAGACATAAAACTGGATTATACATCATCCTCAATGCTCTCAGCAATGTTGGATGCTAAATGTTTATTGCTGCTATTTCCAAGTTGCAGAGACCCATCCCTCTGTCAAGTTCATGAGATGCTCAAGCCAGGGGGCATAATCTCAGAACAAGGGGTAGCATATTTAAAACAGAGATGAGAAGGAATTTCTTCTCTCAGAGGGTAGTGAATCAATGGACTTCTCAGTGCTGAGAGAGAGGTTGAAGCTCGATCATTAAGTATATTCAAGGCTGAGATAGACATTTTCAATCAGTAAGGGAATCGGTTGAGGATTATCAAATCAGCCATAATCTCATTGAATGGCAGAGAAGACTTGATGGGCTGAATGGCCTATTTCTTTTAAGTAGTTTAGTCGTATGAAGATGCTGCTGGTATCCTTGTCCTCCACCAGTTGTCCCCTGCTCTCTTCTATTGTGTGCCACCCTGTCATCCAAGAGACAGAGGGACAGCAGAATCTCAGTGATTGTGTAGAGTGTTTTTGTGTGATGTTGAGAACATACAGTTAACATTTCAAGTCCAGTGACCTTTTATCAGAGACCTGCCAGACCTGCTGAGTTTCTCTAGCAATTTCTGTTTTTGTTTCAGATCTTTAGCATTCGCAGTTCTTTGTTTCATTTTTGTGATGTGTCCAGAATAGCTGCAGATATGAGGGAAGTGGGAGATGGGTTTGAAGCTGATAACATTAATAAGTTTGTGAGGGTAAGGTGGAGCATTTGGATGTCAGGCATAAGTTCTGAGTGCCAATGGCTGCAGATGGGTGAGTGACGGGAATGTGGTGTACATTTCATGGTTGGAGAAGTTCAGTCATCAGAAGAACCTGAACTTTCAATGCTTGACCTGTTCAGGAGTACTGAGAACAGGAGCAGAGTGCAGCATCACTGTGATCTTTAAAGCAATGTTATTTTTAGAAATAAGGCAATGCTATCTTGCCACACCAGTAGCACATGATCATGTTGGACATCGTTGATTAAGCAATTTCTTTGCATGTAAAAATTCTGACATTTTTCCCAGTACTGCATTTCCAGGTGCTGGTGCCCCTTTAAATCTACAGCACATAGCTTTAATGACAATGTCATGCTGAGGTATGTGACACTGTATAATTAATCAGCCATCAGAAAAGCATTCAGATTTCGTTCACACAACCTAGTTCTGCGTATCTCTATTTCTGTTCAGGAAAAGGTAACATTGTAAGAAAAAAACAACAAGCTATTAATAACTCTCTGTTTATAAAGTTTTCCAGCTGCACAGTCCTGTTGCATCCAGTTCATTTATCATAGATGCTCTGTATCTCCAAGGTGATATTCACACTAGCTCATAGGATCCGAAGTAGCGCAACAGAAGCTTCATTAATTTGAATTAATTAGAAATATAGTTGAGCATTGTTTTACTATAAAAAAACCTCAAGTAATGAGCAGCAAAGTGGCTCAGTGTTTAGCACTGCTGCCTCACAGCGCCAGGGACCCGGGTTCGATTCCAGCCTCGGGTGACTGTCTGTGTGGAGTTTGCCCATTCTCCCTGTGTCTGCGTGGGTTTCCTCCGGGTGCTCCGGTTTCCTTCCACAGTCCAAAGATGTGCAAGTTAGGTGGATTGGCCATGCTAAATTGCCCCGTAGTGTCCAGCGGTGTGTAAATTAGGTGGATTAGCCATGGGAAATGCAGGGTTAGAGGGATAAGGGTAGGGGAATGGGTCCAAGTGGGATGATCTTCGGAGGGGCGTGTGGACTTATTGGGCCAAATGGCCTATTTCCACACTGTAGGGATTCTATGATTCTAATAATTACCTTTAAAAAAGGTGCTTGGTTTGGAACAGAACCACAATATCTCACTCAGTATGGTCATATTGAATGATCAGTGACCATTCAATTGGACTTAGCTGAATGTCAGCCTTCAAAAGGCTGGGCCTTTTCAGTGGCTGAATTTACCTCCCATCTACTGGACTGATACTCACAGCTGCATTCTCAGTCCACCAGGTTAGAACCTTGTTTTTGTCTGCAGCACATGTACATGCATGCATTACTACAGCTTTGCACAAAGCACTCTTCCTGATGGTTCAAAAGTAAATGTTTAGAGATTGGGAGCATCAGCACTTTCTGAACTTTGATGTCAACTCTGGGATAAGTCTGAAAAGTGCCCAAAGGGTTCAAGAGATTTACCAAGTACATTTTTAACCAGATAAAAACCAGAAGAGCTGCGGATGCTGTAAATCAGGAACAAAAACAGAACTTTCTGGAAAAGCTCAGCGGGTCTGGCAGTATCGGTGAAGAAGAAAAATCAGAGTTAACGTTTTGGTCAGGGTCACTGGACCCGAAATGTTAACTCTGACATTTTCTTAACAAATGCTGCCAGACCTGCTGAGCTTTTCCAGCAACTTCTGTTTTTTTTAAAAACAAGGTTTGACTGTTGTTAACACAATGCAGTGTCAAATCCAAGGAATGTGCAAGTTCAGCATTTGACTTCATTACTCAAATAGTCACATTAGGTCTAGTCCTGGGAGTTCTCGGAAACTCTTACAGATATAGCTCTGAATAAACTCACCTTATAACTATATCCATACATTTTTTTAAAAAGCATTTTTTACACAAAAGGCATTTGTATAGCACCTTTCACTATCAGTGAATGTGTCGAAGTGCTTGACTATGAAATATTTTTGAAGCATGGGACATTTTGACATTTTACATCCAACTCTCTGAAGGCATTAATGTATGTCGGGATATCTTTCCACGCAAGCCAGCTGCTTGCCAGGACCTCATTTAGACGATTCGAGACTATTTGACTATAGGGGCATCACAGCCGAAGCAGATCCTGTCCCCACCCAGCTCTTGCTAAGTCAATAAGCAGCAAGCAGCATTGAAGTTTTTTATTTGGAGCTTCCCCCTGCTGAACCAAGGTAGTGAAGCCAGCTTTTGCATATCCTCTGCTCTGGTTGAGGCCAGCCAGTGCAAGCTACTGATCAACCCTGGGATCTCACTGGTCTTGTGTAACTCAATTACATCCTGCTTTCGGTAACTCTACCTTTCCCGGCAAATTTAACTTCCATTTATTTCTAACTATCAGATTTGATCTTCCCTTTTCTCATTCTCCCTTTTCTAATTGCTCTGGATCTTTCTCACTTTCAAGCTTATCTAATATCTGATCTGGATACCTTTACCCCAGTTTCTGATATCTGGTATTAATGATTTATTGCTTTTTTTAAATCATCTTTTTAATCACATCCTTCATTGTTACCGTCTCTGATCCCTCATCCGCAATCGTTGTTAAGTAACACTTCCTTTGACTGCTTAATAAGCTTTACCCTGTAATTTCCTCCAGTTAAGACATGCCTCATTAGAGGTCTTCTTTCTGTCTTCAGACTGTAGAGCTCTGCTGTAGTTGCCAGCTTCCACATTACCTTACAATTTAAATTGAGGCAGGTATGTAGGAATCATTCATGTCTATTATGCCACACTAGTTATCAGATCTTTCCTACAAAGATTCAGTTATCATGCTTATTGAGCCTTAAAAAGATTGGCTTCAAAACATATTGGGTTCAATCTGTTATAAAACTCAAATTATACATTATCATTTTCTGGTTCAAACGTACACTTTGCACCCTTGTGACTTTCAGACAGTTACAAATGGCCCCTATTATGATTACAGTATCCATAGTTACAACATAAGGCTTTGTTTAAGGATTAAAAATGTAAACATAATTTGAAAGCACCACGGAAATTTTTTTTTGTATTTCATTTCCCTAGACCTTGTTTTTCTAAAAACGTTGGCATGTAATATTTGACTCGTATGTCTGAGAAGTTCGGTTATTTTGGAGATGGTTTTCATTGCTTTAAAATGATTACTACAGCAAAATTCCATTAAACTGGTGCAAGTTTTAAATAACGTGTTTGCACTTTAAGTGCATGAATTAGTTCTTTCGACTAACAACGCTTTCTGTAAAATCTATTGCGTCTCCTTTTGAAACTGAGATAGAAGGGAGTATGCATTGAATTCTGGTGCATGTTTCAGGAGTGAGGAGAAGACAAGAACGATGTGAGTGACAAAACCCAAGCCTCACATACAACCAGGACCAGCAATGAATGGAAGTGAAGACAGAATCTGAAGCTGCAGCGACGCTGAAGTAGGTCTGGCAAAAAGTCCAGAACTCAACAGCAATACGGTGACTCATACAAGCTGCAGTGCAGGTAGGATTCAACTCAAAACATTGGGCCTCAGCTGGGTGAGATGATCCATGACTATCCAGGGAGGATCGTCATAAAGTCAGGGATATGCTGGAGAGTAGGAGATCAGTACACTTGGTTACGCATGATGACGAGGAACTCATTAGACTATTTTGTGGATGAAAGAAAAATGTAACATGCTGATATTTTTGTGGATTTTATTTTTTGAAATGGCAGGACAATGATCATTGTGTCTGTGGACACAGTAAGGGCTGCACATGTTGGAAGCCAGAATCAATAAACTTGGAGCTGGAAAAGCACAGCTGGTCAGACAGCATCCAATGAGCAGGAAAGTCAATGTTTCGGGCCAAAACCCTTCATCAGAACTAGGGAGGGGGAGGGGGGGTGGCTAAGATGGAGTTCGGTGGACGCTGGTAGGGGGTTATTGTGGTTTGTCAGCGGGAAGGGTGGAGTGGATAGGTGAGTCGGAAGATGCACAGGTTGGGACAGGAGAGATTTTGAAGCTGGTGAATTCAGTATTCAGGCCATTGGGCTGTAAGCTCCCAAGGTGAAATGTCAGATGTTTTTCCTCCAGTTTACATTTGGCCTCACTCCGACAGTGGAGGAGGCCAAGGATGGACACGTCAGCAGGGGAGTGAGGAGAGTTAAAGTGGATGGCAACCAGAAGGTCGGGTTGGTCAGTGCATGCAGAGGACAGATATTCTACAACTGTCCCCAAGTCTGTGTTTGGTCTCCTGGATATAGAGGAGACCACATCAGGAGCAACCGATACAGTAGATGAGGTTAGATGAGTGCAGGTGAATCTCTGCTGGATTTGGAAGGATTGTTTTGGGCCTTGGATGGAGGTGAGGGGCAGGTGTAAGGGCAGGTGTTGCTCCTCCTGCAGTTGCAGGGAAAGGTACCGGCTATGGTGGAGGGGCTGACGAAGGGTGGAAAGCGACAGGAATGGGGAGGGAAATATCTTTTTGGTGATGGGTTCTGATTGTAGGTGGCAGAAATGTCAGAGGATGATGTGTTGGATTCGGATGTTGGTGGGGTGGTATGTGAGGACTAAGGGGACTCTATCCTTATTGTTGGTGGGGAAGGGGTTTGAGGGCAGAAGTGTGGGAAATTTGAGAGATGCAGTTGAGGGCATCCTTAATAATAGAGGAGGAGAAACTATGGTCTCTAAAGTAGGAGGAAGTCTGGGATGTCCTAGAATAGAATGCCTCATTCTGGGAGCAGATGCAGTGGAGGCTGAGGAATTGTGAGTATGGAATAAATTTTTGCAGGATGGTGGATGAGAGGAGATGTATTGAGGTAATTGCGGGAGTCAGTGGGTTTGAAATGGATGTCAGTGGTGAAGTAGTTACCAGAGATGGAGACTGAGAGGTCCAGGAAGGGGAGGGAGATGTCAGAAATGGTCCAGGTGAATTTCAAGGCACGGTGGAAGGTGTTGGCAAAGTTGATGAACTGTCCGAGCTCCACGCGGGAGCACAAGGCCACAATGATGCAGTCATCAATATAAGGCCTCGGCTTCTTTCTCTACCAGAGGCCCTCATCAACATCTACACCAACACCATCCTGCACCTCCTTCTCCCACTCTCCTGATGACATGTCCATCCTTGGCCTCCTCCACTGTCAGAGTGAGACAAAATGTAAACTGGAGGAACAACACCTCATATTTCACCTTGGGAGCTTACAGCCCAATGGCCTGAATATTGACTTCACCAGCCTCAAAATCTCTCCTCCCCCGTCTTTTCCATCTTCTGATTCACCAATCCGCTCCACCTTTCCCACTGGCCAACCATAATAACCACCTACCTGCATCACCAGCTTCAAAATCTCTCCATCCCCAATCTGTCTATCTGCCTACTCACCTTCCCACTGACCAACCACAATAACCCTCTAGCAGCTTCCACCTATCTCACCTACCCTCCCCCCTCTCTATTTATTTCTGGGTTCCCCACCCCCTCCTCAGTCTTGGCAAAGGGTTTCGGCCCAAAACTTTGACTTTTCTGCTCCTCAGATGCTATCTGACCTGCTTTTCCAGCTCCACATTTATTGACTATCATTCTGTCTGTATCTTGATGAATGGTTTTTGAGCAGAATGTTACCTGCAAATTCTTTCAGAGTAATATGCAACAGAAATAGGATTGGCAAATAACAATAGGTGATGAGGCATGAGAAGGCTGAATAAAACAGGGATTTGCACATATGTTCAATGTTCCTCATGTACTTAACAGGCAAAGGAAGTGTTTTATTGAGAGATTTTGAATGTAATTTCCAAATAATAAATTATCACAATTGGATATCTCCTTCATGTAAATATTTCCATTTCAGACATATAATTTGGATCTCCTGAAGCTTTAAATGTAGTTTTAAAGGAAAATATGCCTGAAATGGATAAGTCAAAAATAACGAACAAAGCGAATTTTCCAAATTCCTCTGAGTGGCTAACTAAAACATTATTGTCTAAGTGGAAATAGGAAAAGTTCTTCTTGTTAATCACTGAAGGTCCTACCTGGTAGATTGAAGTAATTTTTGAAGATGTACGGTGACCACTAAACTGCCTCAGCAATGTTCTGTTCATAGGAAGACTTGTAGTTGAGTACCGAGATAAAGACTGATTGGAACGGGATAACTGCAGACAAATAGATAATAGTGGCAGCTCAACTCTGTTTGGGAAAATCTATTTCCCAACAACTCTGTATTGAAGACTTGCTGTTGTAATAGAACCATTACTTAGTAACCACAGGAGCCTCTGTCTGCAATTTTTCTCTTCCCACCTCATCTGCTACCTCCATGTTTTGTTGACGTAGAATCTGAAGTCTCAGTAACACTGAATCCCAAGTCAAGTGGCCATTTTATATTTGCGAACTTAGGCAATATCAGGGGCCGAGATGTTTCCCAGCATCTGCAATACTTTGCTTTTATTGTATTTTGATTGGTTTCTTCCCTTCCTGGCTAATGGGTGCCAAAGGGATCTTCAGTATCCCAGTCACTACCTCAGGTAAGTGAAACATATTCAGCATAGAGTAAAACTCAAATCTAGTATCTGCTGGCCTATGTATGTCACACCCTCCTCTGCAATCATTGTTAATCAACACTTCCTTTGACTACTTAATAAGCTTTACCCTGTCATTTCCTCCAGTTAAGACATGCCTCATTAGATGTCTTCTTTCTGTCTTCAGACTGTCATATTGCCCTGGAGCACTGCTGTAGTTGCCAGCTTCCAAATTACCTTACAATTTAAATTGAGGCAAGTATGTAGGAATCATTCATGTCTATTGTGCCACACTAGATATCAGATCCTACATACAAAGATTCAGTTGTCATGCCTATTCGAGCATTAAAAAGATTGGCTTCAAAACATATTGGGTTCAATCTGTTATAAAACTCAAATTATACATTATCATTTTCTGGTTCAAACGTACACTTTGCACCCTTGTGACTTTTCAGACAGTTATAAATGGCTCATATTATGATTACAATATCCATAGTTAAAATGCAAGGCTTTGTTTAAAGTTTAAAAAGGTAAATATAATTTGAAACACTGACTAGAATTTTAAATTTTTTTAGTATTTCATTTCCCTATACCTTGTTTTTTTTTTTTAAAACTTTGGCATGTAATATTTGACTCGTATGTCTCTGATTAAGTTCAGTTGTTTTGGAGATGGTTTTCACTGCCTTAAACTGATTATTTCAGCAAAATTCCATTAAACTGGTGCAAGTTTTAAATAATGCGTTTGCACTTTAAGTGCATGAATTAGTTCCTTCGACTAACAACGCTTTCTGTAAGGAATCAGAAAATCTATTGTGTCTCCTTTTGAAACTGAGATAGAAGGGAGTATGCATTGAATTCTGGTGCATGTTTCAGGAGTATGGAGAAGGCAAGAAAGATGTGAGTGACAAAACCCAAGCCTCACATACAACCAGGACCAGCAATGAATGGAAGTGAAGACAGAGTCTGAAGCTGCAGGGACGCTGAAGTAGGTCTGGCAAAAGGTCCAGAACTCAACAGCAATACGGTGACTCATACAAGCTGCAGTGCAGGTAGGATTCAACTCAAAACATTGGGCCTCAGCTGGGTGGGATGATCTATGACTATCCAGGGAGGATCGTTATAAAGTCAGGGATATGCTGGAGAGTAGGAGATCAGTACACTTGGTTACACATGATGACGAGGAACTCATTAGAGTATTTTGTGGATGAAAGAAAATGGAGACATGCTGATATTTTTGTGGATTTTGTTTTTTGAAATGGCAGGACAGCTATCACTCTGACTGCATCTTGATGAATGGTTTTTGAGCAGAACATTACCTGCAAATTCTTTCAGTAAAATACGCAGCCCAAATAGGACTGGTGAATAACAACAGGCGATGATATATAAGAAAGCTGAATAAGGCAGGGATTTGCACGTATGTTCAATGTTCCTGATGTACTTAACAGGCAAAAGAACTGTCTTAATGAGAGAAGTTGAATATTTAATTTCAAAATAATAAAATAACACAATTGCTTATCTCCTTCATGTAGATTACCATTTCAGAGGGATTATTTGGGTCTCGTGCAGCTTTAAATGTAGCTTTAAAGGAAAATACGCCAGAAATGGCTAAATCAAAACTAATGGATAAAGCAAATTTTTCAAATTCCTCTGAGTGACTAACTAAAACATTATTGTCTAAGTGGAAATAGGAAACGTTCTTCTTGTTAATCACTGAAGATCCTACCTGGTGGATTGAAGTCATTTTTGAGGGTGTACGGTGACCACTAAACTGCCTCAGCAACGTTCTGTTCGTAGGAAGGCTTGTAGTTAAATACTGAGAAGATGATTGTTGCAAACGGGATAACTGCAGACGAACAGATAATAGTGGCAGCTCAACTCTGTTTGGAAAAATCTGTTTCCCAACAACTCTATTGAAGACTTGCTGTTGCAATAGAACCATCACACTTAGTAACCACAGGAGCCTCTGTCTGCAGTTTTCTCTTCCCACCTCAACCCCTACCTCCACTCTTGGGTGAAGTAGAATCTTACCAAAGTACTACAGCAGAAGTCTCAGCAACACTGAAATATCTCAAGTCAAGTGGCCATTTTACATTTGTTTGTGAACTTAGGCAATGTCAGGTGGTGAAACTGTTAAAGACACCTGATTCCATCTTGGTGGCAGCTTTCTGGCAGGCAAGTAGAAATAATGCTTGATTTTTACCTCTTGTCAGCTGCAAAGCATGTTTCCACCACTTTCTTTTCTTTGTTTTAGCTTGCCAGCATCTGGAGTACTTTGCTTTCATTGTATTTTGGTTGGTTTCTTACCTTCCTGGCTAACAGGTGTCAAAGGGATTTTCAGCATTTCACTCACTACCTCGGGTAAGATAAACAAACTGAGCATAGGGCAAGAATCAAACTCAGTATCTGTTGGCCTATGTAAATGAGATGTTGGGAGAGGGAAGGCTAAAAGCAGTTTTCAAAATCAAGAGGGTTCTGAACAGAGAGAAACTGTTCCCACTTGTAAATAGATTGAGAACAAGAAGGTACAGTTTCAAAGTGTTTTGCAAACGATGCAGTTTTGAGTGAGAATTTCTTTTTCCCACTCAGCAAGTAGCCAGGTGATGGAGATAAGTTCAATTCAGGCTTTCAAGAGGGAATTGGATGATTATTTAAGTAAAAACAATCTGCGGGGTTACAGGAAAATAGCAGGAAATTAACAATATGTTAAAATAGTTAGACACACAATGCATTCAAAATGGCTCGCTTCTGCACCGTAACAACGCTATGATTCTGTGACTCAGTGCTCCACAGTGCAATGTTTTTGCTCATCAAACTTTTGTTCCATCAGCAAACTACCATTTGTCTGCTGTTGCAGCTACCAAGCAGAACACGGAGGGTGGGAAGTACATCACAGAAAATCAAAGACGAATGTGCTTCTCTATTTAACAGATCTCCCGTCCTGTACCACAACAGCAATGTGCCAGTCAGGGGTGAAGAACAAGCCATTAAAAAACACCAACTGGCTTGAAATTGGGGATGAGCTCAATACAGTAAGCATTCTTAGTGATTACTTCCTCCAAGTTGTCATAAGGGAAGGCTTAAATTCTCACCAGGCAAAAGTTCTGCCAAGTAAAGTTATTGGTTTCATTATAAATCAGATTCAGATCCTGGACTGGTTAAATATGCACAAGACAATTAAACTCTCAGGAATATATGGCATTTTCTCAATGTGCCAATAGATGAGGAAGAAAACCTCTGATCAGAAGAAAGGAATAGGAGTAGGTCATTCATTCCCTCAAACATATTCAGTCTATGAGTTCATTGCTCCTATGCAAACTTCGCGCCACATACTGCCTTTGCCTGATATCTCTTAACATATTTTGAGAGCAAAAAATCTGTCAATCTCCGTCTTAAAAGCAACAATTATTCAGGAGAGTTTGAACTTCTTATAATCCTTGTTTTTTATGATCTTTTTTGCATACAAATGCTTCCTAATTTCACTCCTAAAAAGTTTAGCCTTCATTTGTGGACTATTTCCTGCTAGTTCAAGACTATTCCACCTGAAAAAATTGGGCTGAAACAGCTTCTTTCTATCTACTCTACATCATCCCCGCAATATCCCAATTTAATCAATCCTTAATCTTCAAAATTTAAGTAAATGCAGGCCTATGCAACCTGTCACAATAACTCAATCTTTTAGCCTTGGTGTCATTCTAGTGAAACAATGCTTCACATCCTCCAAAATACCTTTGCTGACCTGCAATGCCCAGAATGAATCCAGGCTAAATAAAGGCTAACCAGAGTTACGTATGACTATAATATAACTTCCACCACTGCCTTGCAGCAAAGGGCAACTCCACATTAGCCTTTTTATTTACCTTTTGAACAAAATACTCGCAAGTTTCAGGTTAAACCCTGGAATGGGATCAGCGGGTAACTGATGGTGAGATACAGTGAACAAAAATGTGAAATACTGCACACAGGATGGCATAAATGGTGTTTGAAAAAGCTAAGGATAACGCTGAAGATTAAAAACCGTAACTGATTTGACACTAAGTAAATCCAGCCAACATAGAGCAGCTTGCATTGTCACTGTATCACACCAGCCCCGTAAATTACAAGATAAAAATTATTCAATTTGATTTCACAAGTTGTCACAGTGGGATTTGAACTTGTGACCTGGGTTGTTTGTCAGCCAGAGAGACCTCTAGCTACAACAGAAAATGGTTTATGGCACAGGACAAGTTTTCAGAATTTAGAACTAGCAGGTGGATGAAAAATAAAAGGTTTCAAAAGTTAACCTAAAAGCCTACTCACCATTTGTTCAGGTGGATATTTCGAAGCATCAGAGGTTTTTCCGCCTACAGATAAAAACACATGCTCAATTATTTGGGAAGTTCCACAAAAGCAAAACAACATGAAGACATTGGTAGCCATCACTCGTCAAACGTCCTAAAGCACACAAGATGACTTTTGACCTCATCTTATCACCTGCAGATACTTATTCCTCATTCGGTGCAGTTCCATACCCATTGACTGCATTAGTAAGCATGTTGAATGATGACATTTTCCAAGAAAATATAAAGGAAGACCTTGGCCCTCACCAGACGAAAGTTCTGCCGAGAACTGTCAATGGTTTCATTGTAAATCAGATTCAATCCTGGATTGGGTAAATGTGCTAAAAATAAATAAATACATCACTGAGAATATATAGCATCATCTCAAAGTGTCAATAGACAAGAAAGGAATCGGACAGGAGAGGAATGAGAGGAGCTATTTATCCCCAAACATATCCTAGTTGTCAATGAGTTCATTGCTCATCTGCAACCTAACTCCATATACTTCCCTCTGGCCCATACCCCTTAATATTTTTGGATAGCAAAAAACCTGTCAATCTCAGTTTTAAAATTAACAATCAATCACACACCAGTTGAGTTTGAACTTTCCACAATTCTTTGAGTGTCCAGGTATTTCCCAACTTTACGCCTAAAATATTTACCCTTCATTTTTCGACAGCTCCTTGCTAATCCTTCCTTTAAAAACAGTTACTGAACAGTTGGGAGCTCTTCAATAAACCGCCTGCCCATCAAGTGGCTATTACTGATGTGTGAGACTTCAACAGTGAATGCCAAAGCACTATTCTTTAATAATTCGCAGTACAGCTGAAATCTATCCTGTCCTCACCCAATCATTCATAGTATGAGCCAGTGATCACATGAACATACAAATTAGGAGCAGAAGTCAGTCATTCCAGCTGTAAAACCTGATCTGCCTTTCAGTAAGATTGCTGCTTATCTGTCCGTGTTTTGAATCCTCATTGTAATTTATTCCCAACAACCTTTGATTCCCTTGTCTAACAAATATCTATCTACCTTTACCTTAAAAATACTCAATCACCCCACCTCAGACACTTTTGAGGCAGTGTGTTTCAAAGTCACACAACACTCAGTGAAAAAGATTCTCTTCACCTCGGTCCTGAAAGAGCCATCCTTAATTTTGAACACCTCCCTTGATGTGGACTAACCCAAATGAGGAAACATCATTTCACCTCCATCTTGTCAAGGTAGTTCAGAACTTTATATAATTCAGTTCGGTCACCATTTGCTATTCCAGATTCCATTGAAAACAAGCACAGTCTATCCAACCTTCTTCAAAACACAATCCTCTCATTCCAGATATCAATTTAACAAATCTCCTCCAAGTCGCCTCCAACAGATTTACATCCTTCCGTAAATAATGAGACCACAACTACACATTTAAAATGTATTTAAAATGTGGTCTCACCAATGAACTGTATAACTGAAGGGCAGCATCCTTGTCTGTACGTTCAATTTCTCTCATATTAAAGGATAGCATTCCATTAGCCTTCACAATTATTTGCTGTGCCTGCATACTGAATTTTTGTGTCACTTACGCACTCAAACATCTAGACACCTCTGCACCTCAAAATTCTGCAAGTTTTATGTAACTTTTTTTAATCTTCTTGCCAAAGTGAACAGTTTCACGTTTTCTCAGATTATACTCCATCTGTCAAGTTTTTGCCCACTCACTCAACCTATCTATCCATCTGCAAACACCTTATGTCTTCACAATGACATACTTTTGTATCAAGCTTTATGTCATCTGCAAATTTAGCTTGCACGCCTCCCCTCATCCAGTTATTTTAATCAAACTGTGCAAACACATCTCTGAAGGAGGTGTGGGCCTCTTATGCACAGTAAAAGTACTTAAGTCATTAACCCCTGCACTGTCCATTCATCAAGTGCTGCCAAACAAAGGGCATTTAGGCACTCTCTCTGTACAGTAGCTCCGCTAACTTGAGCTTCCTCTCAATATCATGAGCATTTACGCTACATGTCATGTCTCTATTTCTGCCCTGTCAAAATCAGCTAACTGGAAAGAGAGACATTGGATTGAACCAAGCATCTTTGTAGGGTATGACTCAGTTACTCAATGAAGAAATATTGGGGAATTAAGTTCTCAGATCATTGACAACAGGTAGAAAAATCTAGCCCAATTCACCAGTCAGGCTTAATGTCACATTAAGATTACACTGGTGTCTGCATGAGGCAACTCATTTGCTGTCACAGAAAGTGTAGAGCTGGATGAGCACAG
>NC_063362.1:31728780-31744944 GCF_021869965.1 Rhincodon typus
GATGCTGCTTGGCCTGCTGTGTTCATCCAGCTCTACACCTTGTTATCTCAGATTCTCCAGCATCTGCAGTTCCTACTATCTCTGCTGTCACAGAAAATTAGTTTTGAGGAGGAGTTAGATTTGATGCGGCTTGTTAGGTTGCAATCGTAACGGATGCTCTGATAGAAAGTTCACATCTACTTAAAAGCAGAATTCTGATGCCAATTCCCGTGACAAGATGTGCACAATTATCCCAGTAAGGAAGCATACCCTGAATATTCAGAGATACTGCCTCCCCGCCACCTGTCTCTGCTGTCCTGGATGACACTTTCAGTTGTTTCTTTGCAGAATACAGACATGAGAGGCCATATTTTCAGAACAAGGCAGGTAGCCTGAGTCAAGAAATTATCAAACTTAGCAGACCCCCTGCTGACCTCTTGGCTTAATAGAAGACTTTACACCCAGATTTCATTCCAAGGAGATGGTGTCAGACATGCTAACCCCAGAAGCAAGTCTGAGGTGATCTTTGGGGGGTTGGGGCGGGAGGCACATTCTGAGGCAGACTGGTTAGAAGGCCTGTCTCAGTTCTCTGGGACTTGGTCGTGGTTGTTTTAGGAGCTATTAGGTCCTGTAGTCCTCAGCTTCATAGTCCTTCATCCCTCCACTCCATGACTAACCCACACCTCAAACCATCTCAGAAAGCACAAGAGAACCATAGGGTTGCAAAGGAATAGTGAAAGACAGGCAGAAACAGGTCTTGCCCAATTTTCCCACCATAATTATTATCTTGTCCCACTTATATATCAAAATGGGGAGGGGATTCACATCTCGAAATATGCAACATAACAGGTAAGATCATTGCTTTAAACATGAAATGGGAGGTAGAATGATTTCTAACAAGTGGAAAGGGAATATTGCTTTTATTCAGAAACAGCCAATTGTACACAGACTGCTTGTGATGAAAGGAATCAGCTTTGCACAATAACCCATGTCTCACCAAATGCCTGAAAATTCAATTTTCCGTGACAACCTACACTCTACAAATCAATCTCATCTCACAGGGGACCCCTATCAAATTATTACATTCCGACTGGTGGAAGGAGAACGTTCCTTTGGCAAATTCAACCACCAAGACACAAATAAAAGACTGCTGATGCACTCCATACAGGAATGGGTTAATTTTTTTAAAAGACCAATCATCACAGATGAGCTGGGTATTCTGGGTATTAACAAGCTCCAGGAGCTGCAGCAATGTTTGCTAGTGAGGGTCGGAATTCTCATGTTAAAAACGTCATCCATTACAACCACGATGCAACCCTGTCAGTGTACTCCCTCTAGGGGCTTTTAGACAAGTTGGTAAATTGCTGTTTAAAACTAATTTTCAGCCACTGAAATTCCCTAGACAACAATCTTCAGGCAGTCTTCAAAGTAAAGGTAACTGAAACATTTAGAGCTTTAAAAAGCATACTGATGTAAACTAGTTATGATAGCTAGGCTAGCGGAAGTCAAGGTTAAAAAAAAATCAAGAAACAGGAAGTAGAAAATGGGGATGGGAAAAGGGGACAATAGGACTAAAACCATCAGTGTTATTTTTAATTCAATATAAAACTGGGATTCCTTACAACTGAGAGTTTTATATTGCAATATTTGTTTCAACAGTACAGAGTGTGAATTGAAACCAAAATAAAAGATACACTGGTTAGCCCAGAGCAAGAGTTTTCACCAAACCTACAATAAGTGTAAGGATCATATTACTTAAAAGCTGTTTGCAAGGTAGCCAAATGTGTTTTATTTTCTCTTTTTACAGAGGTCAGTACCAGCTGAAAGGACTGACATACATATATATTCAAAATGCTATTTGCATTTTCCATAAAACACACTGAAATGGCAAGGAGTCATGACTAATAGATAACAGAGCTAATACCATCCAGGACATTGAAAGATGCACATTGGTTTTGTATCAGCGTATTTATACAGTTGCCACCTTTGGACCCTGATGTTTATAGGTTCATGGTGCAGTTGTGATGAAGTTAATGAAACCTGGAAATCCTGGGAATACAAATTTAATGACACTATCATTTCTTATCCCATTTCCGTCCCAGCAAGTGGGCAGATTGACGACTAACTGTAGAGAGGGAAACAGAGTCAAAAGGTCACAACCTGAGGGTATGCAATGGTAAGAGAGAAAGATCAAGAACTGGTGGAGGGATAGGAGAGCATCAGAGTCCAACAATCAGGTGGGAGAGAAAAGTCAGGGGTTGTGAGAGAGGGAGTGGAGCAGACAGCTCGAGATAAGGGGCTAGCTGATTAGGACAGTGAGGAGAGGCCACAAATGACAGAAGGTTTGCTGAAGGGGTTGGAGGGAACTCCATGTTTTTGTAAAATAGATGGGAAGAGGGGGAAGGCCTTTTTAAACAGCCTGCCTTCACACCCTGCACTCCCCGTGACTGCCACTGCACTGTTTCCAGGGGCAACGGACCTTACTCCTGTTAATACCTGCCCCCCAACTCATCCCTAGAATGAAAATCAGAGCATCCAAGTCCTTCATTTTCTCCTGAATCAGGTTCATAGAGTCAGGATCAACTTCTGCACCCCTGGCACAGAGTGAAAATTCAGCCCACGTTTTTGATTCCAAAGTCTAAATCGCTAATATAAGCTGGGAACAGCAGTCGTCCCAGTATTGATCCGTATGGCATCCATTTCTGGCCCTCTGTCACTCTGGCTAACTACCCTTAATCTCTACTCTGTTTTCTGTGCTTTACACCAGGCTTCTATCCATTCTATAACTTGTCCCCTGACTCCATATGCTTTGAACATATTCATTAGTCTATTATGTGGGACCTATTGAAGGACTTATTGGAATCTAGATTTATTAAATCTATTATTATCTATTAAATCTATCTACCCTTGTCTATTCTCTCTACTACTTCTTCCAAGAATTTAGTGACATTGGTCTAACAAGACTTGAAATCCATGTTCGATTTATGGAGTGTGCTTTTAGTTTCTAGATCTATTATTAATCTTCTCATTTAGTAAGGACTTCATAATGGTCTCCAATTCTTCAGGCTCCTTCTATCCCCCTTCTTAAATACGGGCATAACATTATGCATCCACCATTTTATAAATTATTTATTAAATATGCCTCTGACATCTCTTCCAGGCCAGGGGTTGATCAACTTTAAGGTTGAATCGTTTATTTAATATTTCTCTTCCTATTATTTAAAATACATTGGATGAAGGTGAGATCAAGCATTATTGAGGCCCTGCATGTGATCAATTAATTTCCTAACATCCACACAAAGTATGTCCATTTGGCCATTGTAACAGAAAGGCAAGCTAGCCCTGGGAAACTCGGTGTGTATCCGGAAGGCAGTGGAGAAAATTACAAAATGAAGAAAATGACAGGGCCATTCCTCAATCACACGTTAGCTTTTTTTGATAATGCTAGCAGAGGAATCAATGTGGAAAAACACTCTATTCTCATTTCAGAAATACCACAAGACCTCTTCTGTTTATAACAATAGGCAAAATGGGATTTTGGTTAATGTGCCATTCAAAAAACAAACATACCTATGACAGTGCAGCACTCTATCAGTACCCAATACAGAAGTGTCATTCTGGATTATATGATCAAATCTGGAATGTATCACAAATTTTTTTCATGGATTTACCCTCTTGAAAGGATTTAACTTGAGTAGATATGACACTCATTAACTCTCCATTTTACCCGAATTAGAACTTTTTTTTTAAAACATAAAATGAATCTATTTCATTTTCCCCTCCGAGTATGCTTCTAGTTAGCAAAAGAGATTTGAAATCCATTTTTTGATACAGTACAATCAAATGAATGCCAAGTTTGGGAAAATGCATTTCAGAACTTCAATTGTCCACATGAACAAAAATTGCTAATTAGTGCTTTATTCAAAATGACCACAATGCCACCACTTCTACAGCAGCTTGCATGTAACTTACGGAATGAAGAATTTTGGAATCCAAGCGCTTGGCTTGATTTTGTAGGAACGCTCAGCTCAGCACTGTTGTCTGCATGCTTATCCAAACGGCATGAGAAATGGAAGCTGATGGTGCCTGATTCCACCTGCTTTACCTGAAAATAAAAGAATGGCTTTCTGAAAGCTTTCATTGAAGAAGAAATTTTATTGGCTATAACCATTCACTGGCTGAAACGAACAAGAATAGAAATTGCTGGAGAAACAAGAGAGAACATCTCTCCACAGATGCTGCCAGACCTGTTGAGTTTCTCCAGCAATTTCTGTTTCTGTTTGATTCAGATCTCCAGCATCCGCAGTTCTTCATTTTCTTGAATGGTACCCTGAATCTTGGCTGCACAAGTAAGGTGTTTGAAAAATTTTAATCACACAAAAATATGCACAACACACAGCAATGTCCATATGTTAAAAGGTCTGGTGCATTCTTATTTTAAACAGGGCTGCCCAAATTGTGGGCCGTGAGATAAGATTTTTGGTTCACAAGCTGCGAGGGCAGCAATGGCTGCTGTAGAGTTTGGACTGAGCGCTAACAGGTGAAAGACCCGTTTAAAGTCTCATGACTATTTCCTGATGATAGGCATGGCCAATGGACTGACATGTGAGTCCTAATTGCTGCCATAAATAAATTGCCCATGAGAAGGACTTTTTCAAAGAAAAGCAACCCTGCAGTTTAAACACCTCATAGCTCTCTACAACTTGCCTTCCACCTTGCAGCCCATCCACCACTCAACTGATGAAGGCTAATTCCACCCTACAACTTTCAATCCGTCAAGCCTTCACTCTGGGGTCATTTCGGAGGCATTAAATTGGGGTCACACCAAGATTGATCCTGGGAAATGTAGCTTTACAAAGACACAGGAAACCTGTTAAAAATGCCCCACTAGCCCCACCACCTTTCCCTGCAACCGCAAGAGGTGCTACACCTGCCCCTACACCTCCCCCCTCACCTCCATCCCAGGCTCCAAGAAAACCTTCCACAGTAAACAGATGTTCACGTGCACATCCGCTAATGTGGTATATTGTATCCACTGTTTCCAATGTGGCCTCCTCTACATCGGGGAAACCAAACGGAGGCTCGGAGACCGCTTTGTGGAGCGCCTATGCTCGGTTCGTGACAAAAAACACCGTCGTGAACCACTTCAACGCCCCCCTGCCACTCCTTGGATGACATGTCCATCCTGGGCCTCCTCCAGTGTCACAACAATGCCACCCAAAAACTGGAGGAACAGCACCTCATATTCCGCCTTGGAACCCTACAACCCAATGGTCTCAATGTGGACTTTATGAGCTTCAAAATCTCCCCACCCCCGAACTCATCCCAAGACCAGCCCACCCTCTCCTCCCCACCTCCTTGACCTGTCCGTCTTCCCTCCCACCTACCCGCCCCTCCCCCCTCACTGGCCAACACCCCCCCCACCCAACTCCCTACCTACATTCACCTTTACTAGCTTCACTCCGGCTCCTTGATCTGTCTATCTTCTCTCCACCTATCTGCTCCTCTATCCACCTTCTATCGCCGTACCTCCCCCCCCTCACTCTATTTATTTCAGAGTCCCCTTCCCCTCCCCCATTTCTGAAGAAGGGTCCAGGCCCGAAACGTCAGCTTTCATGCTCCTCTGATGCTGCTTGGCCTGCTGTGTTCATCCAGCTCTACACCTTGTTATCTGCAAAGTTGAAAGCAGCTTCTGACATGAATAAGTTGCTGACCGGGTGAAGTACTTTAAAAAAATTGTGCAAGTCAAATCTTACAACAGAAAGTCACCATTTGACTAAAAAAAAAACTTTTGCCAATGAAGAAATTACTTCACAAATTTTAACATTGAGTTTCATACACTGCAATACAAGTAGCTTGAGAACTAGTTTGCTGCTGCAGTGTATTGCTGAAATGTCTCAACATGACCGCAGTTTAAGGCCCTTTTAACTTTTTCTCCAGCTCCTCTTCACACTTTACTGAAAACAGTAACACATGCAGGGGGGCATAATATTCTGTTTCCATGCTAGAAATTCTAAGTCCAACCCATCCCTGCAGGTTTTTGCTCCACTCAATCCAACTTCCATTTTAGATATCTGCAATCTGTTAACATATCCTTCTGTTACTCTCTACTTACCTAGCTTCCTCTTAAATGCAGCTGTTATTCTCCTTTCTGTAGCAACAAGTTTTGTATTCTCAACAATCTGTTTTGACATGCTCTGTCAAAACTTCTTATTGGATTTATGGGTGAATAGCTTTCTCTTAGAGATCTCACCCTTAACCTCTCTCAACTTGTCCAGCTTACCAGGAATCTCTCATATCTAAAAGTCAAAGCACTCAAGATGTAAAAAAAAACACCATAGATCTTCGAGAAAAAAGGAAACAAAGAATAGTAAAGGCTGACAAAACAGATGGAGCACCAAAATGGAGCATGAAAAAAAAACTGGAATGGGATATTAAAATCATAACAAAAACTTTGACAATTTCTTTCGGAGAAACAGGTCAGTGGGAAGCAATGTGAGCTCTTTCAATGCTAATAATAGTGATGCCATTCACGAAATAGGAAAGTGGCAATCAAGCTGAATAATTGGTGTTAGTATTTACAGAAATCGAAAAGCATACTAGACATCACAAATAAACTCAACAATATTAGCTCATAAGCAAGAAAACAGGAATAGTAAAATTAATGGCACTGAAAAGTGACAAATCCCCAGAACCAAAGAATTTCCACCCAATTGGTTTTAAAAGAGACGGATGTGAACACGGTAGGTACCTGAACCACAATCATCTAGTTCTATCATTTCAGTAAACACTGTTTCAGGTTAGAAAATTGCAGGTCACTTCAGTAATGAAGAAAGATGGCAAAAAGAAACCAAGGAAATATACATCAGCTGACCTAACATTTGTGTTCAGGAAATTATTAGAACCTGTCATTAAGGATGAAAGTACTGAACACTTTTTCAGCTGATCGGTGGGTTAATGCATGACAGATCATATAAGTGAGCCTGACTGAATTTTTTGAAGAGGTGACTTGAGTTTTGGGCAGGGCAATGTCGATGGATGTCGCTGATGGGGACTTTTTATATTTGATAAAGTCCTTCATAACAGACTATAAACTGAAGTTAAAGCTCATGGAAGTAAAGACAAATCATTGAACTAGTTTGGGAATTGGCAGAGAGGAGGAAGACAAAGAGTGGGTATAATAGATAGGAACTCTAATTGGCAGGAAGTGATGTGTTGCACCAAAAAGATCTATGTTTGGGCTTCAGCTTTTCACTAACAACCCAGATAATGAAATAGAAAACGACATATTCAAGCTCCAATAACACAAAGAAAAATGCTGTTTTAAGCAGAGTAGATTGAAACACAAACTTACAGAGATATTGATAAATAATCGTTTGATATTACAGAACTTGAGTATTACTGAAAAAAGGCCCAATTTGTGAAAGCTTTTCATTTTGCACTCATCAGGACATTTCACAAGAAATATGAAAGTAAAGAGAAGTCAACAGAGAGAGCAGAGTGCTGGTTAGAAAGTGGACTCTGATTGGTATAGGGGTTGCAATGGAAAATGCACCAGTAGATGACGACTAATAATTAACTGCCCGGTTTTGTTTTAAACCAGGTTGACTCTGATTGGTCAAGGCATTGCCCTCAGAAATGAACCAGAGAATGGCTGTCACCTATTTTGTTGCATTGAAAGAGACATTCTGTTTGTACACGTTTTTTTCAGCCTGCAACAAACAGGCCCTGTGCATTAATATATGTGTCCCCAGGACACGCAAATTCTCACCCTTGAAGAAATTCAGTCAGCAATAGCTATGCACTGACTATACCTAACCAGGATGATGCTTGCAAAACTCAAAACACAGGGCCCAACATGTGGCATGATCCAGCGATTTTACAGCATTGGCTAAATGTTACTTGATTGCAAAGAATTATGCTGACAACCAATTTACCATTGTCTGTCAGGCCCATAGTGTAAGGGACTGTGCATACTGGAAGTTACATCTATTAATACACAGGGCCCTGTTCTTTCTATGTGGAAAGCACATGTACACATATTGTGATAGCAAAAACTGCAGATGCTGGAGTGTGAAGAAGGGTCCCGACCCGAAACGCCAGCTTTCCTGTTCCTCTGATGCTGCCTGGCCTGCTATGTTCCTCCAGCTCCCCACTTTGTTATCTCTGTACATATATTGTGCTGTTTTAACTTCACGAAAGGACGTCATTCGTTGTCTGGTTCATTTCACAGAGCAATGCTTTGACCAATCACAGTCAACCTACCTGGTTTTAAAATTTAAACAAAGCTTGTTATCAAATGCAGTTATCAATGTGTGATGCATTCTCCATGACAACAACTCCACCATTCAACACTCATTTCTCACACAACTTACATTATTCACACAGACTATCTGATAATTATCATTGCTGTTGTGGGAATTATCCCTGTACAAGTCACAACTGTGTCTTCTACATTACAACAGTCATAGGATCATAGAGGTCTACGGCACAGAAAAGGCCCTTTAGCCCATCAAGTTTACACTCATCAAAAACAAGCACCTAATTATTCTAATCCAATTTTGCAGCACTTGACCCATAGTCTTGTATGCCTTTGCATTGCTGAGTATGACTAACTACTTCATAAATGTTAGGAGGGTTTCTGCCTCTACCACCCTTACAGATAGTGAGCTCCAGATTCCTACAACCACCAGGTAAAAACATTTTTCCTGACATTCCCTCTAAACTTCCTGCCCCTTTCCCTAAATCTATGCCGTTTGGTCATCGATCCCTCCATCAAGAAGAAAGGTTTCTTCCAGTCTGCCCTATCAAAGATCCCCATAATTTTATACGTCTCAATCATGACCTCTCTTAATCTCCTCTGCTCCAAGGAAAACAACGCCAGTCTGTCCAATGTAGGAGTAAATTACCACAGATGTTGAAAACAAAAAATGCTGGAGATCACAATGGGTCAGGCAGAATCCGTGGAGACAAAGTAAGCAAACGTTTCTAGCTGAAGCTCTGATGAAGAGAGTCATCTAGACAAAACATTGGCGTGTTTTCTCTCCATGGGTGCTGCCTGACCTAGTCTATCCAGTCTCCTTCATAGCTAAAACTCTCCAGCCCAGGCAACACCTTGATAAATCCTCTCTGTACCTTTTTCAGTGCACTCACATCCCTCCTATTCCAGAATTCCAGATCTGCATCCAATGCTCTCACTGTGGCCTAACCAACATTTTATACAGCTCCAACATAACTTCCCTGCTCTTAAAACTCTATGCCTCAGCTAATAAAGGCAAGTATACCATATGCATTTTATCCACTTTTTACACATGTCCTGCTACCTTAAAGGACTGGTGGACATGCACACTCTCTGATCCTCAGGTGCTCCCTAAGGTCCTAATCATTCATGATATATTCTCTTGCCTTTCTTGCCCTGCCCAAGTGTATGACCTCACACTGATCCTGATTGACTTCCATTTGTCACTGATCAGCCCATCCAACCAGTCCATTTATATCCTCCTGTAATCTCAGGCTAGCCTCCTCACTAATTAACTTCCCACCGATTTTGCTAAGATCTGTGAACTTACTTATTATCCCTCCTATATACATTAATATAAACATTTATATAAATCAAAATAACCGTATAAATCATAAATCATTATTTAAATCATTTTATGTAAACCACAAACAAAGGCCCCAACACTGACTTCTGTGGAACGCCAATGGACACAGAATTCCAGTAATAAAAACATCCCTTGACCCCACCCGTTGCTTCCTGCCACTCAGCCAATTCAGGATATAATTTACCCACTTTCCTTGGATCTCATGGGCTCTTACCTGCACTATCAATCTGCCATGCGGGACTTTAGTAAAAGCCTTGCTGAAGTCCAAGCAGACTATTCTAAAACTTCAATCACATTAGTCAGATATGACCGTCCCAACATGCTGATTGTTCTTGATTAGTCCCAGTCTTTCCAATTAATTCTGTCCCTCAGAACTGCTTCTAAACGCTTGCACACCACTAAGGCTAGACTGACAGGTCTGTAGTTTCCTAGTTTATCCCTTGCTCCCTTCTTGAAGCATGGTACCACATTAGCTGCCCTCTGGCACCTCCCCAATGGCAAGAGAGGAACTGAAATTATTACCAGTGCCCTTGTAATTTCCTCCCCTGCCTTATTCAACACCTTGGGATACATTTCATTCAGCTCTGGATATTTATCTAGTTTTATGCCTGCTGACTAATTTTAAAAATTTTATCACAGTCCTTCTCCCTGAATTCTTTCCCACATCACTAGTGTATACTGACAGCATTCATTTAAAATTCTACCTACATCCTCTGGCTCCACACACAAATTACCACTGTGGTCCTCAACTTTTTTCCCCCATTATCCTTTTACCCATAATGCACTTGCAAAATAACTCCAGATTTTCCGTTATTTAACCTGCCATCATTCTTTCATGCCCCCTTTTTGCTGTCTTATTTTCCTTTACAAGTCTCCTTTTGCACATTCTATGCTCCTCTAGGGCTTCGGGGCCTTCATCATCTGCCATAAGCCTCCCTTTTTCTCTTTATCTAATCCTACAGAGGAAGGATATTATTAAATTGGAGAGGGCACAGAAAAGATTTACGCAGATGTTACCAGGGCCGGAGGGTTTAAGTTATATAGAGAGATGAATAGGCTGGGACATTTTTCACTGGAACGTAGGAGGTTGAGCAGTGACCTTATAAAGGCTTAAACAATTGTCAGGGGTATAGATAAGGTGAATAGCAAATGTCTTTTCCTAGGGTAGGGGAGTTCAAAACTAGAGGGCATTTTTTTAGGGTGAGAGGAGAAAGATTTAAAAGGGACCTGAGGCGCAACTTTTTCCTGCCAAGGATGGTTCACATGTTGAATAAACTGCCTGAGGAAGTGGTAGATGCAGGTACAGTTACAATATTTAAAAGACATTTGGTCAGGTACATGAAAAGGAAAGGTTTAAAGGCATTTGGGCCAAATGCAGGCAAATGGGACTAGTTCAGTTGGGAAACTTGTCGGCATGGACGAGTTGGACCAAAGGGTCTGTTTCTGTGCTGTATGACTATGAAATAAAACAAAAAGCTGTGAATGCTACAAATCTGAAACAAAAACAAAACCGAAACAGGACACTATTCTTTCACCAGACTCAAAATGTTAAATCCCTGCTTTCTCTCCACAGATTCTGCCAGAACTGCTAAGTTTCTCCAGCAATTTCTGTTTTTGTTCCTGTATATCCCTGGATTTATTGGTCCCACTCGATCTTTGTTGGTACATGTTGGCTCTGTACTACATGGCTACAGTTCAAAGCTAATTCATCAGTGCAAAACGCTTTGGGACATCCTATCTCATGAAAGGCACTACATAAATGCAAGTTAAGAAGTGGTAGCAAAGCACAGTGCCTCCCCTAGAGATGGTGAGAGCTCCAATCTTTTAACATATGGCAGGTTGTGTTGTCTAGCCTGTTCGGCATGAGTGATTACATGTTATTGATCTTGATTCACCTACCTCTTCCGAGCTCATGTCAGTGGAAGGTGTTTTATAAACCAGCAAATTACTTGGGTTGGGTGAAGGTCCACCATGAAGTGATATCGTTACATCAGAAGCATTAGATCCCAAGAATGGATTCCAAGCAGCCCAACGCAATGTTTGCATGTATGCCGCATTGTCCAATGAAGAGGTAGAAGAGGATAACTGTGAACAAAACAATTTGCTTCTTTAGGAAACACAACATGGACTTCATTAGTAACGAGTCTATGTAGCACCTTTAACAGTAGACCATTCCACAGCAGCATTATCTGTATCAGACTGAAAGCAGCGTCACCACTTTTGGAAGGTCTTTAACAACATGTTTTTCTGCTAAAAGTATGAGGGAAAGCAGAGATCACATCAAAACACTTTACTGGAAGAAGCAGTCATCAACTCTCCATATATTGAAAACAATGATCATTGGTTTCAGTGCAAAATTGTCAATTCAACAATAATAAAGCACCTTGTCTGAGATAGAGTATACATTAGGTGCTCCACTGCTACATCCTGCTCTTCAATTTCCAACCTTTACTTTCATCTTTGATGATCCTGTGCATATGAATTATTAAATGGTACATAAAAGTTGTTCTCAACACACCCTGCTCTATGATCAACCATTTTACAAATCTTGGAACATGGACCTTAAGGCTCCCACAGAGTATCATATTATTCAATGCACCAATTATTAGAATGCTACAGCAGAAATTTTAATGGGCAGTGGAGTGTTCTACAAGTGGGATAAAACCTCAATCAGATCAAATTGCAATTATGCAACAATAGTTTGGCAGCTAATGAAGCTTTTAATTTGGAATAATTATTGCATAACATAGATTGTATAGCACAGAAAAAAGGCAATGAGCCCAATAGTTTCACGTCAGTGTTTGTGTTCTAGACAAGCCTGCTCAAACCAGATCAGCCTTCAATTCCTTTATCCCTTGTGTGTAAGTCTACCTTACTCTTAAACACATCTATTCACTTCATCTCTGCCTTCTGGTAGTGCTTTTCACATTTTAATCACAGTGAGCAAAGAAATTCCTCCAATCTCAGCCCAGTTACGACAACTTGGAGTCTTTATTCTATAATGTAAATCAATATCTGAGAAATTTCAATGAGAATGGCACTTCTCAAGGGGTCTGCTAAATGTTTTGGTGTAATGCCCCTTTTTCCAGAAGATTTAAGGTGTGAATATTAAAGCAGGCAGCTCAGTGGATGCAGTACACTGGCATATCACACTGATACCGTGCACGGGCTGAGCATAGGAGAGTTCTTCATTACTCGAAACATGTTGCTTAGAGATTCTCAGGATGACTTCAGTATGCACTCAAAGCAAGGTTCCCTCACCACTTCACAGGGGAATGAGTCAGACATCAGCTTATCCATCATGAGCATTTTCAGAAGGCCAGTTCAAAAGCAATTCTGAGAGAGATCTTGGCCTTGGATTTGTGCCAAGTCAGGATGACTCAAAGCTCTTTAAAAATTATGGGAAAGTCCTGATGTCAGGATTCCTGAGCCTGTTCCAATTCTCAGGAGCACATTTTAAGCATGCAGGCTGTTTCAGGTCACAAGCCAACATGTGACACTCCCAACGTGGCCATTGCAGAGATTGGAGTGGCCTAATCCTCTGCAATTTGCACATAGCTGGGCCAGTTGTTTAAATGGTCACCACTCACGGCACCTCAGAGATGTTATGAACCACGGTGTGCATGAGGGAATCTTTTGAAAGGACAATTCAAAACATCCCCCCTCATGTCACCCATGCTGGGCTCTGCCCCTCCACTCAATCCCCTAGACTCCTCATACCCATTCATTCACTTTATTCAGTATAGAATCAATGAACCCTATTGAGACAATTGGATGGAAACTGAAGTTATAATTATCAACCATGTTAAAAACACCTCTATAGCCAAAAAAAGTCAATCATCTTTAAAGCTTCAATAAATGAAAATGCAAATCACTTGAAACATCAAACCTTGTAGAAATAAACGCTGTAAAATTGATGTGGAGGTGCTGGTGTTGAACTGGGTTGGACAAAGTCAGAAGTCATACGACACCAGGTTATAGTCCAATAGGACTATTTGAAATCACAAGCACCTGAGAAAGGGGCTGCGCTCTGAAAGCTTGTGATTTCAAATAAACGTGTTGGTCTATAACCTGGTGTTGTGTGACTTCTGACTTTGTCAAACTGATAGCAGAGATCAGGCTGTTCAAGCAGTCAATCAAGAAGGAGCTCAGGTGTTTCAACAGAATAATGGATTTCTGGGATCTCAGACCTGGCCACGAAACTATAAAAACCCATTTGGTTCACTAATCTCTTTCAGGGAAGGAAAGAGGTCATCCTAACCTGGTCTGGCCTTCATGTCGCTTCCAGACCCACAACAAGGTGGTTAACACTTAGCTGCTCTCAAGGGCAACTGGGATATCCAACTAATGATAACCTTGCCAGTGATGCTCATATCCTGCGAACAGTAGAAGGAATAAGTTTTGAAAACTGTGTTATAGTCAGGAATTCAGATTATGCAGCTTATGCCCAAGGTAAACGTGTGCATTTAATAACTGCTGGTCACTGAACCACAGCTCAGCAGTAAATGGTTGCAGCCTGATGAAAGCACATCATAACAGGTTTTCAATTTGTTTCTGAAAATAGTGGGTGGATAACTTGCTAAAGCCCAAACACTCTTTACCATGCTAATAATTCAGTGCTTTTTCTTTCCACACATCTAAAATAATAAGAAATGGCACATTCACCATGACAACAATGGTATGGGTGCAGCTATAACACTGGGTGGCATAGCTATGTGACATGAATTGCACAGCATAGAAAACAAAATCAAAAACTCAATCACAGTTTGTTCATCAGAATGAATTAATCATGAAGAAGTCATGCTTTATGGTTCCCTGCATTTAAATTTTTAATTTAAAAAAAAACTATTTCCAACTGGATACATTTCTATGTTTGCAAATTAATTTCCTAAGGTTACAAATAAGCTACAGATCAATCATAATGAACGATGAACGTATTAATAAACAATGCAATCATTAAGTAAAGCAGGTCTCACAGGACAGTATAATTTGTGATACGAGGTAAATTTATGATACAAGTATGTAATAGTGAAAAGCAAAATAATAAAATTGATTTTGGAACTTTAGTTTATGAGGCAAGGATTGTTTGATTAAAATGCAATTTCTAAGAAGACCATCAATTTAGGAATCTGTTTACTGTCTGAAATTCAGGCCATACAGATTTTAATCACAAACTTTTCTCAGTGTTAAAAAACTAATGTCTGATTCATAATAGTCTTCTGTCACAAAATAAACATAAAATGAAAAAATATACAATTTTTCTCAGAATATATTAAAGAGATGTGGTTAAAAAAAAAATTGCATTCAGATTCCATTTTAACAGTCAAATGCTAAACTAAATTTTTCTGCTGAAAAATGTGGGAAAAGAGGTGGATCATAAATTGCTAATGTCCAAGAACCTTTATTTTAAAGTGAGTTCTGTATACAATTTCATACATTAGCAATCATTTTAACTAAATGAGAAGCAAAGTTGATCCATGTATGTTTTCCAACATACAAAAAGTCAGCAAATTCTGTAAATTTTTTGTGTTTCAATTAGGGACCTGCTGTGGGATTGCTCACGTTATCTCAGATTTTCCATGTTTAAATGTTTCTCTCGTTTTGAAGGTAGGGAGAAAGTTTCTGCATGGTTCATACCAAAGAGCCATTCTGCTCTTCCTGTAAGCCCTTTTGATATTTAATCTCTTAGCATGAGCATGTAACTAACTCTAATTCTTCTGCCAACACCGTTAAAGCCATGCTGCCAAAATCTTCACAACTGCAACTCAGACAGAATCCAACTGTCCCAGCAGCTAATAGCTAAGCCTTGAACAAATGCCTCAGTTTGATGGCACTGTCATATAAACCAGAAAGATGCCAAGTTCAATTCCTGGTCTGCATCGAGTCAGCTAAACTCAGCCAGGGTGCCACGTCCTGTCCAGAAGCATGTCCCATCTATAATTTTAAAAACATGGAATGCAATGAGTTTGGAAATTTCCAGAACAAACTTTGCATTGAATTGAATGCTGACACATAACAATAAGCTATTATGGCCAACTCTGCTATAAAATCAGTCCAGGTAATATGAGAGCACTGGTCGATTGATTTCCCATGTAAGAAACTAACCTGGAAATGATAAGCAGGGCATTAAACAAAAGAGCATTTCAGCTTTAAGTATTCAAGTTTAGAAGGAGAAGAACAGGAGTACTTGGAATTAATGAGCTTACCCTATTAGTATTCCCTTTATCAACTGTGTAGCCTTAAACAAGCAGAACCAGTTTCTTGTTCTATTCCTTGCTGGTCTTGTCTACATTTTTTTTCTTATGAGTACAACAAATCCGTTGCATAAATCTATAAAGGATTACATGATCATTGGTGAATATCTCCATAACAACGAAGGCCTATTGTTATTGCTTTACATTGCAGTCAGGCCTCCTCTGTCCTTTGGGATATCAGGCCCAATGAAACGATTAGTTTCTAATTAATTATGCTTTCCATGTGTTCATATGGCCTCTCAAAGTGCTGTGTTGCATTTCTCTATGGCAATACATAATAACAAAACAGTGATTAAATTGTTAAAGGAGCAGGAAGGCTGACGTTT
>NC_063362.1:31769944-31969454 GCF_021869965.1 Rhincodon typus
GCCTAGACCCTTTCTGAAGAAGGGTCTAGGCCCGAAACGTCAGCCTTCCTGCTCCTCTGATGCTGCTTGGCCTGCTGTGTTCATCCAGCTCTACACCTTGTTATCTCTTAATGGCGTTGCACATGTTTCCAAAAGTTCACTTATTACAAAAGCCCACTGATTGCTGAGACAAAGATTCCTGTTGTCCACATTAATTGTCAGTATGATGAGGTGCAAATTTATCCGTCAAGTATCACTATACCAGAAAGAAAAAATGTTGTTAAACAATGTTGTTAAAACATGTACACAAACTCCTGACAGCATATTGTTTCCCACTGTTGAAGCAGGGTTCAATCAAAATGAAATATAAAATAAAGACATAAACAAAAAGTTGGAGAAACCAATAAAAGCAATTGATTTTTAGCCACAATATATCTTGAGAGCTCAGAACACAATCTTAAGCTGTTTGAGTTTGCTTGCCACCTTAATTAGATTTCCACTCTTGCAGTCAACTCTGGTATGCATCGTTTTATATTCACTGCATTCTGTGACAGCATTTAGCCTTCAATCATTTCACACCACAAATACAGGCAATATATTTTGCATTGAGTGGTAATAGCCACATTGGATTTATTACAAACTCTCAATGAAAAGTAAAAGGTGACTGTTCTCCTGCTTTGTGCTCAATTTATTCTCAACGTAGCTATGATTTCTACTTATTAAAAAAAAGTCAAAATAACTTGGACACTGTAAAAAATGTACAGTTGCACATTCAGAAAACCATGGCACAAAACTGAAGAGCTACAGAGGAGTCATGGGAAAATCATCAGCAACTGTGGAGTTGAATATTTATTCTGAAGGAGGCAGTATGAACAGTTGACGAATAGCAGAGCTCATTGCTTAGCAAAACGCAGCTGCTGAAAATTTGAAACAAAAATCGAAGAATACCAGAGGTATTCAGCGGCTCAAACAGCATTGCTGAGAACTACAAATAAGTTAATGCATCAGTCATCGGCCATTAATTTGGAGGTAGCAGATGGTTTCCTATGTTCAAACATGGTCTATTCTCTCTTTCAAAACTACCATCATTAAGTTCTTCTCAAAATTCATAATCTTGATCACTCTATCCTTGCAAACTGTCAGCCCATCTCCGACCTCCACTGAACGTATAATTGTTTATCTCTTCTTCAACTTACTGTTCTGATCCTCCCACAGCACCAAAAGGCAGAAACAGAAGTCATTACAGTTTGCAGCATTTTCTGTAAACATGCTGCACTTTTGCCCTTCCCATCTTCAAACTTTAACACTGTTGTCCTTCTCCTTTGTTGTCCAATTTGGTAGCACTGGACCACTTTGTTCCACTCATGTCTAGTCAATCTCTACCAATGTTTTCTAATCCGAGTCACAAAAATTACCTCTGGAGTCAGTCATGCATCAATTCTTGGCCTTTTCCTTTATTTCATCTGCATGTTTTCCAAGAAGTTATCTGTACACATGGTGTTCACTTTCAGATGTAAACTGATGACAACCAGCACTTAACCACTCTCATTATCTCATACTAACCACTAACACCATCTCAATCACTTCACTTGAGCTCTCCACTGCTGTCCAACAGCTCTTTACTGATTGAGATGCTATTTCCTTCAGTTAAACATTGGGCAGATTGAGGCCATCATCTACATTCCCACAACAAACGCAGTACGTGTCTCTGCCCATCCCTTTCCAATTCCATTCCCTAAGTTGAATCAGATTGTTCAAAACCTTAGCACCTAGGTGAACCCCAACAGTAAAGCTTCATTTCAAATTCAGTCAAGTGTTCATTAAAGTCTCTTTTGCCTTTAAACACAACTATTCTAATGCGCTTCTAGCCAACTGTCCGTCCTCCACTCCTGCAAACTACAACTGGTCTGAAACAGCACCCTATCCCATGCCAAGTCCCTCCAAGGAACCTTGACATAAACTGGCCTCTGTTACTCTTGTACCTCAAACTCTAAATTTCCATTATCACAGTTAAATTGCACCATGATCTTTCCCGTTATCACCTCCAATATTGGTCATCATGAGATCCTGAGGGGACTTGACGGGGTGGATCCTGACAGGATGTATCCTTTTTTTTTTTTAAGAAGAGTTCAGAACTGCAAGAATAAGATGCCTCACTTTTAAAATGCAAATGAGGATATTTTCTCTACAGAGAGTCATTAGTTCGTCGAATTCTCTTCCTTAGAAAATAGTGGAGAATCTTTTGAATTTATTCAAGGTTGCATTCAGGTGGATTCTTGATCAACAAGGCAGTCAAGGGTGATGGGAGAACAGGCAGGTCAGTGGGGCTGACATCATAACTAGATCTGCCATGATTTATTGAATGGGCTATAAGGGCTGAATGGCCTACATTTGCTCCGGAGCTCTTCATTCTTATTACTCTTAATTCCTATAATTTCTACTTGCTGTGTGTGCCCCACCCCCTTCATCCAGTACTAGGCAGCATAGCAGTTCCCAGTCACACAGTTTGAAATTTTCTCTCTGCATGACTGCTTTCACTGTCTGTCTCGCTTCTTTAAAATCCAACATGTTGGCAAGCACTTAGCAACTCTATATCCTTTTTCTGTTCAGCATCAATGCTTTTCCTTACATCTATCAAGTACCTCCGGACATTTTCCAAGTTAAAGGGCTTCATTAATGAAAAATTTGCCGTCATAGAGAGCCTGGCAGAAAAGTCCAGGAGCATGACATACAGGCTTAATCAAAAAACAACTGCTGAGCCAAAATTGGAGATATTAGTAGTATATTTTGTATAATCAACGATAGATCCATTTGGTATGATATTTTTAAACAAAAATCTTGCAGCAACGTCATTTCAGAATTGATCGTTAAGTTATCCAATGTATCATCAAATTTTGGAATGTAACCAATACATTAACAGTTTAGTTGGACAGATTTTCTTAAAAATAGTTGGAGACCTGGCCATTGAAGGTGACAGAACAGGTGAAGAGCACAGTTAATAAAGCATACAGTATCCTGGGCTTTATTAATAGGGGCATAGAATACAAGAGCTCAGCTAAACTATTGCATAATTAATGAAAGGATGTGAAAACATTGGAAAGTGTGCAGAAGAGATTTACAAGAATGGCTCCAGGAATAAGTACCTTCATTTGTGAGGATAGATTGAAGAGGTTGCAACTGTTCTTCTTGGGGAGAAGGCAGTTAAGAGGGAGATCTGATGAAAATTTTCAAAATCATGACCGGGCTAGATACAACAGATAATGAGAAATTGATTCTGCTCAT
This sequence comes from Rhincodon typus, assembly GCF_021869965.1. Classification (NCBI taxonomy): domain Eukaryota; kingdom Metazoa; phylum Chordata; class Chondrichthyes; order Orectolobiformes; family Rhincodontidae; genus Rhincodon; species Rhincodon typus. Next base: position 31,773,206 of record NC_063362.1, read on the forward strand.
AAAGGGATCAAGAATGAGAGGCCACAGATTTCAAGTGGTTTGCTAAAGAAATAAATGTGATGTGAGAAAAATCTTTTTCACATACCAAATGGTTTGGGTCTCAAATTCACTCCCAAGACGTGTAGTTGAGGCAGGTTCAATTGAGGCATTCAAGAGGGCCTCGGATGATTATTTAAATACAAACAATGTCAGGAGATTGGCACGAATTTGTGATGCTCACTTGGAGTGCCAGTACAAACACAATGGGCTCAATGGCCTCTTTCTGTGCTGTAACGCATCTGCAATTCAATTTTAGATGTTTTTGGAATCTCTATGTATATACTTTGAAATTCTCAAGAGAAATGCCAGGTTGTGGTGATGAACTCACAGGCAATAGGCAAAAGCAGGTACCCTCCTCAGCTGCTTCTTCCTTATCTCTTCAAACTATCCTCCTCACAGCTGGACACTGTGTCCCTCGCTGAGATTGAGCGATCAATGGTTTTCCTGTTCCATTGTTGAAAGCCAACGCTGGTAACAGCTTTGTGATCATGGCACTCTGGCAGTGATTTTAAACAACCCACTTGTTGTGTAATTGGCTTCAGCAATCTTCAAGCACAAGGGGAACCAATTCAAATGCCTTTATTTGGCCTGTACTTATCAACTGGCCATAGCAGGCAGATGATGGTTGAGGTTTTGGGAACCTCACCTGTGGCTGAAGAGCAGGTGAGAGACCCATGCTGCCTTTTTTTGGAAAGGTCCCACTCAATCACAAACCAATCAGGCAGCAACAGATCACGGCCTACTGAGAATTACCAGCCAGAGGCCAGCAGCTCTTGTGCTCACCAACATAACCGAGGAGGCCATGTCTGCTGCCAGAAGGACAGGGGTTGGAAGCCTAGGATTGCGAACTAGCCTGAGATATAGCTAAGTCATGCAGCAGTGAAGCTTGTGGGAATAGGAGTGATGGGGAGAGAGGATTGGGCTGAGGGTGTAGCTATCGGGGCAGGTGCAGAGCAATGCCAGAGGTGTGCTCTTGGGAAGGGCTCGTACATTTAACTGAGGGGTACCACCTCCCCAGAGATAACAAGCCAGTCACAAGGCTTTTACCGCTGTGCACTTCACAAGGTGACACGTCTGCCTGCCACACAGTTAATCCCAGTGGCAACAGGATATGGCCCTTACGTTGTCACTAATTCGTCACTAAATGGCTCAGTTGGCAGCATAGTGGCAAGGTCAACCCTGAATTTCCATACACCGAGCTTAATGCGAGTGGAGGCAAGAAGGTCATGGGGTTCAGATACACAACCATGCTGTATACTTAAATACCCTTCCCACATCTCTCAGAGTAGAAGATTCCACTCTTCACTACTGAATTGGAATAAGACTTAATGTAAGGGCAGGGACAAAATGCAATAGACGTTACTTTAAAAAGTTTTTAATCAAAATAAGACTCCAAATGTTATCTCTTGTTGTACTGGTAGTCAATGTTCAGAAATAGAGAATCAATTTTTTTCAACTGATTTGAATCTTCTAATACAATGCAAATTAATGGCAGACATCCACGATTGAAAGGACATCACTGCAGAGTCATTCAAACAGAAGCTATTATTTCAGATTTTCTGCCTGCCTGAGCTTAAGCGTTGAAGACTGGAACACTGTCTTCCAAGCTGTATCCAGTGATACTGTTAAAATTTAACAGTTAAAAGCAACATAATGGGTTCTCGTAATTTTCCAACTATATACCTAAACTAAATCTAATACATTCTATCTTCACAGTTTTCAAATGTGTAACTAAATAACTGGCTTTGTTACAGACAAGGAAGATAGGGAAATTGAATGGTTTTTCTTGGTTTTGGAACAGGCTGTGCGTGTTTCCATCATTTGTGAAAGCTAATTTTTAAAGTGATGCGCAACAAGCTCTCTTTTTTTCATAGAATCATTCACAAATTCCTTACAGGGTGGAAACAGACCCTTCGGCCCAACCAACCTCAGAGCATCCCACCCAGATCTATTCCCCTATAACCCCCCTAAACTACACATCCCTGAACACAATGGGCAATTTAGGATGGCTAATCCACCGAGCCTGCTCATCTTTGGACTGTGGGAGGAAACCGGAGCACCCGGACGAAACCCACGCAGACACGGGGAGAATGTGCAAACTCCACAGACAGTCGTCCAAGGATGGAATCAAACCGGAGTTCCTGGCGCTGTGAGGCAGCAGTGCTAACCACTGAGCCATCGTGCCGTCCCTGGCATGGTGATTTATGATTATGATTAATTTCTGTATTCAAATCCAGGGGCAATGATTGTCTCAACAAATGCACACGTACAAGCAAGTACATACAAGTAACAAAAAATGAAAAGGTTTAGAATAAAAAAATTATTTAATACCAATAACACAAATAGTAGTTCACGTGATTTGTCATGCCCAGAAAGTTAGTGTCCAGTGAGTGTTTTCCTTTTATGGACTTTAGATAGGTTCAGCCAACTAAGCATGAGGTTCAGAATGCCTTTTAAACTTAAAGTCACAGAGATCTACAGCACTGAAAAAGGCCCATCAGCCCATCACATCCATGCTGGTCAAAAACCACCACCCATCTATTATAATCCCATTTTCCAGCACCTCACCCATGGTCTTGGATTCCTTGGCATTACAAGGGCACATCTAACTACATCTTAATGTGCTATCTCATCCCTCCTACAATGTCAATTCTAGAACTGCACACAATACCCCAACTGCGGCTGAACTAATGATTTATACAGTTCTAGTATAACCTCCCTGATCTTAAACTCAATGCCTCAACTAATAAAGACAAGTATACCATCTTTGCCTTCTTAACACTTTATCCACCTGTCCCGCTATCTTAAGGGATCGGTGTACATGCATACCAAGGTCCCTCTGATCCTGGGGGCTCTGCAGGTTACTGTTAATCACGTGTTGCGTTGCCTTGTTTGTCCTGTCCAAATGTTTGGCTGTGATAACTCTTACAAAGCCCATGGACAATCTGAGCACTGATTTCAGACAGACACCATTTTGGCTAACACAAGAGCTTTAACCAATCCGGTAGGAGTCATGAAGTGACACTGTCAATGCAGGCTCTCTTGCAGGGCTGGCAAGGACAGTTTAACTGCTACAATCTGAAGTTTTTCAAATACTCTGCTGAATTAAATGGAAAAAAGGCTGAAGCTGCAAGCGATAACACAGTGTGGAGCTGGAGGAATACAGCAGGCCAGGCAGCATCAGAGAAACAGGAAAGCTGACGTTTTGGGTTGGGATCCTTCTTCAGACCCAAACCATCAGCTTTTCTGTTCCTCTGATGCTGCCTGGCCTGCTGTGTTCCTCTAGACCCTGGGGGCTCCTGAGGTGCAGTGGTAATGTCCCTACCTCTAAGCCAGAAGGCCTGAGTTCAAGTCCCACCTGCTCCAGATGTGTGTCACAACATCTCTAAGCAGGTTGATCAGAAAAGTAAAGTAGATCCTGTTTGTGCCTGGGTGTCATTCGAGATGGAGCACACAGTATCCATCAAAGCTCTTGATGCCTTTAGAGTGAGATGGGCACTGCAGGGGATATAATGCTCTATTTCCCGTTCCAACTCCACTTTGATGTAGTCCTTTACTGCTCTCCCTATCCTGCGGTTTTGCAGTGGCAAAGCCGTTCAATTGTGCGCAAGAGCACTTCCAGAAAAATAATAAATGAAGCAGACCAAAGGGGGCTCTTGTAATGCCCTTACCTCTGAACAAGAAGATCTGGATTCAAATCCCATCTGCCTTGAAGATATGGCATAACATCTATGAACAGACTGATTTTAAAAAAAAAAAAAAGCAGACCCAGCCAAGTGAATACCCTCAATCGGAAGAGATTCAGTGGATAAACTTAAAGAATAGACACAATCAAACACTCTTAAATGGTTAGACAACAGGATTAAACTTCTATCAGGTCCAGTCTTATTTCTGAAAGCTTTGAATAAACAGCATAAACCTTCGTTTCAATTCAGTCTTAATTAATTTGTTACCCATCAATATTCCCAAAAACATTTTTCTTTGTTCCTTGTTCGGATAATACTATCCAGAGACTTCTGGCATCTGTGTGAGTATTGTCATTACCATTATTAAAATTCTTATCTGAAATGAAAAGCAGAGCCATCCCATTTTGATTTAGCTCCTTCCCACTTTCCCGACCTCCCCATACCTTTTGATGTTTAGCGCTGCCTTATTGGGCTTTGCATGTAATATCCAATTGGCTGCAAGGGTGATTTACTGGCAGCAGTTAGTAGATGAATGAAAAACCAAGTGTCACTGTGATTTGGTAATGGAAAAAAAAATACATTCAATTGTGTGTGATAACACTTCTGGGTATAAAGAAAAAATAAAGCAGACCCAGGAATGGTCACGAGTACGGAGTCCATTTTGGTGTTTAACAATAAACAACCTTCTCTCCCAATCAGGCTTCCTGAGTCGCTACATTGGGGAAAGTCAAGAAAAGTTTAGGATAGCTTTGACTGAAAACAAAAAAAAACTCTGGAAATCACAGCAGGTGGAAAGAGAACAAGTTAACGTTTCAAGTCTAGATGACTCTTCATCAGAGCTGACGTGAAGTGTGCGGTTAGGCAACAGTGAGGGATCGAGTGCTGGGGGAGAAATAGTATTGAGAGTTTAGGATAGCCCTGGCTTTCCATGAGCCTGTTAAGACTGGTGACGAAATATTGAAAATGCCACTGTTTTTGGAAAACTGAAGCCTTGTGAAGCGCGTGTGGAGGATTGGCCCTGTTGTGCCGAGAGGAAGTTTATGTTCTATAATGCACTGCCAGGGAAGGTTGTAGAAGCAGATAGATTAGCTAATTTCAAGAGGCATTTAGACAGACACATGAACAGGCAGGGAATACAGGGATATGGACTATTTACACGCAGATGGGATTAGTTTAGAATGGCATCATGGTCAGCACTGTCCAGGGGCTGAAGGGTCTGTTCTTGTGCTGTACTGTTCTATGTTCTAAGGAGATATTTCTTTCAGGCAAATGGCATAGAAGGTGATCATCAACAAAATGTAATTCTCCTGACCGCTTGTGGGGCACCAACTTTCAATATCATAAAGTGTTTAATCCAGCCGGCAACTCCAGATTCAAAATCCTTTGACAAACTGCTTGATATGGTAGTAGACTACTACAGCCATAAACCATCTGTTATATTGCAGAGGTACAGGTTTAAGATGGCAAATAGCCTGCCGGGGGAACCAGTTACTGAATTCTTGACGAGACTGTGGAAATTGGCAGAACACCGAGTACAGTGCAGCACTTCGGGAAATGTTAAAGGACCGCCTAGTTTGTGGAATTAATAAAATGCGACCCAAAGGAAGCTACTGACTGAACCAGATCTGAACTTCAAGGAAGCCATGGAACTGGCTCTTTCCTGTGAAAACACAGAAAAAGGGCTCGGGGGCTCCATAGACCGTACCAGCCTCAAACTTGGGAAAGGTCCATATGGCAGAGCCAAGCCCCCAGCGGATAATACTCGCAGCTCCAGTTTGTTTTTAAGGAAGGGCAATCGGAGTCGGAGACTGTACAATTTCAGAATTGGATGGAAAGTTTCTCCACAATACAGTGAGGAGCAAGGACACCTATCCACTTGCCTGGATGAGGTCTGCTCCAACAACACTCAAGAAACTTGACACCATACAGAACAAAGCAGTCCACTTGAATGGCACCATATCCACTCCATCTACCACCAACGCTCAGTAGCAGGAGTGTGTACCATCTACGAGATGCACTGCAGAAATTTGGCAAAGAATCTTAGACAGCACCTTCCAAACCCATTACCTTTACCATCTGGAAGGACAAGGGCAGCAGATACATGAGAACACCACCACCTGCAAATTCCCCTCCAGGCCACTCACCATCCTGACTTGGAGATATAGCACCGTTCCTTCACCATCACTGGGTCAAAGTCCTGCAGTTCGCTCCCTAACAGCAATGCAGATCAAACTACAGCACATGTACCACAATAGCTCAAGAGAGCAGCTCACTACCACCTTCTCTAGGGCAACCAGGGACAGGCAATAAATGCTGGCCAGCCAGTGACACCCACATCCCACAAGTGGATAAAAAAAAAATCCATGCACAATTGTGGTTATAGAGTTCATCCCAGACAAGGCTACCAAATGAGGCAAAAGACATACACCCAGGTCGAAGTGCGAAGCCACTTCAAAACAGGACTTTGAAAATAAATCAGCCTGAGGATAAGGAATTGATACAGCCAAATTACATCAGTGCTCCCAAAGGGGCCTCAATTAATAAAACTCCAGGTAAATGGCCATATCTGGCAATGCTGTAAATACATTGAGTTACCCACTGGCATGGGTCTCCTCCCGCTGCTGGGGGAAAAATACCAGCAGAGGCAGTATGAGGAAATGTGTGACCATTAACTGGGTGGACTAACTGGCACCACCCTACCCTTCCCACATATAATGGGAGACAATGGGAAAGCCACAGGAGACATTTTAACAAACACCCCTTGTTTTAATTGCACACCAACAGGGGTGAAAGGGGAAGGGGCATCAAATCCAGCCCACATTCTTAAATGTAAGTTAAAGAGGAAACACAAGTGACAGACATTGTACACTCAGATGTCAGCAAGTGATATGCATTATGAGCTATATTGTTATACATAAACTCATCAGGACCTAAAAGTGTGACAGTGACAAGATTTTCAATTGAGAATTGCACTCTGAAGACACAGCCAGCTGTGATGCAAAGGACAAGCTTAAGACACTTTGAGAAATTACCATTGGTGAAAGTGCTGAAAAACTTTGATGGGCAAAATTTGCGAACATGCAATCTTTAGTCAGATACAAGATGTAAAACATTTTCTCATCCAAATTTTTAAGGGGTATCCTCACCTTTATTTCATTTCCAGAATGTGGACAATTGGCAAACTACATTTGTAACTCATTGTCGATTGAATTTGATACTTGGAGACAGGATGTCCATCTTGTGTGTAGAGGTTAGTTATGAACTCACCTACACTTGGCCAGCCTGCCCTGCAGCTATTTAATAACCAGTGAGGCCCCATCAGGCAGCATATCCCACCTCTGAGATCTGCTAACCAATCAGATGGGAGGCGTGGCCACAGCTGGGGGTCTGGAGGTACTCGCTGGAAACAAAGACCATGGAGTCTAGACTTACAGGTAAATCTGGGGACGGTGAGTCAAGATCAACAGGGTAGGGGAGGGAAATGTGCAGTTGAAATGCTTTTTCGGGGGGGGGGGTCTGGTTAAGTAGGGAAGGGGTCCTCAGGTGTGCACCTACCTTACACCTGACAAGTTTGAATTGTGACTTAATTTACATTATTAATAACAAACCTCCAGCCAATCACTGGAAAGAAATGCAACAAAAGAGAAGGAGCAGGTGTCGTTCTACTTCCAGAATCATTGCCTTGGGAACAAAGACTATGTGGTGGAAGAACTGAGGAACACTGGAGGACTTTCAAAGCAATTTTTCACAGTGTTCAGCAAAAGTATATAGCAATGAAAAGAAAGGACTGTAGGAAAAGGGATAACTAAGGAAATAAAGCAGGGTATCAAATTGAAAGCAAATCAATGCAAAGTGGCAAAGATTAGTGGGAAACTAGGGGATTGGGAAATTTTTAAAGGTCAACAGAAAGCCACAAGAAAGGCTATAAAGAAAAGTAAGATGGATTATGAGAGTAAACTAGCTCAGAATATAAAAAGAGACAGCAAAAGTTTCTTTGAATTTATAAAACGAAGAAGAATGCCTAAGGTAAACTTGGTCATTTAGAAGATGAGAAGAGGGATTTAATAATGAGATAAGAGGAAATGGCCGAGGCATTGAACAGGTATTTTGTGTCGGTCTTCACAGTGAAAGACACAAATAACATGCCAAAAATTGATGACAAGGAGGCTATGGCAAGTGAGGACCTAGAAATGTTCATTATCACTAAAGAGGTAGTATTGGACAAGCCAATGGGGCTTAAGGTAGATAGGTCTCCTGGCCATAATGGAATGCATCCCAGGATACTAAAAGAGACGGCGGGGGAAATAGCAAATGCACCTGCGGCAATTTACCAAAATTCGGTGGACTCTGGGCCGGTTCCAACAGATTGGAAAACAGCAAGTGTGATGCCACTGTTCAAAAGAGGAGGCAGACTAAAAATGGGTAACTAAAGGCCTGTTAGCTTAACTTCTGTAGTGGGGAAAATGCTTGAATCTATCAATAAGGAAGAAATAGCAAGACATCTGGTAGAAATTGTCCCATTGGACAGACACAGCATTGGTTCATAAAAGGCAGGTCATATTTAGCTAATTTACTGGAATTCTTTGATGACATTACGAGCGGGGTGGACAACAGGGAACCATTGGATGTGGTGTATCTGGATTTCCAGAAGACATTCAACAAGATGCCACAGAAAAGGCTGCTGCGTAAGATAAAGGTGCACAGTATTACAGGTAGTGTATTAGCATGGACAGAAGATTGTTTAACTAACAGAAAGCAAAGAATGGGAATAAATGGATGTTTTCTTGTTTGCCGATCAGTAGCTAGTGGTGTGCCTCAGGGATCAGTGTTGGGACCACAATTGTTTACAATTTACATAGAAGGTTTAGAGTTGGGGTGTAGTATGTCAAAGTTCACAGATGACACTATAATGAGTGGTCGAGCAAAGTGTACAGAGGACACTGAAAGTCTGCCGAGGGATATAGATAGGGTAAGTGAGTGGGCAAGGGTCTGGCAGATGGAGTACATTGTTGGTAAATGTGAGGTCATTCATTTTGGTAGGAATAACAGCAAAGTGAACCATTATTTAAATAGTGAAAAATGACAGCATGCTGCTTTGCAGAGGGACCTGAGTATCCTTGTGCATGAAACTCAAGAAGTTGGTTTGCAAGTGCAGCAGGTAATTAAGAAGGCAAATTGAATATTGTCCTTCCTTACTAGAGGAATGGAGCTTAAAAACAGGGAGGTTATGCTGATAGGGTGGTGGTGACGCCATACTTGGAGTACTGTGTACAGTTTTGGTCTCCCTACTTGAGAAAGGATGTGCTGGCAGTGGTGGGGGTGCAGAGGAGGTTCACTAGGTTGATTCTGGAGTTGAGACGGTTGGCTTATGAGTAGAGATTGAGTGGACTGGGACTATACTCATTGGAAATTAGAAGAATGAGGAGGCATCTTACAGAAACATATAAAATTATGAAGAAAATAGATAAGATAGAGGCAGAGAGGTTGTTTCCACAGGCAGGTGAAACTAGACCTAGGGGGCATAGCCTCAAAATAAGGGGGAGCAGATTTCGGACTAAGTTGAGGAAGAACTTCTTCGCCCAAAGGGTTGTGAATCTGTGAAATTCCCTGTCCAGTGAAGAGTTGAGGCTACTTCATTGAATGTCTTTAAGACAAAGATAGATAGATAGATTTTTGAACAGTAAAGGAATTAAGGGTTATGGTGAGCAGGCGGGTAAGTGGAGCTGAGTCCATGAAAATATCAGCCATGATCTTATTGAATGGCAGAGCAGGCTCAATAGGCCAAATGGCCTACTCCTGCTCCTATTTCTTATAGATCATAGAATCTCCACAGTGTGGAAACAGGGCCTTTGGCCCAACAAATCCACACTGACCCTCACAGAATCCCACCCAGACCCCATCCCCCATAACCCACCTTAATCTACACATCCCTGAACACTATGGACAATTGAGCATTGGCTAATCCACCTAGCCTGCACATCTTTGGACTATGGGAGGAAACCAGAGCACCCGGAGGAAACCCACGCAGACATGGGGAGAACGTGCAAACTCCACACAGACAGTCGCCCGAGGGTGGAATCGAATACGTGTCCCTGGCACTGTGAGGCAGCAGTGCTAACCACTGAGCCACCGTACTGACCCTCTACCCAGCAGTTGTGCTGTTGCCATTCTAAAGCATTCCACTCCCCCTCTGACTGTCACTGTTCTCTCCGCTTCCAAGTACTCAGTTCAACACACAAGAACCTGTTCCTTTGGACCACCTCTCTCATCATCCCTGGCCTGCCATCCCAACACTCAAGACTCAACAGCCTTCCCTACCCGAGATTTCCTCCATAAGCTAGCCATCCTGCCAGGGACTCCCTGCACCCTTGGCCAGCTTTCATGCCCTAACAAAATTGGGATCATAAACTCCAACAACATACTTACCTATAATGCCCACACCTTGATGATCTATATTAAGCTTAATGTACTTACATTTAGTCTTCACTCTATTTGGCCAGTCAGACATCATGTGACATATATGGTCATTGCAGACCTGGCACTGAAAGAAGCTAAATTAATATTGGGTTTTAAAAACAAAGTCACTTGGGGAAAGCTAAATAGATGTATGAATATCTTTATGACCACAAGAAGACAACAAAAGTATACATTAGATCATTGGTCGACCTGAGCTGAATTTTCTTATGTCGCATTTAGCCCAACAACTCTAATTGAGCATAGTCAGATTTCAATAAAACAAAATATTTTAAGATTATCGTGCAGAATGACTATTTTTAATTAAAGTAGACGATCTATATATTTCAAAGTTTCTAACAGAAATAAATTATCAAAATATTTCATTAGAACTCTTAAAAAAAAAGGCAGAAATGAAACTTCCTTGGCTAAGGTAGTATGAAAATAAGTACAAATGTAATCAAATGAATTCTCAATTCTCTATTAAAAATTAGTTCCAGAGTTGAGCTGCATTATGAAAATTAGAACGACACTGATTTGAAAGTAAAACACTTTTAGTAGTAACAAGCTATGTTTAATATAACGGACTAAAGTGAATGGTGTTCATCAGTAGATCAAATGACCTCAAATCACTTTCACCAGAACACAAACTTAAATAATTTAATTACAACAAAAATTCTGAAAAACAGGTTTAACTCATTTTGATGACAGAATCAAAAAACTGAACTTTGGTTTCATAAGGGTAATATTTCCATTTCAGTTTTAGGCTTTCTAATGATCTGATTTGACTCAGATTCAAGTTGCTGTCTAAAGTGAATTGAACTACGAAGAAATAATTGTTTCTCACATATGTACACAGCAGCAAATTTACAACTAAAGAGAGGCTGGCCCTCAGACTCACTTAGCAATGTATGCAAATTATTTCACTAATTAAAGAATAGCATCATCTGTCAGAGGGTTTTTGCAGAGTGGAGCATACCCTGGGACCCTGGGGTCAGGTTTTACTCCATGTTTTAAACTTTCTGTCCAGTGGATTTCATCTATTTTTGTACTACCCATACACCACCCCACCACAAGCCAAAATATTATATATTCCCCTTTAGAAAAATCAATAAATAAATCCCCTCAGTGCTTATTAATCTTAATATGGACTTAGTTTTTAGGAAGGTACATAGGGAAAAAGATTTGAGAGCTCACGTGTAATAATGAATTCCATACATTTGGCCAAGCAATAGAATTCACAGCAAAGCAATTGTTATCAGTCCAAGTGCAGACTAAAGAAAGATGTTCCAATTCACTTGGGACTGACTTACATCTGTTCCTCGTTGTCTGCTATGTAAGAACAGAAACCCAACTCTGCTTTTATCAATCCTTACAAGTATGCTGTTTGTTGATTGATTAAAGCTGCAGACATATCAAAAGCTATGGAGATTATTCTTCAGATACTCTCCCAATTTGAGCAGAATTCTACAGAGTTGAAAAGATATCAATACAGACCGATTAAAAGCTACAAATGAAACACCTGAATTCCTTCAGAAACGAGGTTTTTAAGCCCACAAGCTGTTTCTTTTTCTCCGTGTAAGGAGATCAATTGTTCTTCGTCAGACTCTCAATATTTCTCTCTCTCTCTCTCTATTTTATATCTACTCACTTTTACTATCTGAGTCTGGGGATAGTGAAGCAAGTTGGTCTCTAAGCCTACCAGGCTGAACCTCCAAGAGTCTGCAAAGAAATGTCAAAGTATTCATTACTAACTGAAGGAAGGTGAGCTTTTCCAGATACACTGAGGGAGAGAGAGAATACAAGTCATTTCACTATTAAATTGCAGCCATAAACAATGATTAAAAAACTATAAAGATTTCAAATATCCTTCAGAAAGGGCTTTTACCACAAAAAGATCACCACCTCGCTTTTCTGTTGGAGTTGCTTACAGGCCTGTTGTGTATTTCAGCATAGAAGAAAGCAGAGTGATTTAAATAACAATGTTTCTTTCAGGGATAGATATAGAATACCAAGATTTGATTAAATCTTGGGGAGATGAGCTACTGCCATTGCTAATTACAATTTAGGATTTACAACTTGGGAGAGAAAAACAGAATGAAACCTTCAGCATATAACCTGTACTTGAGTGTGACAAAAAATTCAAAGAGAGAGAGTTAATTGGTTCATATTTAATACTACATGGTTCCTGTAAGTCTCAGTGAATTGTTTATGAGCTGAGGTATATCCCCTGTGTTTGAAGGTGAAAATTACCATAGCCCTAGAGGATGAAAGAAGGATAACCGGTGGGTGAGTTTAACCTGAGGTTCACAATAGCTCAGGCAAGGGGCTTTCACATGCAGCTCTGCCGATGGCAGAGGAACCAGGATTCAGTTGTTCAGGGCGATGGTGCAGCTTACTCCTTGTAAACGTGTGGGATGCTATGCCACAGAGTACCTATGATTCTCACTCAGGCAGTTTCCACATCTGTGCCAAAGATACCCACGTCTTTATTTGCGTCAGTGTTGTCAGACTGCCATCCAACATCCAGTCCATGTGTGTCTCAGCCCGGGATTTTTGTCTTTTCAGAGTGGTCGGGTTCCTCGTACGTTCTCAGATGGAGTTCCTGAGGAGTATGGGTGTGGAGATGGGCCAGATAGAATGCCCACCTCAATTCTCCAGCCAGCTCCCTGAATTCTGTCAAGGCCCCCAAAACTATACTCCCTCAGCCCACACAGCATAGCACTACATGATCCTCCATGTCTACCATGACCCTTCATGCCCTCAGCACCCATCCTCATGCCAGCCCAGATTGCTTCCTCAGATTGCCTATGTCACTGCTGTACCCACTCAAATCCCTCATGCCCCTTTGTATCCTCCACAGTCACTCACCCAATGTGTATGTTATACCATCCTCAGGTGCAGTACAATAGCAATGGGAATTCTTTTAAAATCATTGCAAAACAATTAAACCTCTAAGAATCTATCAAAACCCTGAATTGAAACACAGTATCTTTCACACCAGAACCAAAAAACACTTCATCAGTGCAAAAGGATGTAATCCTTTAAGTACCGTCTGTTAGGTTTGCAAACAAACAGAAAAAAACTACATTAAAGGTTTGTTTTGTCATTGCAGCCTCTTAAAATTTTTAGTTGGATTAATAATGCTTCCATATGCCTTTCACTGATTCACATCGTCATTGTATTTACAATTCAAATAAAGGTACTTTCCTTCTAATATTCAGTTTCAGTATAACTCACTAAATTAAATTGAATTAAATAGCATTTGCAATCCAAAGTTGAAGTTTTCACTTTGGATATAAAATTTCAAAATAAACAAAGAAACCATTTATAAATATCCCGAGTTGAATATTGTCACTATCCTTGAATAATAGTTTAACTGCCAACACTGCAGATTGCAAACATTGTTAAACATACATGACTGATAGCTCTAAGGCCTAGTGACCACATTTCAAACTACATGACCACATATTAGGATACTGCCGTCTATTTCGATGCAAGGTAACGCCCACTAATGTTCTACGACTACAAAAACTGTTCTGAGGAAGGATCATCAGACCCGAAATGTTAACTGTTTTTTTTCCCTTCACAGATGCTGCCAGACCTGCTGAGCTTTTCCAGCAATTTTGTTTTTGTTCCTGATTAACGGCATCCGCAGTTCTTTCGGTTTTTAATGTTTTACGACTACTTGATTAACCAAAATGGATGTTTCTGAAGAAAATTAACCTTTTATTACCTTAAAACTAATCTTCCTAAAATCTAGACAATCCAGACAGGTGAGCAGCCATCTGTGATACAGTGCTTGTTTTACCTCTCTGCACAGTCTCATTTCTCATTCCCACATTGAGAATTATTTTTGTCAACTGGTACAATATATTTGCAGAATTTAGCCACTAGATGGATCTATAGAGTAACTTCTACCAATTCTTTTGCCATTTTGGATAACGAAAACTTACACTACTGAAGAAACTTAAATGCAACTTAGCTATTTGCATGAAGTGATCCTGGACTAGAGGGTATGTTCCTTCTGACTGACAGCAATAACCATAAACTGTTTCTTCCCTCAGTTATTAAGTAGGTGTCTATAACAAAATGTGGAGGTACTGGTGTTGGACTGGGATGGACAAAGTCTGAAGTCACACGACATCAGATTACAGGCCAATAGGTTTATCTGAAATCACAAGCTTTCAAAGCGCTGCTCCTTCACCAGGTGAAGATTTGTGATTTCAAATAAACCTGTTGGAGTGTCACTTGGTGTCATGTGACTTCTGACTTTATAACAAAATGGTGACTGAACATACTCTCATTATTAATTCCACTGGGTCAAATATTTGGGACTTTTAAAAATTCTTAAATTACTTTGAAAAAACAATCTTTAATGGGACATGAACATTGCTGGCAAGGCCAGCATCTGTTGTCCATCCTTAATTGTCCTTGATCTGAGTGGCTTACTATGTCATTGTATTAGAGTTAGGAGTCATAGAGACTTACAGCACAGAAACAGACCCTTCAGCCCAGCTCCTCCATTCCGACCAGGTTTTCTAAACTGAATTAGTCCCATTTGCCTGCGTTTAGCCCATTTCCCTCTAAACCTTTCCTATTCACGTACCTGTCCAAATGTCTTTTAAATGTAGTAATTGTACTTGCCTCTACCAATTCCTCTGGCAGTTCATTCCACATATGCACCATCTTCTGTATGAAAATGCTGTCCCCCTCAGGTCCCTTTTAAATCTTTCCCCTCTGACCTTAAACCTATGCCCTCTGGTTTTGGACTCCCCTACCCTGGAGAAAAGACTTTGCCTATTCACCCTATCCATACCCCTCATGATTTTATAAACCTCTATCAGATCACCTCTCAGCCTCTGACGCTCCAATAAAAAAATCACAGACAATGGCAGCCTCTCCCTATAACTTAGACCATCCAGTCCTGGCACCATCCTTGTAAATATTCTTGTACCCTTTCCAGTTTAATAGCATTCCTCCTACAGCAGGGCAACCAGAATTGTACACAGTGCTCCAAAGGTAGCCTCACCAATGTCTTGTACAGCTTTACTATGTAGGTCAGGTAATGATGGTAGATTCTCTTCCCCAAATGGCATGAGTTAACCAGATGAGTTTTCACAACAATTGATAACGATTTAATGGTCACCATCCCTGACTTTTGACATCTAGAATTTTGTACTGACTGAATTTCAATTGGATTCCAGTAGCTGCCATAGTGAGATTTGAACGCAGGTCTCCAGGGCATAAGCCTGCACCCTCTGGATTATGAGCTTAGTGGCATGACCACTGGCCACTGTCTCCTCCATGATTACTGTTGAGCATTTACAATCAAATTAGCACGCACTGGGTCAAGTGATTTTAAAATATCAGTGACGAGCAGCAGCAATGCAAACCAAAACTGTAAATAAATGTACAGGATGGGATTCGAGAGTCTCAGCAATATCAAGAGAGGGAAATGTATTGTCTTGTTACAAACATTTAAAGGCCGTAAATTATGAAACCTCCAAATCTCCAGTTACCAAGTCAAGGTAACTGCACAGCATTGATGTCAGATTACTATGCTGAAATTCAGTCCATTATTTGCTGAACCATATGAGGAATCTCAGGGTTGGAAGACTTACCTAGGATGATGCACATCCCTCCAGGAATGAAATGAACTGAACTGGACTGAATCCATTATAGAAAAGATGATACACAGTGCACTGGATGAAGCAAACTCAATAGACCAAATAGCAATTTTCTTTTGCACAAATCCTTGTGGAAAACATGAGGGAAACTGCTTAGAATGTATTAAAGAGAATTAAAGAAAAGCCTTTAAAGAATTAAAGGGACAGCATGCTATTTGTTACAGTCTTAGTTCACAATAAAGTGATGATGATTGTTCTTAAAGCACAATTTAAAGATGGAGACAGCGCTCGCCCAATATTCTTCCCTCAACCAAAAAACAGATCAACATTTGCCAGCTGTTTTAGCTGAAGAACCCCACTTGCGCGTAAGTTAGCTAGCCCCCCATATGGAACAGCCTTCCCACTAAAGATCAACCAGCAGACATTCCTTGGACCAAGGAATGTGAAACACTGGAAGTCATTGACAAGTTCCTTCTGAAAATACCATCAGCTGAATAGCAGGCTTTGATCTACCATGCTGAGAGTGGTTTTTGTGCAGCCAAACTCCACTGCTGGGGCCTCAGTACAAACCCCTTACTCCCTTGGAGAAAGACACAAACAACAATGAACACTACCAAAGAGTGTGCCTTCCACAGAATGGTAATGGCCTAATTACCTTAAATTCAGCAAATGAGGAGGTTATCACCTGGCTCAAGGGATTCACATTCACAGAATAAAAGCCAGAGCAGATCATCAAAACAGCTTCAAATGTAATTTGTTGCTTGTGAGGGAATTGCGGAACAAAATTAGGAAATTCTATCACTGGCTATCAGGCTTCAATAGCGGTGAGAGGTTATGTTCAGAATAATAATGTCACCATTTGGAGTGCATCAAAAATAAGAAACACTTGTTATTAGAAAGAATGGTAAACTAATCTTCAAATGGAGGTAGGCAAGGGGACAACAGTCATCAGATGCATGAGTAGCTGCACTATGGCCATTGTCCAACAGGATTAGAAAGATCTTTGACATAGCACTATTGGCCAATCCCCAAAATAAGGGACAGGATAGAAGGAAAGGGCAAGAAGACCCGGGGAGAGGACCCACACCCTCACTGTGGGAGAAGAGCAGGAATTCCCTTACATTAGGCCGAGGGAAGAACAAAGACAGCTGATACTGAGATCACCAAAAACTATCGAAGACAACCACAAGAGGATTGGGACCAATGGACGTGGGAGTGCACTATCTCTACTCGACCATTCTATTAACAACTCCAGGATCGGTAAAGCATTCTCATTTGTCACGGGTAGTATATTTCCTTTCTTTGCCTAATTACTTAATATACCACATCTAAACTCCTGCTTTTCAATAAAATATCAGAAAATTACACGAAGTCATCAACTGCCTATATTAGGTAACTGTAATCACGAACCCCCTAAAATCAACATACATCACATAATGTTTATAAATATTCATTTGGTACTTTCTAAAAAATACATATTTTTGTCTTGTGCTCATCATGATAATGCTCAGGCATTACAAAGTTAAGGGAAAACAACATTTATATCATATGGGCAGACAGTGCCGATAGATTAGCAAGGGACTCTGGTAGAGGTATTGCCATGGAGAATTCAACAGCTAATGATGACTGACAGTTAACTGCCAAGCTTGGTTTAAATTTTAAACAAAATAGGTTGACTCATATTGTTCAAGGGCATTGCCCTGAGAAATGGACGACAGAATGGTTTTACTGAGTTGAATAGACATAGCTTGTGTAACAAAAACAGAAGTTGCTGGAAAAGCTCAGCAGGTTTGGCAGCATCGGTGAAGAGATATCAGAGTTAACGCTTCGGGTCCTATGACCCATTCTCAGAACTGATGGTAGCTAGGAAAATGTTGGTTCATATGCAGAAGATGGGGTGGTGGGGAAGGGGCTAAGTGGTAAATGATAAATGGGGATAGAACCCAAAGAGAGAGAACAACAGGTGGACAGACAATGAGTGGATAATGATCTGGCTAGCAAAGTGAATACCTGTTAATGGAGACTGTTAGTGGCTAACAATAGGTAGTGTGTAATGGCAGACCATGTGATAACAAGCCAGAACATATGCGACAGAGATGGAGGAACTGGAAGGATGGAATGGAGTCTTTACAGGAAGCAGAGTGTGAGGATGTACAGTCCAGGTAGCTGTGGGAGTCGGTGGGTTTATTGTGGCTGGATTACCCCCAGAAATGGAAACAGAAATGTTGAGAAAGGGAAGAGTCAGAGATGGAGTGAAAGTGAGGGAGGGGTGGAAGCGAAATCAATAAATTTTTCCAATTCTGGATGAGAGGGAAGCAGCACCAATGATGTCATTGATATATCGGAGAAAGAGTTGTGAGTGAGAGCCGGAATAGAACTGGAACAAGGAATGTTGCAAGTACCCCATGAAGAGACAGGCATAACTGGGGCCCATGCATGTACCCATGGCCACCCCTCTGACCTGAAGAAACTGAGACGAGTTAAAAGAGAAGTTGTTCAGGTTGAGGACCAGCTTAGCCAAGCAGAGGACAGTGGTGGTGGGTGAGGTCAGTTCAGACCTTTGCTCTAGGAAGAAGCAGAGAGCCCAGAGACCATCCTGGTGGAGGATGGGTGTGTAAAGGGATTGCACGTCTATGATAAAGAGGAAGCTGCTGGAGCCTGCAAACTGGAATTTCCGAAACTGGCATAAAGTGTCAAAGAAATCACAGATGTAAGTGGGCAAGGGACTGGACCAGGGAAGAAATAAGACCAAGATAGGAAGAGATGAGTTCCAAGGGGCAGCGGCAGGCAGAAACAATAGGTCTGCCCAGGCAGTCTTGTTTGTGGATTTTCGGAACATGGTAGAATCGAGGTGTGCAGGGCTGGGGGACAATCAGCTTGGACGCAGTCAGGGGGAGATCACCAGATTAAATGAGGTCAGTGACCGTGGTTGATACAATGTCCTGATGTTCCATGATGGGGTCATGGTCAGGGGGAGATAGGAGGAGGTACCTGAGAGCTGGCACTCAGCCTCTGCAATGTACCTCTGCAAGGTCAGTATGCCAGACTACAAGAGGCTACACTCTTACAGGCAGGCTTAAGAACAAAGTCAGAGTTGAATCTAAGCACTTGGAGTGTAGTCAGTTTGGAGGGGGGCAGGTTGGATTGAGTGAGGGGGGCAGAGAAATTGAGGCAATCAATGTCATGTTGACAGTTCTCAATGAACAGACTGAGTACACATAAAAGGCCAGAGGGACGGATCCAGGTGGAAGAAGATTGTTGGAGCTGGGCAAAAGAGTCTGTGGGACAAGGAGAGGAATCTTGTCCAAAGAAACAGGGACGGAGGCGACGACAAGAGAAGAAGAGTTTGCATCATGTTGTGCCCGAAATTCATTAAGGTGGGGACGTAGAGGGATAAAACTGAGGTCTTTGCGGGGTACAGAACGTTCAGCATTGGAGAGTGGAAGGTTAGGAGGGATGGTCAATATCTGACAAGAGGTGGGGTTGGGTGAGGGGATGGAATCAGAGGCAAGTGGAGAGTGGCAAGGTTCCAGAGGGCCATGGGTGTCTGAGTTGTTGCATCTTGTGTGCCTTGATACCTGAAAGGAAAACAAAAAGTTTTTTGTTAGCACCATGAATGAGCCAGATGATGAAGTGGAACTGTGGAGTGGTGCAACACTGAGCCAGCATGATGCAATGTTGTTGGAGAGAGAGAGGTCAAGAGTGTGCATAAGACACTGCATGGCACTGAGTGTGTATCTCAGGATGAGGCGACAGCATCTGTCTGTGGAATGTTAAACATCGTGGCGATTTCGGAACATGTGCAATGGAGACAGAGGGACTGGGAGAATGGAATGGAGTCTTCACAGGAAGCAGGGTGCGAAAATGTATAGTCCATGTAGCTGTGGGAGTCAGTGGGTTTATAGTGGACTTTAGTGACCAATTTATCCCCAGAAATGGAAACATAGTTTGTGTACATAGTTTTTGCTATCTGTGGGCCCTGTGTATTAATAGGTAGCTTTCCCTACACACATTTGTATCGTACTACAAGCCCAGCTGACAATCCTAAATTGGTTGGGATAACAAAAAGTGTGGAGCTGGAGGTACACAGCAGGCCAGGCAACATCAGAGGAGCAGGAAAGCTCAGCAGGTCTGGTAGCGCCTGTGAAGAGAAATCAAAGTTAACCTTTCTCATCCAGTAATCATTTTGTTTCTGAGTAAGTGGAGATGTTGCGCAAAACTGCAATGAGGACAAATCAACTGAATCTTGGCGCGCATTCAGCCCATTGTGGCTGTGCTGTCTCTGTGAAAATTCATCCCACATCCTGTATATCCCCCAGGTCGTGTAACTGCTTTGTTCAAGTTTCTATTGAACATCATTTGCCATGTCATTTTAGAGCAGATGAGAAGTGAATGTCACTTACATCCAAGATCCCCCACAAAGAAACAGGCTTTAAAAAATCAGACACTCCAGATGGGACTCGAAGAAGGGTCCAGACCGGAAACATCAGCTTTCCTGTTCCTCTGATGCTGCCTGGCCTGCTGTGTTCCTCCAGCTCTACACCTTGTTATCTCAGACTCCAGCATCAGCAGTTCCTACTATCTGTAAATTGCTTGGACAATGTTCACTTAACAATCACATTCATACATTCTACATTACATGGCATTTATTTCTGATATAATTTACAATAAGCAAATTAACAGGGGATTCACCTTGATTTAAATTAACAGCTGCCACATTTTGAATATCACATTTCATATAGCTATAATACAATGTTCAACATTGTTGTGAAGATCAGTCATTTTGTGCTGATTTTCTGGTTTCCAATCAGAATTTAAAAATAGCTGCTATCCATCAAGAAAATGTTCCTGGAAATTTATAAGCAGTTACAAATCTACAGAGATACAAATGTCTTCTTATTGACCTGCTTAACAGGACCGGACAGAGCATATCTCAAGATACAGTGATTAACCTCAGGCTTTGTATATTTGCATAAATCAGAGCCACTTTAAAAAGGAAAGACCTGTAGAATATCTTGTTGTAACTGAAATGAGCTTTAAAACAGTATATTCGGTATTTTACTGAGAGCAAGACAGAGAGATCTGCTGGTACGAAGTACAAATATTTCAAATGCTGTCACCACAATTTCAGGACAATTTAACAGAGCGTTTGTAAATGTTTTGCACTTTGTCAACTTGAATTTCGAAAAGGACAAAATTGCAAAAATATTGACCTTCCAAACGTGCACTGTACCGGGAGCATCTTTAGCCTCAAGTGCAGCTAATGTTATGGATTTGTCACTGGTGTTGGTAATACAGACAATCAAAAATACCATGATTTAAGCTATTAATTAGGAGTTAGTGATGACTGACAGTTAAATGCCAAGTTTTGCGTAAATTTTAAACAAGATAGGTTGACTCATATTGTTCAGGGCATTACCCTGAGGAATGGGACCATAGAATTGTTGTCATCTGTTTTGCTGAGTTGAATCAATCATAGTTTGTGTACATGTCCTTCTGTCAATGTGCCCTGTGTATTAATAGGTGGCTTCCCATACATGCATTTGCACCACACTATAAGACCAACTGACAATCAGACAATTAATTCTTCACACATTTCGGATTGTTTAGTAAATGCTGTCCCTAACATCTAATAATGGATACTGTCTCAGTGTTGCAAATATGGGCTGTTTGGATATGATCTGTACCAACATTCTCACAAAACTGCACATGCAACCATTCTAATGTTCTGCTCAAGGCAATTGGCATGCCAATGCAGATCAAACCATTGCTTTCCAGTTAAGGAAGAGCCTGCCGTACACAGATGTCGAAGGTCCATGCAGAAGGAAAGAAGATTATAGGGAACGTCAGTCATTACATTGTTTGCTGCAAATAGCTAAAGGTATATGCTGCTTGATAGCTTGCCAACCTAAAAATGACCCACCTATTTCAGTTTCCATTAACTAACCCTTAATCCATTGCCAGTATATTGCACCAATCGACTGAGCTGTAATTTTGTTTCCCAAGCTCCTGTGTGAGACCTTCTTGAAACCCTTCTGAAAATCCAAATACATGACATCTCCTTTACTTTCTCTATTCATTCATGGGATGAGGGTGTCACTGGCTAGTCAGCATTTATTGCCCATCCCTAATTGCCCAGAGGGCAGTTAAGAGCCAACCACATTGCTGTGGGTCTGGAATCACATTTAGGCCAGACCAGGTGAGAATGGCAGATTTCCTTCCCTGAACGACATTAGTGAACCAGATGGGTTTTTTTCTGACAATCGACAATGGATTCATGGTCATCATTAGATTCTTAATTCCAGATATTTATTGAGTTCAACTTCCACCATCTGCCGTGGCAGGATTTGAACCTGGGTCCCCAGACCATTATCTGGGTCTCTGGATTAACAGTCCAGTGATAATACCACTAGGCCATTGCCTCTAACATATTTGTGAAATATGACTTCCCCTTTGTTAAATCCATGTTGACTCTATCTAATTAGATAATTATTTTCAAAGTGCCCAGTTATCCTTTACATTAAACTCTAGTATTTCTGTACTACTGATGTTCGGGCAAAAGATCTGTCATTCCCTGATTTATCTTAAAAAGCAGGGTTATATTTTCAATCTTCTAATTCTGCAGGCAACATTTCAGAATTGATAGAATTTTGAAAGACGTTCACCACTGTATCTTTAGCCTTCTGTTTCAAAATTCGGGAATGTAAGATCATTGTGTATCAGATATTTGTCAACTTTCCGTTCCAATAATTTCTCCATTGCTAATTTTTGACTAATAATTTATTTCGGCTCCTCACTCTCACTAGCCTCTCGGATCGCTGTCAATTCTGGGATATGTTTTATTGCTTCCTCCTTGAAGACTGACAAAGTAATTATTTAGCTTCTGCACAATTTTCCATTTTAAAGTTTCTTACCTCTGCCTGCAAAAGATCTGCATTTTTATATGATAATCTTTTCATCCTTCCGTGCCTGTAGAGGTATTTGTAGTCCATTTCATGTTCCTTGCTAATTTGCATTCATGTTCTCGTCTCCTTTTTGTTGTCAGTTTCTTGGTCTTGTTTTGCTGCATTCTAAAATGCATCCAATCCTCAGGCAGGCTGTTACTTTTTGGAAGGCCTCCCCCTTTGATCCGATTCAAACTTTAGCTTCTTTTGTTACCCATAGTCGTCTCACTTTTCGTGTTGACTTTTGTGCCTTAAAGTAACGTATTTTAGAACTTAGAATCCCGACAGTGTGGACACAGGCCCTTCGGCCCAACAAGTCCATACTGACCCTCAGAGCCTCCTGCCCAGACCCAACCCCCTATAGCCCACCTCATCTACACATCCCTGAATACTATGAGCAATTTAGCATGACCAATCCACCCAGCCTGTACATCTTAGGACTGAGAGGGGAAACTGGAGCACCCGGAGCAAACCCATACAGGTTTGTTGTAAACTATGTATTAATCTTTTAAATCCTAGCCATTGCCTACCTACTATCATACCTTTTAATCCACATTTCCAATTTAGCACAGCAAACTTACACATCACTCCTTTACAATTTCCTTTGCTTTTTTACTAAAACCTTAATTTCCGACTTGAAATATATTGTCCATAAAATTGCTGGGAAACTCTATCATATTATGGTCATTTTCTCTAAAGTTTCTTTTAAGCAAGACAATTAATTAGCCTTGTCTCATTGTACAATGCTAAATCTATAATATCTATTCCCAAGTTGTTCTAGCGTACCATCATGTACACATTCTAGTAATTCATCGTCCACAGCATCAGTGCTTGATAGATTTACTGTCTGTATGTAGATCAAAGACATCCATGATTACTGTATTAACCCTTTCACGTGCACCTCTAATTTCCGGATTTATACAGTGCCTTACATTTCCTCTCCTATTTGCTGGCCCAAAGACTATATCTACTAATGATTGCTGTCTCTGGCTGTTTCTTAGTTTCACCCAACTAGATTCTATGCCTTGTTCTTCCAATCGCTCACTAATGTGAGATAAGGCTCGATAAGGTTCCACATGGTAGGCTCATTCAGAAAGTAAGGAAGCATGGGATTCAGGGAAATTTGGCTGTCTGGATACAAAACTGGCTGTCCAATAGAAGACAGAGGGTGGTAGTAGATGGAAAGTACTCAGCCTGGAGCTTGGTGACCAGTGGTGTGCCGCAGGGATCTGTTCGGGGACCTCTGCTCTTCGTGATCTTTATAAATGACTTTGATGAGGAAGTGGAAGGCTGGGTTAGTAAGTTTGCCGATGACACGAAGGTTGGAGGAGTTGTGGACAGCATGGAGGGCTGTTGTAGGTTGGAACGGGACATTGACAGGATGCAGAGCTGGGCAAAGAAGTGGTAGATGGAATTCAACCCAGAAAAGTGTGAAGTGATTCATTTTGGAAGATCGAATTTGAATGCAGATTACAGGATTAACGGCAGGATTCTCGGCAGTGCGGAGGAACAGAGGGACCTCGGGGTCCACGTCCATAGATCCCTCAAAATTGTGACCCAAGTTGATAGGGTTGTAAAGAAGGCGTATGGTGTGTTGGCTTTCATTGGCAGGGGAATTGAGTTTAAGAGCCGTGAGGTTATGCTGCAGCTCTATAAAACACTGGTTAGACCACACTTGGAATATTGTGTTCAGTTCTGGTCACCTCATTGCAGGAAAAATGTGGAAGCTTCAGAGTGGATGCAGAGGAGATTTACTAGGATGCTGCCTGGAATGGGGGGCAGGTCTTATGAAGAAAGGTTGAGGGAGCTGGGGCTTTTTTCATTGAGCGAAGAAGGATGAGAGGTGACTTGATAGAGGTGTACAAGATGATGAGAGGCATAGATAGAGTGGATAGACAGAGACTTTTTCCCAGGGCGGAAGTGACTATTATGAGGGGACATAATTTTAAGGCGATTGGAGGAAGGTACAGGGGAGATGTCAGAGGTAGGTTCTTCTCTCAGAGAGTGGTGGGTGTGTGGAATGCGCTGCCGGCAGTGGTCGTGGAGTCAGATACTTTAGAGACTTTTAAACGACTCTTGGATGGGCACATGGAGGATAGTAAAATGTAGGGTATGCAGGGTAGATTGATCTTAGTAGGATAATAGGTCGGCACAACATTGTGGGCCGACGGGCCTGTACTGTGCTGTACTGTTCTATGTTCTATAATACTATCCAACTTCATATTGTCATTTATACCTGTTGGATTCTATGACAAATGTGTCTTTGATGGAATGACACCTCACCACCTACCCTTTGTATACTTCATGTATGACAGTAGAGCTCACAGTAAACCTATGATCATGGTACATCTCTCACACAAGATTCCACCCTTGGAGTTGCAATGTACGCTTGAGCAGCTCTGGGTGGCTTTCCAGAAAATGTTACTTACCCCATCCTACTGTAAGCATTCAGCAACTCTACCTGGGCTGTGGGGCTAAAATCAAGAACTAACCGTCTGCAGTTACAGCAACCAAGCCATTTTGCACAACTCCACAGCACAGTAAAGTGAAGTAAAAACTTGTCAGCTCACAGTCTGCAAACAGAAGTCGCAAACAGGCCAGAAAATGAATGGTTGATGCAGTGTTCAAAGTAATAGTTGCATACGTATATTCAACCCAGAAAAGTTGATATTGCTCGATAGTTCATGAAAACAAAGGCAAGTTGAAGACTGGACCTGAAGTTCTCCTTATTGACAGGTCATGTTTTCTCTGGATAGTGCAGCAATATGATCACAGTGACTAAAGCACAGCTGCATTAGCAAATTAAACTGCAGTACAACTGGGGCAGGCCTCCTACAGCCTGTACCCCATTCATTCTTCACTCAATACCCTTAGTCCTTTTGGTCTAATGTGCAGTGTTGGAAGATTTTCCAAACTGCTGATTAAACCTGCATAGGCAAGAATTGTGCGTGAAGTTAACAGCAAGTGGGATTGATTCAAAGCATCGAAGTTGTTGCTTTACTGTCAAACCAATGCAAAATTCAGAACTCAGCAAAGCCCAGGAACTGCTGACATTGTACTTCATGAGACGAAAGAATGGGTGTAGAAGGGTTCCAGCTGGGATCAGTAACTGTGATGGGCCATTCTCAGAGACTGTGTAAGGTAGTACAGATGGTTGAAAAACCTCCAATTACTTTCAAAAACAGTGGATTTTATTTTGCCTATTGAAAAGCAATGGAGTAAATGTTGAATAAAAAGAGCAAATGCTGGAAACATTCAGCAGTTCAGGTGGCATCTGTTTTAAGAGAAATAGAGTTAATGTTTTCAGTCAAGTCCCTTGCACTGTGTTAGAGTAAACATTAATATTGTTTACCCACTGGCAATAGCTGTTAGTGTCAGCTGCACAACATCATCATCTTCGAGAGTGCTGCAGATGACTTGGCCAGAAACTGAACTGGACCAGCTACATCAATATGGTGACTATAAGAGCAGGTCACAGGGTGGAAATTCTGCAGAGAATAACTCTTCTCTCATCTCCCCAAAGCCTGTCGACCATTTACAGGTCAGAAGTCAGCATGTGATGGAATGCTCCCCACTGTCTTGGATCACCGTGCATCCAACACTCAAAAGCTTCCAGCATCCAGAACAAAGTATTCTACTTGATTGGTAGCCCATCAACTACTTCAACATTCACTCCCCAAGTGTGTACCATCCACATGATACACTGCAGCGCCTCAAAGACTCCTTCAGTAGCAGCTTCCAAACCCACAATCTGGACCACCTACAAGGACAACAGCAGCAGATGCATGAAAATGCCACGACTGCTAATTCTCTTCCAAAGCACATACCATCCTGACTGGAACTATATCATTCCTCCTTTATCGTCACTGGATCAAAAACCTGGAAATCCCTTTCTAACAGGTCTCTGGGTATATCAACGCCACATGGACAGCAGAAGTTCAAGAAGATGGCTCACCCAGCATCTTCTCAAGGGCAATTATTCATGGGCATTACAGGGGATCAACACTTAACAGAAAAACAATGCAGACTGTTTAATGCTCTGCTAAAATCTTCTCTTCATCTTTTATGTTTCAACGGAAATTTTCTCAGCATCACAAATCTTCAGTCAAAGTTGTAGTTCCTTACTCTTGCCAACATCCTGGCAGTCAGTCAGCAATGCCCACATACTTTGAAAGAACAAAACTAATTTATGATTCTATCAGCTGAGAGACAACAATTGCCAGGATGGTGGCAAGAGTAAGGAACTGCAACTTTGACTGAAGATTTGTGATGCTGAGAAAATTTCCATTGAAATAGAAAAGATGAAGAGAAGATTTTAGCAGAGCATTAAACAGTCTGCATTGTTTTTCTGTTAAGTGTTGACAAACTTAAGCTCATTGATGAAATCCAAACTGCTTCCACTAATCATTTAAAAAAAGATTAAAAATGGAGATAATAAAAATTCCCACCAACACAAATGATGACCGTCCCCTGTAATGCCAATTATCTATTTAACAAGCATGGAATGGAGATCAAGTAAGCACATACGCTTCAACCCAAGTTCTGCATCAAGGGCAAACAATGTTACAAGGCTCAATTGACAAATATACTCTTATGCATATTCTAAATCTGTTTCCTCGTCAAAAAATTAAACCCTGGATGTTTACTTAACAATCACGCTCATACATTCCACATTATATGGTATTTATTTCTGATATAATTTACAATAAGCAAATTAACAGGGGATTCATCTTGATTTAAATTAACAGCTGCCACATTTTGAATATCACATCTTATAAAGCTATAATACAATGTTCAACTTCGATGTAAAAGTAAAGTCAGTCATTTTGTGCTGATTTTCTCATTTTCAATCAGAATTTACAAATAGCTGCAATCCATCAAGAAATGTTCCTGGAAATTTACAACCAGCTACAAAATCTACAGAGAACAACTGTCTTCTTATTGACATGCTTAACAGGACCAGACAGCGTATATCTCAAGATACTGTGATTAACCTCAGACTTCATGTATTTGCATAAAACAGAGCCACTTTAAAAAGGAAAGACCTGTAGAGTATTTCATTTTAATTCAAATGTCCTTTAAAACAGTGTGTTCGGTATTTTACTGAGAGAGATCTGCTGGTACTAAGGTACAAATATTTCAAGTACTGTCACTCCCGTAATTCCAGGAGGATTTAATCGAGTATGTAAACATTTTGTACTTTGTCAATTTTAAATTTCAAAAAAATAAACTTGCAAAAATATTGACGTTCCAAACGTGCACTATATCAACAGCATTTTCAGCTGTACTTGAGGCTAATGTTATGGATTTGTCACTGGTGTTGGTAATACGTACAATCAAAAATACCATGATTTAAACTATTAATTAGGAAGATCACAAATATTATCTCACATTATAATTTAAGTATAATTTTTCCCAAAGTATATTGGTAAAGAAGGCTGAAAATGCTTTTAGCCTGGAGACAGTAACAACAGCTTCCACTGTGCAGATCCTGCAAAACCAGTGGAAACCTGACAATAACCTATATTAAAGCAGCTTAATTGCAACAACAAAACATCTCAAGTCATTTTGAGAAAATGGTAAATCCACATTGTGGTTCATCTTCAATGGAAAATGTGTGCTACACAAAATTAATCAGAACCATAAACAATGCTGGCTCTATTCAAGACAACAAGGTGCAGACCTAGATGAACACAGCAGGCTAAGCAGCATCATAGGAACTGAAAGGCTGACGCTTCGGGCCCAATCCCTTCATCAGAAATGGGGGAGGCGAAGGGGGTTCTGAAAGAAATAGGGAAAGAGGGGGAGGCGGATAGAAAATGGATAGAAGAGAGGAAACAAATCTCTAGGTCGAAAAGGGGTGATGGAGCCAGTAAAGGTGAGTGTAGGTGGGGAGTTAGGGAGGGGATAGGTCAGTCCAGGGAGGACAGACAGGTCAAGGGGGCGGCATGAGGTTAGTAGGTAGGAGATGGGGGTGCGGCTTGAGGTGGGAGGAGGGGATAGGTGGGAGGAAGAACAGGTTAGGGAGGCGGGGATGAGCTGGACTGGTTTTGGGATGCGGTAGGGGGAGGGGAGATTTTGAAGCTTGTGGAATCCACATTGATACCATTGGGCTGCAGGGTTCCCAAGCGGAATATGAGTTGCTGTTATAAGCCGCAGCTCATCCCTCACACCCCGTCCACGCAATAAGAACCAAAAAAGAATCCCCCTTGTCCTCACGTACCACCCCACCAACCTCCGGATCCAACGCATCATCCTCCGACACTTCCGCCATCTGCAATCCGACCCCACCACCAAAGACATCTTTCCCTCCCCACCCTTATCTGCTTTCCAGAGGGACCATTCTCTCCGTGACTCCTTTGTCCGCTCCACACTCCCCTCCAGCTCCACCACACCTGGCACTTTTCCCTGCAACCGCACGAAGTGCTACACCTGCCCCCATACCTCCTCCCTCACCCCCATCCCAGGCCCCAAGAAGACTTTCCACATCAAGCAGATGTTCACCTGCACATCTGCCAATGTGGTATACTGCATCCGCTGTACCTGTTGTGGCCTCCTCTACATCGGGGAAACCAAGCGGAGACTCGGGGACCGCTTTGCAGAACACCTACGCTTGGTTTGCAATAAACAACTGCACCTCCCAGTCGCGAACCATTTCAACTCCCCCTCCCATCCTCAGATGACATGTCCATCCTGGGCCTCCTGCAGCGCCACAACGATGCCACCCGAAGGTTGCAGGAACAGCAACTCATATTCCGCTTGGGAACCCTGCAGCCCACCTATCCTCTCCTCTATTCATCTTCTATCCGCCTCCCCCTCTCTCCCTATTTATTTCAGAACCCCCTTCCCCTCCCCCATTTCTGATGAAGGGTCTAGGCCCAAAACGTCAGCCTTTCTGCTCCTACGATGCTGCTTAGCCTGCTGTGTTCATCCAGCTCTGCACCTTGTCTCAGATTCTCCAGCATCTGCAGTTCCTACTATCTCTGGCTCTATTCAAGGTCATGTCGTATGGCAGAGCATCATGGGAGGCCCTGGGTGGTAACACTGAAACAGTTTCTGTTCTCTGATTCATGTGGCCAAACCCAAGTATTGCCTGGCTCATTTAGATGACAGAAACATGACATGAGGATTCAGTCTGTGTACTTAGGAGTATTTTCTAATTTAATACTACCTGCTTAACAAGGTATTGATTACAAGAATGTATTTTAATAGGAATTTTTTTACATCACATTCACAGATTCGGGGCATAACTGGGGCAATCCAATAGGAAGAACTATTTGGCACATTAGCTTTGGTCAAAGCAACCACATGCAAGCAGGTAAGCAGAAGTAAATTACTGTCAGTCTAATTTCAAATCTAATTATCTTTTGTGAGTAAACACAGTAACTTATAGAATAAAGGAGACTAAGCCAGCACCTTCCTCTTACCCAAAGACAACTCAATGCAATTATACTCTTCCATTGATAATTAAAGAAGGAATTGCCCTGAATTTACTAACTATCAAGAGTGTTGCTGAAAGCAAAAGGCTGCTTCCACACTCAGTAAATGTAAAGTAGCTTTATCTGTGGAGAACACTTAATTGTCTTGTTGCATGGGGACTCAGATGAAAAACCCCAGAACAATGTGCTGACAGATTGTCTAAACTCTTCGCTCTTGCACAGTGTCAGAACCTTTCATACACAGGGCTTATCTGAATATTGTTAATGTTATATTACTTGATTGCAACAATAGTCAGACAATGTAATTACCCAAGCTGGCTTACTTTTGTCTAGGAAAGGCATGAGACAAGTCAAAACAAAGGTGAGTATCTGTTACTTATCTTTCTTACTTTTACAAACATTTGATGGAAAACAGATGGTTTTGCTGCAATTATTTTCTTTCTTCTCGTAAAGAAAGGGGTCATGGAATTATGATTTCATTTGGTAATAATAAACCATGTAGTGAAACAAATTAAGGCATTTCACAGACACATCAACCACCAAAATTTGACACCAAACCATGTAAGAAGTCATCAGGGTAGATGATCAAAAGTGTAGCCAAAAATCTAACTTTTCATAAGCACTTTAAAATTGAAGAGAGAGCTAGAAAGGATCAGACTGGGAATTTTAAGGCAGAAGCAACTTCAGGCACTGACGCAAATGATGCAGTAAATAAAAATCCAGAAGGAATGGAGCAATCTCAGAGATTTTAGATCTGAAGAAGGTTACAGAGACTGGGGAGAATGAAGCCACAATGGAATTTGAAAATAAGGGTAAGCACTTTACAACCACAGCACTGTTGGACAGGGAGCCCATGCAGGTCAGTGAGCAGGAACTAGTCAAGATAGGATACATCAAAGTTTTTGATAATTATGGTGAGCCAAAGATGGCAAATCACCCAGAAGAGTATTGAAATCATCAAGACCCAAAGTAACAATGGAATTGACATGAGGTTGACATGGAGCAGCAGCAGAGATAGGTGATGCCACAGTGATAGAAGCAGGTAGCCTTAGAGGCCCATCCCTGGTTCAAATACAATACCAAAACTGCAAAAGGTCTGGTTAACCCTCAGAGTGTAATCAGCGTGAGGACTAGAGCCACGTAGCTCAGGAACAGAGTTTGTAGCAAGGACCAACAATAATGGCTTTAGTCTTTCTAATATTTCATTGGGTGGAAATTTTTTTCTCATCGCATACCAAATATTAGACAGGAAGAGTGACAAATCAGAAACAGTGAAGTAGAAGTAACAGATGATGGGTGAGGTAGATCTGGATGTTTTTAGGGATGTTCTATATTTGAATGATGACACCAAGGTTCAATACGTAGATTAGACGTAAAGGGGGAGGGATCTAGTGTAGATCCTTTGTGCTTCTGCTCACTGCAGTCTCCAAAAGAATCCACTGCAGGTGATTCCCTGGCTACAATTGGTCAGGTAAGAATTGAGGCAAGAGAGTCATTAACATATACAGTATGGAAACAGACCCTTCAGTCCAATTTGTCCATGCCGAACAGATGAACTGTATAAATCTAGCCCCATTTGCCAGCATTTGGCCCATATCCCTCTAAACCCTTCCTACTCGTATACCCATCCTGATGCCTTTTAAATGTTGTAATTGTACCAGCCTCCACCACTTCCTCTGGCAGTTTGTTCCATACACGCATCACCCACTGCATGCAAAAGTTGCCTCTTAGGTCCCTTAAATATCTTTCCTCTCTCACCTTCAACCTATGCCCACTAGTTTTGGACTCCCCCACCCTGGGGAAAAGACTTTGTCTATTTACCCTATCCATGTTCCTCATGATTTTAGAAAGCTCTATAAGGTCACCCCTAGCCTCCAATGCTCCAGAGAAAGTTAGCCCCAGCTTATTCAGCCTCTCCCTCCAGCTCAAACCATCCAACCCTGGCAACATCCTTGTAAATCTTTTCTGAATCCTTTCAAGTTTCACAACATACTTTCTATAGCAGGGAGACCAGAATTGCACACAATACTCCAAAAGTGGCCAAACATGACTCTCAACTCGTATACTCAATGTACTGACCAATAAAGGCAAGCGTACCAAACTCCTTCTTCACTATCCTTTCTACCTGCAACTCCACCTTCAAGGAACTATGAAACTGCACTCCAAGGTCTCTTCGTTCAGCAACACTCCCCAGGACCTTACCATTACATGTATAAGTCCTGCCTTGATTTGCCTTTCCAAAATGAAGCACCGCACATTGATCTAAATTAAACTCCATCTGCCACTCCTCGGCCCATTGGCCCACCTGATCAAGATTCTGTTAAACGCTGAAGTAACCTTCTTCACTGTCCACTACACCCCCAATTTTATCTGCAAACTTACTAAACATACCCACAATGTTTACATCCAAATCGTTTATTTAAATGACAAAAAGCCGTGGACCCAGCACCGATCTTGTTGCACACACCAATAATCACAGGCCTCCAGTCTGAAAAGCAACCCTCCACCACCCTCTGTCTTGTGCTTTTGAGCCAGTTCTGTATTCAAATAGCTAGTTCTCCCTCTATCTATGTGATCTAACCTTGCTAACCAGTCTACCGTGAGGAACGTTGTCAAACGCCTTACTGAAGTCCATAAAGAACACACCCACCGCTCCGCCTTCATCAATCCTCTTTGTTACTTCTTCAGAAAACTCAGTCAAGTTAGTAGGACATGATTTCCCACACACAAAGCCATGTTCACTATGCCTAATCAGTCCTGTCCCTCAGGATTCCCTCCAACAACTTACCCACCACCAATGTCAGGCTCACTGATCAACAGTTACCTGGCTTTTCCTTACCGCCTTTCTTAAATAGTGGCACAACGCTAGCCAACTTCCAGTCTTCCTGCACCTCACCTGTGGCTATCGATGATACAAAATGCCTCAGCAAGGGGCTCAGCAATCGCTTCCCTAGCTTCCCACAGAGTTCTAGGGTACACCTGATGAGATCCTTGGGATTTATCCACCTTTATGCATTTTAAGATGTCCAGCACCTCCTACTCTGTAATATGGACATTTTTCAAGTTGTCGCTATTTATTTGCCTATGTTCTATATCTTCCATATCCTTCTCCACAGTGAACACTGATGCAAAATACTCATTTAGTATCTCACCTAATTCCTATTGTTCCACACATGGGCCTCCTTGCTGATCTTTAAGGGGTGCTATTCTCTCTCTAGTTACCCTTTTGTCCTTAACGTATTTGTAGAAGTCCTTTGGATTCTTCTCAACCCCATTTGCCAAAGCTATTTCATGTCCCCTTTTTGCCCTCCTGATTTCCCTTTTAAGTATACTCTTACTGCCTTTATACTCTTCTAGGGAAGGAAATTGCTCCAACTTAGAAGAGAATTGATAAGTGACAGCTGACTGGTGACATAACATTCATGTCACACGTGCTAAGGAAAGATCATCTTCAACAAGAGAGAATCTTATCAACATCCTTTTGACATTCCATGGCATTATCAGCAAAATCCTAAGGGTTACCATTGGCCAAAAACTGATGGATTTGGATTTGCCATATAAATACTGTGGCTACAGGAGCAGGTCAGAGGCTAGGAATCTTTCAGTGGGTAATTCACCCCCGACTCCAGTTCAAGGGCTTCTGTTGATGATTTTTGTTGAAGATGAGGGTGAAAGATCCAGGGCAGAGGGTTTAATAAGATGGTTTGATGTGGACAGTCCAAGTTGATTGTTATTTTACAATCTGAGGTAATTTATGTAACCTAATTAGATATAATGATCAATCAATAACTAAACCAATTGTTCACCATTAAGGTTCAAGCCTCCCTCCCTCAGAAATAAGGGAGCAGAGATGGGACAATACCAGGGGACATACCTGGTGAAAGAGGCTAATGGTTTTAATGGGGTCAAAGGTGGAGGTAATGATGCATTTGTGCAAATCAGTAGTTGCAAAAATGGTTTCATGAACAGAAGGTGAAAGGCTCGAATTTGAACTTGCAGATCAAAGTGTTTCCAGAGCAGAATTGTTTCCAGGGACGGGCACAGAAGGAAATATGTGAGAGAGGAGAAAGTGGAATGTGGCTAGAGTGCAAGTCAAGGAAATATTTTTATATGTATACAGGATGAGGGCGTCGCAGGCTAGGCCAGGCCAGCATGTATTGCCCATCCCTAATTGCCAGAGACTAGTTTAACAGTCAACCACATTGCTGTGGGTCTAGAGTCACACATAAGCCAGAACAGGCAAGGATGGCAGTTTCCTTCCCTAAAGGACATTAGTGAACCAGATGGGTTTTTCCAAAGCTCGACAATGAATTCATGATCATTGTTAGGCTCTTAATTCCAGATCCTTATGAAATTCAAATTCCACAATCTGCCGTGGTGTGATTCAAACCTGGGTCCCCAGGAGATTAGCTGGGTCTCTGGGTTAATAATCCAATGATAATATTGCTAGGCTATCGCCTCATCGTGGAGATAATCAGAGATGGCCATATATGGGATTGGCAAAATGAGTGCGGACAAGCCGTGGAAGAAAGCAGGTTCGAGGGTGTGTCTGGACATGATGTTTCTCTCCCTGGATGTGGCACAAAGGGGATATAATTGGGTGAGTTCACCATGAGAGAAACTCACCACATTCAATCCAGTCAATCCTTTGAAACTAGTCTGTGGAAGTATGCCAAGTCACTCAGAAAGGTACCCAGAGATCAGTTGGGGTCTGTTCATTTATCAGTCATGGCTAGCTCTCAAAGTCAGTCAGGGGAACTCCATGGTCAGCCCTGGGGTCTATCCACTGAAAATCAAGGAAGGGTCATCAGGTGCACTGATGTGGTAGGGAAATTGGGAACTAGATTATGGGGAATAGAGACAGCAAGCTGAGATATGGTTTTGAAGGAAAGAAAATCAACACAAAAGGGAAGATACGATAGAGCATGCGAGGGAAAGGATAACGCAGGAGAGAAGTGTCTTCAAGATCAGCACCAGCCTGACTTGATGGTGGGCAATGCATGGTTATATTTGGCCTGTATGCCATATGCTTGAGACTCAGAGGGTAAAGTGGAGAGATGACAAGTGAAATAAATGGATTGGGTGGGAAAGTGTAGAAGAACCAAGTTGAGGGGTGGACAGGATGGGCAACCAAATAGGGACATGAAGATTTTGGGGTTATCTAGACTGAGGGGTTGAGTCTGTGATGCTGCTTCCTTCTGTCCTCATCCAAACTGCAGATGTGCAATGGAGATGAAAATGGCTGCCACCCCACCCCAGTAGGCAGGATTCTGTGAGGGAGCAGGGTCCACTTTTATACAATGGCAGGGGGGCCTTCAAAAAGTATTAACCAGACACCCACACAATGCAGGTGAAGGACATCTGAGAGCACAGAATGCTGGATGTGCATATTATACATTGACCTACCATATTGCCTAAAACTCCTGACTCCAAGCAGTGTGGCCATCAAGAATCAGTTCCACTAATGGCTGGGAAACACAAGCAATATTTTACAGCCTGGAAATATTTACCTTAGTTGTTAAAGTTATAATCACTTTCCAAGGTCCAAAAGCCCAAACAAGGTGCAGGAGCTGCTACTTCACAACTTGTTCCATAAAGTGTCCACACCACTATCTTACACACAACGCTAACTTTCTTAGGTACTGTGAAGGTTGGAGGGGGGAGTGGACAGGTTCTCATTATTGCTGCCTCTCTTACAATCGTCAAATGTATTTGACTAATAGACATTTAAATCAGAGCAATGATGTGCAGTGTCTATGTAGAGGCATCCCGTTGGCCTCCTTATCGGGGGACTTTATGCCCAATATTTGAACTACTATGTCCAAATGTAATTTGTGTTGCTGTGAATGTGGTATGAACACATTACTGACTTGTTTCTGATGTTGTCCAACAGAGGCTCATTCGAACAGTCCCCAGTAGATCTAAGCACAGAAACTGTGGTCATCCCTGTGACCACTGCACAAAGGGCTGCAACATGAATGGATGAGGGACACATGCATGTACATACCCAGAACCAGCATTAACCTCCAACTGAAGTGAAATCATCCCCTAATGTGGGATCTGCAGCAAGATGTGTCTTCATGATATGGCAACTATGCAGAACAGCCACAGTCACTCGCCTCCCATACAGATGAGGGTAGGCAATGGTGACAGACTCTGCCCAGAGGTGCAGCTCAGAATGCCATATGATGCTGTGTTTGCAATGAAACATCTCCTGCTACTGCAGCCAATGTGGGACATAGAACGACCCCTCAACATCAGGCTTCCTTTTTGGCCATGTCCGGGGCCTTTAAACCAGTGTTGTTCGGAGAGTGAATGGGGCTTGATCCTCAGAATCACTGCTTCAAGCAACTGGAGGATACCCCAGGCTATAGGTTCAACAACTGGGGATCAGTGAGGGCTGCAGCATTGCAACTGAAAGGATGTTCTTCAGACAGAACAGCACCTTGAGCATGTGACAGTGCAGCTGTGTCAGCCAAAACAAAACTGGAAGGACTTCCTTCTGAACATTGTTCAATGGAAATGAGCTACATGAAGCCATCTTTCACTGATTGGAAATGTTTTAATGCTACTGAGCCCAGCAACCCCTGTATAATCCCAACTGCAAGAGCAACTTAACACTTTGATGTTCCTATTGCAGTTCATGCTGTTTAATAAAAAATAAGGTTGTAAAAGGCTGGAGGCCTGCACAACAGCTGATGGTCCCCACAACAGCACGGTGGCTCAGTGCTTAGCTCTGCTGCCTCACAGCACCAGGGACCCAGGTTCAATTCCACCCTCGAATGACTGTCTATATGGAGTTTGTACATTCTCGCTGTGTCTGTGTGGGTTTCCTCCGGGTGCTCCGGTTTCCTCTCAGTCCAAAGATGTGCTGGTTAGGTGGATTGGTCATGCTAAATTGCCTCATAGAGTCCAGGAATGTGCAGGCAAGATGGATTAGCCAAGGGAAACACATAGTTATGGGGATCAGGGGCGGTGTGTCTGGGTGGGATGATCTTCGGTATGGAGAGATGGTGAGACTGAGTCCAGAGTTTACCGAGACATTCCCACGAATGTGGGGGTGCTGCTGGTGGTAATTTTTATCCTTATTGGGCACTGCCCAACAAACACAGCTATGTCTGCATTCAATTCTGGCCAAAAGACATAACTTCTCAGCAACATCTTCATTTTGATGACCCGGGTGGAGTTAAGAAGTATCTGGCGGGTGACCTTTGCTCGAGAGAATCACTCTTGCTCTCTATAATAATATGCCATCCTCACTGTGATCTGGTCTCGCTGGGTCCAATTCTGGTTGTGACAGCCTTTTGGTCTCCCCCTCACTACCAGCTGTTTCAGTTTTGCCAGGACCAGACCTTTCTGTATTCAAAGTCTAATATTGTCAGCTGTAATTGGAAGTGTATCCAGAAAATTTAAACCGATTACAGACTCTTCCAGTGGCAGTACCATCAGTGTTGTAACTGTCAGTGTAAGGTGGCTCAGTGCATCCCCCACTTGCTTCTTGGTCTCCCGGACAGTGTTCCAACTTACAGTTATACGCACTTAGTATTAAAGCCCGCTGCTGAACTCCGCCTGAAACTATTCACAGCACTGCCTTGTTCTCTTTAAGCAGAACTAGCGGGGGTTTCTGATCCATTATTAGTACAATTTATGTCCATAAAGGTATTGGTGGAACTTCCTGACTCCAAATATAACCACCAAACCTTCCTTCTCTACCTGGGTGTATTTACGCTCTCCATTAGCTAAAGTCCTAGGTGCATTCCTCTCCTTTGGGCCCATCTATAAGCTAACATGACCCAATGCCATACAGTGAGGCATCACATGTCAATAACAGACTTTGCTTGGGATCGTAATGTGCCAAAATCTTAGAGGACGATGGCGGTTTCTTCACTTCCTTGAAAACAATGATTTAGCTACACGACCATTTCCAAGGCTGACCCATTTTTAGAAGTTGATGCCAAGGTGCCAGGATAGATGCCAGGTTATGAATGAACTTTCTATAATAATTCACCAGCGTAAAGAAAGGCCTAAACTCCAGTACAGATATGGGAGCTAGGACACCTTTGATTGCCCTCCCTTTATCTTCCAGTGGGTGCAATCTGGTCTTGTTGGCTCTGTAGACCAAGTATATGACTTGGGGTGACTGGAACACAACTTTTCCCTTCTAAGGTATGCGCCCCCTTAGGATAAATGTCAAAGAACTACTTCCAAGTTCTCTCAGTGCTCCTTATTGGTCTTCCCTGTTATTGGCATGTTACCTGGATAAATGGCAACCTGGGGTAGACCTTGTAAAATGTTCTCCATTGTCCACTGAAAAATTGCACTGGCTGACATACCTCAAATGGCAGCCTCATATACTGGTACAAGCCCTTATGGGTATTAATTTAGCATACCTCTGGGAAACCTCATCTAACTGCAATTTCAAGTACACATGGCTCATGACCAGCTTCATGAAGGACAGCTCATCTGCCAGCTTTGTGTATAAATCTCTTATGCAAGGGATTGGGAATTTATCCAGCTACAAAATGTGATTGACTGTTTGTTTAAAATCCCCACAAAGGCGAACCGACACATAGGGCTTCACAATCAGTACGACCGGTGCTACCTATCCCACAAATTGGACTGGTTTGATGACACCTTCACTATCCAACCTTCTGATTTCTGCCTCGACTCTGCAAATGGCACTGGGCAGGCCTTGCAGAATTGTGGAATTGCTTCCTGGACAACATGCAAGGTGGCCTTGGCACCTTTAACAGTCCCTGGACCTTCCTGAAAAACTTCCGGATATTTAATTAGGACTTTACTCAGGCGGCCATTTTCTAATCAAAAAATGTTGATCCAATCAAGGTGAATCTTTCTCAATCAATTTCACCCCATCAGGCTTGGACCCAAGCCTTTTACTACAATCAGTGGTAACTGAACCAGCTGCTCTGCATACAAGACCGCAATCGAGGTTGTATCCTTAATCTGCAAAGGTTTCTCAGTATAGGTTCTCAGTCTAGACGAGGTCTTACACAAACTGAAGCACTGGAGTCCAGAGCGAATTTTGTTAGACTGGTTCTGTGATCACTGAAAACAGCCACACTGGTATCAACCTCCTTTAGAACTAAGTGACCATTTAACCAGAAACTTATTTTGATTGCTTCTGGTTTAGATGTCACTGAGAAATTTAACTGTTCCAAACCAGATGTAGGTGAGCTTTCCAGGATGTGCATTCTCTTGGATACCATCTGATGGCTTCTCAACTTAGGACTCTTTCGCTGTCTCCAGTCCACATACCTGCAGCAACTACAAGGGCTTGCCAGCCCAGATCATAAAGAAAACTTTAACCATTTGGTCAAGGCTTGGCTTTGTTTTGGGGTTTTGCTGTGCACTGACCTTGAGTTCCTCTGTTCAGGATATGTCCTGAGGAGGCTATGCAATTGCCTTCACTCAAGTGGTGTCCCCCAAGATTAGTCAGACTGGTGAGGTTGTCTGGTTCCATTGGAATGCCCTGCAACTCTTATCCTCCACTTGCCACATTTTCCAATAATAAAGCCAGTTGTAGTGCCCGTTTGAAGTCCAGTTGGGCTTCAGATCGTAGCCCTTTTGCATGGTTACATCATTAATCCCACAAACCAAACGGTCTTTCAGCATCGCATTAAGGGTTAAACCAAAGTCACATGCTTTTGCCAATCTTCTTAACCTAGTCAAAAATTCCAAAATGGATTCCCACGGTTCTCAAACTACCAACTAAAACCAATAGTGTCTCAGAATTAGAGGCGGCTTTGGGGTCGTAATATTCCATAACTAAATCTGTCAACTCTTGAAAAGTTTTAATATCTGGTGCCTCAGGGAAAGACAGGCTCCTCGTAACTGCTAAAGCTATGGGCCCACAAGCTGTCAGGTGAATTACTCCTCACTTCTCATCTGCCCCAACATCATTCACCCGGAAAAAGTAGTGTATTCTTTCCACATACTGGGGCCAGTCTTCGATGGCAGGATCAAACAAGTCATGCTTCCCAGGGAACAGCATGATGTCAGAAATGCTTACCCCAACTCAAAGACAACTGTTGCGAGCAACTTTCTTCAGGAGCATGCTTTACTCTTGTCACCACTGAAATAACCCCACAGAAGCTGGTATCCTGTCACCAAGTCACCCTCTGACACTGATCCAGCTCCCTCAGGATGTCTGACACTCCTGTTTTTATCTGTCAGCCAGGGTTTGCTGATTGGACCAGATTAACAGTCCCAATCAGGGAACTCATATTCTATGAGGTCCACCTAGTTGACTTCATTACAATTGCTACAATTGCTACAATAGCAGGGTCTGGTGCCATGATCTCCTCAGGCAGTCAGAAGAACGAACGGGACTGCCCTTCTGCACACCATCCTCTTCACAGGACCTCCAAAGTGTAAAATTAACTTGCCTCTGTCCACCAGCTCCGGGGCAACTCACAGGAGCAAAGCAGAGTAGCTCTGCACTGACAGCCCACATCTTGGTGGATAACTGCATCTAAATATTGCACCTGCACTGGGAATCCCAGGAAGTCCCAGCATTGGAAAGTACTTCTGCCAATGGCGTGCGGAAGATATTGCAATTGGAATGCCATAGAGACATAGCATATATATAGCTAATAATGCAAACTGTGGAGAATAGTGTGAGAAAATGATGTGCAAAGAAAAAACGCTCCATGAAACACGCCAAAACTGACACTTAGCCAATTGATTGCTGGTAAATTTCAGCCCACAGCATCAGTCTTCACTAACTCACCCATGCTTGCCTGCCTGCTGTTAATGAGCTGATTAGTGGGGGATTGCACAAGTTTTCTCGCTGATGGGACTGGTGTGTTAGTCATCACCTAATTTGCTCGCCTACCACAATACAACTGAAAAAAGGAACTTTCTGACCCTTTACTGGTGGTCAAGTCTATATGGAGGGAGCAACTAATGAAGAGTAAACACAGGAGACATTTTGTTACAGATTTCCTCCTAGATTTGTTGAATTGAAAAAAAAATAGATTCATTGTTTAAAGTATGCTCGGAAGAATAAAAGCATCATAAAACGTGTTCATCTTCGTATATGACCTCTATAACAGTACATTTTAAATGTAATATTAGTTCAAGCAGTGAAACTATTTTAAGTCTTGCTACACTAGAGGAGGGTGAGGAGATCTTGCAACATAAGTGTAACCTCCCTAAGTCTAGGCTAAAAGCTCTGGGTTTGGGATCCATGCCAAAACTGTTGGGCATGTGGAAGGTTCATTAGTACTGTGGCCAAACAGTAGGGGGGGCCAAGGGTGGGGGGGGTCGGTCTCCTGGTCAGCCATCCTACAGAAGGCAATGCGCAAACCATTACAGCACTTCTCTCACAAACATGGACCGATCCAATGGAAATCCATGGCCCAATAATTGGAAATGAGGACCGCAGTAAAGACCAGCGGGAGGATGGGTCATTTGGAGAGCTGGTGCAGACATGAAAGGCCAAATGGCCTCGTTTCACACTGCAATTATCTGTGATTCTTTAACATGACTTTTCTTGTCTAGGTTTCTTTGGAGCAATTTTTTGGAACAGTTAATGCTAAATACATAATTAGGAAAGCCTCAAGGGAAGAGTAACTGAACTAAAGCATTGTATCTAAGGTACATGAACATAAAGTTAAGTTAACAGAGTCACTCAAGTACCCAGTGTTAATGGCTGTATCTGCTGATGTTAACTCCATTCCATAAAAGACTCAGCAATTCATCCAGACCAGCTCCCATCATGATATTATGTGCAGTTATGTCATTTAAAGCTAAAATTAACTGCTATTCCCTGGAACACTTAAAACAAGACCGATGGATTCCTTTAAATACAAGCAGTAACTCCAATCTTATGCACAGCAGCTAGAAATCATTTTACAGGCACATTAAAAAGCACAAAATTACACTGTTTGTACCACTGCAACATATTTAAGCTGCTGTTTCTGCTCATGGTTTAAGTGTTACCCCCACTCCATCACATTTTCTCATCTTTCACAGGAAACGATACCTCAAATTGGCAGGCAATTGCAGAACGACAATTATGCAACTGTGTTAGCATTCCTGATGTATAAAGGTAAGCCTGATAAAACATTATTAAAAATTTCCCACAGAAAGTAAGTCTGTTTGCATAGTTTTCCTATTAAAATATTCATTTTACTTCGCTGGGAAACAACATAAATGAAACACTCCATGAAAATCAAATCGTATGCTGGGAGAAAGATCTTCTGCATTCAAGATAGATTGTGATTATGAAGATTATCGAGAGCAGTTTTGAACAGTGAGATCACCAATCACACAGGCAATTTTATTCAATTATACTTCAATTCAAATACATTACAAAAAGAGAGAGAATGATAAGATGCACAGTGTCAAACCATCACAAAGAAACATTATCACTGTCAAGTCACAGAAAGTGCGGCACAGAAAGAGGCTATTTAACCCATCAAGTCTGCATCAACGCTTTTGCTAAGCAATCCCAGTTAGCCCAAATCTCCTGCTCAATTCTCTAATTCCATGCAATCTTTTTCTCAAGTATTTATTCGATTCTCCTCTGAAAGCATTTTTTCTCATTCACACGATGTGAGCATCGCTGGCTGGGTCAACATAGGGGAGGTGATGGTATTATCACTAGG
Organism: Rhincodon typus; assembly: GCF_021869965.1. Classification (NCBI taxonomy): domain Eukaryota; kingdom Metazoa; phylum Chordata; class Chondrichthyes; order Orectolobiformes; family Rhincodontidae; genus Rhincodon; species Rhincodon typus. Next base: position 31,816,029 of record NC_063362.1, read on the forward strand.
CTACTAATCCAGAGACAGAGGTAATGTTCTGCAGATGCGAGTTTGAACCCTACCACGGCAGATGGGGAAATTTGAATTCAATTTTCTTTTAAAAATCTGGAATTAAGAATCTGCTGAAGATCATGAAACCACCGCAGATTGTTGGAAAAAACCCATGTGGCTCACTCATGTCCTTCAGGGAAGGAAATCTGCCATCTTCATCTGGTCTGGCCCACGTGACTCCAGACCAACAGCAATGTGGTTGATTTTCAATTGCCCTCTGAACTGGCCTAGCAAGCCACTCAGATCAAGGGCAGCTAGCAACAGGTAATAAATACCGGCCAGCCAACAATGCCCACGCCCCATTAGTGAATATTAAAAAATGTATTGCCTATCTCTAGTTGCCCTTGAGAACAGGGTGCAAATCACTTTTTTTTACCGCTGCATTCCATTTGATGTAGGTTGACCCACATTGCCACTAGGAAGGGAGTTTGAGGATGTTGACTGATCAACACTAAAGGAGCGGTGATATTTTCCCAAGTCGAGATGGTTTGCGACTTGGAAGAAACTTGTAGGTGATGATATTCCCAAGCATTCGTGGCTCTTGTCCTTCGAGGCAGTGAAGGCCACAGATTTGTAAGGTGCTGCTAAAGGATTGAGGAGTTGCATCTGTTTCCACCAGGCAGTGTATCCTAAATATGAACTATTCGCTGTGCAAGAAAGGTTTTCTTATGGCATCTTCTCGGTTTCTTTCACCTTTTGCCTGAAATCTGTACTCTGGTTATCTGCCTTCCAGTCATTGGACACTGTATCTAAAGCACATGATTCTAAACATCTCTATCAAATTTTCTGTTAACTGTTTCTGCTCAAAGGAGAACAACCTCAGTTTCTGCAGTTGACCCATGTGACTATAATCCTAATGCCTGCACGACACGAGTAATTCTCTCTGCTTCTTGTTTGAAGCCTTCACAGCTTTCCTAAAACGTGGTGTCCAGAATTAGACATAATATTCTAGCTTGGGCTGAAATATTGTTGTATATTGGTTAAACATAATTTCCTGGCTTTTGATTTTTGAATCTATATTTATAAAGCCAAGGATTCATTATACTTTATTAACTGTATCGTCAACATGTCCAAACACATGCAAAGACTTGTGTGCAAGAACTTTCCTTTTTAAAATTATATCATTTGGAATGTATTCTCTCCTCACTGATTGCACTACAGTGTTAAATCTAGTACTTTTCAACATTGAATTTCATCTGCCACCTGCCTGCCCATTCTTTGTTGTCTTAAAGTCCATCACAATCTTCCTTGCATTTTATTACATTTGCAAGTTTTGTTGTCACCTGTAAGTTTCAAAATAGTGCACTGTACCCACCAGTTGAAGTATCAAGGATAGTAATAGTCCTAATATTAAACATTAGGTAAATTTCCTTCTTCTTGTTTGAGAAGCAGCTAACCATTCATCACAACTCTGCTTTCTATCCCTAACTAACTTTGTATCCATGTTACCTCCAGTCCTTGCTCAGGGGCTGAGTATTTCCAGCATTTTCTGTTTTTATTTGAGCTTTCATTGAGGAGTAGCAATCTAAAGAAAGGAATGAAGGTTGTAAAAACTGATGGGATCCAGATCAAGTTAGTAAATTGGATTCAAAATTGGTTTTGTGACTGGAGGCAAAGTGTGATGCTCAGCAGTTGTTAGTGTGACCGGAGCCTCTTTCCAGCGGTGTACTGCAAGGTTAGGTGGTGGGACCTTCACTTTGTGAGTGTACATTAACGATCTAGATATGAATCTAAGAGGTTTAATCACTAAGTTCACAGGTGACACAAAACTTAGAAGAGTTTCAATAGCAAAGAGGAAAGCCTTAGTCGCCAGGGTGATATAGATTGGCTAGTAGATGGGTTGAACTGAGGCAGGTGGAGTTTAATCCTGAAAAGTCTGAGCTGATGCATTTGGGAGGACGAACAAAGCAGGGGAAGTACAGAGGATCAAAGGGGCCTTGGTGTCCATGGATCACTCAGGGTGAACAGGCTGGTTAAAAATGCATGTGGAATAATTGCCTTTATTTGTTGAGGTATTGAATACAAGAGCAGGGAGACTATGATGGAGCTCTATAATAGCTTAGTTACTACTGTGTATTGTTCCGGTCCCCACACTATGGGAAGAATGTCATTGTACTGGAGATGATACAGTGGAGATTTCTCATGACGTGCCTGGGCTGGAGTATTTCAGCTATGAAGAGAGGCTAGACAGGTTGGGTTGTTTCAGTTAGAGCAGAGAAGCTTAGGCAGGGATCTGATTGAGCTCTACAAAATTATGAGGGTCATAGATTGAACGGATAGGAAGAAGTTTGTTCCCTTAGTACAAGGGGGTCAATAACCAGGAGACACAGATTTAAAGTAAAGGGTAGGAGGTTAAGAGAGAATTTAAGGAAAAACTTGTTTTCACCCAGAAAGTGATGGGTGACTGGAACTCATCGCCTGAAACAGTGGTAGAGGCAGGAACCATATCAACATTTAAGAACAAAGCATATCAGGCTACAGGTTAAGTGCTCAGAAATGGAAATGGATTAGATAGGTGCTGGCGACCAGCATGGACGCTATGGGCCAAAGGGCCTGTTTCCACTCTGTAAACTGCTATGACTTGAAACTCAATGTTACGTGCCACACCGTTTAGAACGAAGCACGTTCACTATGTTGATCAGAAAGTTCATATTCCCCCCAACCCTTTAACCCACCATTGCAGGCGTAATAATGGCATTCCAGAATTATCTTCTGTCAACTGTGCAGTCAAACTACTTTTGTGCAATGGATGGGCACCAACGCCAGTATCAGCATAGCTGGGGCACACTCTCAGATTCGGAGAGGAGAGAATAGGGGTGAAATGTCAAGTGCTGAGCAGCAGGCCTGTGAGGTCCAACATTGAAATGTCTGAAGATGTAAAGTCTTAGCTTGCAGACTGGTAAACTGAGTTAAACTGTTCAATGTTCCTTTTGATTGAAATGAATGGAAACAAAAATCAGCTGCTTTTTATAAATGACAAACAGCAACACCAGTTCTGTGCTCAGGTGGCAAGTTGACAGCACGGTGGCTCGGTGGTTAGCACTGCTGCCTCACAGCGCCAGAGACCCAGGTTCAATTCTATCCTCGGGCAACTGTCTGTGTGGAGTTTGCACATTCTCCCTGTGTCTGTGTGGGTTTCCTCCAGGTGCCCCAGTTTCCCCCAAGAGTCCAAAGATGTGCAGGTTAGGTGGATTGGCCATGCTAAATTGCCCGTAGTGTTCAGGGAGGTGTAGATTAGGTGGGTTATAGGGGGATGGGTCTGGGTGGAATGTTCTGAGGTTCGGTGTGGACTTGTTGGGCCAAAGGGCCTGTTTCCACACTGTAGGGATTCAATGAAGAAGAAGGAGAAGAAGCAACATCAATATTTTGAGTCCCTATGAGAGCTCATTGGAGAACACACATTTGGAACATTATGTGCAGTCCTGGTACCCAACTGGCTGAGGATCTTTTCTTTTTATTATTCACTCTTGGGATTGGGTGTTGCGAGCTTGGCCAGCTTTTACTGCTCATCCATAGTTGCCCTTGAGAAGGTGGTGGTCAGCTGCTTTCTTAAACTGGTGCAGTCCATATGCTATAGGTTGATCCACAATGCCGTTACGGTGGGAAGTCCATGATTTTAACCTAGCAACAGTGAAGGAAGAGTGATATATTTCCAATCAGGATGTTGAGTGGCTTGGAAGGGAATTTACAGGTGGTGGTGTTCCCATGTATCCACTGCCCTTATCCTTCTAGATGGAAGTGGTCATGTGTCTGGAAGGTGCTGTCTAAGAATCTTGGGTGAATTTCTGCAGTGCATCGTGTAGATAGTACACACTGCTGCTACTGAGCATCAGTGGCGGAGTGTGTGGATGCTTGTGGATGTAGTGCCAATGAAGCGGGCTGCTTTGTCCTAGATGGTGTCCAGGTTCCCTAGTGTTGTTGGAACAGCATCCATCCAGACATGTGGGGAGTATTAAATCGTACTTCTGATTTGTGCCTTATAGATGCTAGACAAGCTTTGGAGAATCAGGAGGTGAGTTACTTGTTGCAGTATTCCTCGCCTCTGACCCGCCCTTGTAGCCACCATGTTTATGTGATGAGTCCAGTTGAGTTTCTGGTCAATGGTAACCCCAAGGATGTTGATAATTGGGGATTTGGTGATGGTACCACCATTGAATGTCAAGAGGTGGTGATTAGATTGTCTCTTATCGGTAATGGTCATTGCCTGCCATTTATATGGCAGCAAATGTTACTTGCCACATCAGCCCAAGCCTGGATATTCAGGTTTCATTGCATTTGAACATGGACTGCTTCGGTATCAGAGGAGTCGCGAATGGTGCTGAACATTGCGCAATCATCAGGGAACATCCCCACTTCTGACCTTATGATTGAGGGAAGGTACTTGATGAAGCAGCTGAAGATAATTGGGCCTAAGACAGGGTCTCCACAAGAGTTGTGAAGTGATCAGTCTTACTGATACTGTCATGGACAGATGTATTTGCAGCTGACAGATTGTTAAGGATGAGGTAAAATATGTTTTTTCTTCTTGTTGGATCCCCCACCACCTGCTGCACATCCAGTCTAGCAGCTATGTCCTTTAGGGCCCGACCAACTCGGTCAGTACTACTGCTGCCGAGCCACTCTTGGTGGTATACATTTAAATCCACCACCCAAAGCACATTTTGTGCCCTTGCCACCCTCAGTATTGTCCAACATGGAAGAGTACGGATTCAACAGCCAAGGGAGGGCGGTATGCAGGTTTCCTTGTCCATGTTTAATCTGAACCATGAGATTTCATGGGGTTCGTGGTCAATGTTGAGGATTCCCAGGGCGACTCCCTCCCGAAGGTATACCACTGTGCCACTACCTCTGGGTCATTGTCTGTACGGTATGATTGTGAATGTGTCATGCTGTTGCTTGCCTAGTCCGAGAGTCAGCTCTACCAATTTTGGCACAGGCCCCCAGATATTACTAAGGAGGACTTTGCAGGATCGACAGAACTGTTTCTGCTGCTGTCTTTTCCAATGCCTCGGTCGATGCCATGTGTTCCATTTGGTTTCATTTCTTTGATGAGGTTTCTTAACAAGTGGAGTCACATGTTGACCAGACCAGGTGAGGATGGCAGATTTCCTTCCTTGGAGGACATTCGTAAGCCAGATGGGTTTTTTTTTCAAACAACTGACAATAATTTCATTATCTTCAACCGATCAACACTAAAGGAGCGGTGATATTTTCCCAAGTCAAGATGGTTTGTGACTTGGAAGATTCTTAATTCCAAATTTTTTTTGGAATTCAAATCCCACCATCTGCCATGGCAGGATTGGAGCTTGGGTCCCCAGAACATTACATGAGTTTCTCAATTAATAGTCTAATGATAATACCACCTGACTATTGCCACCTCTTCGTGATACCTGACGAAGTGTTCTGAGCACAATAACCATGATCATTCGGAGCTTGTCACTTAAATTATGAAGAGGAAACTGAATTACTTTGATTGGAGCAAAGAGGAGGTATATAACATGTTTCAAATGCTGAGATTTGTGAATATTGTAAACATAAGCAGATGCTAAATATGGTCTTTAACACCAAAACAAGAGATGTTAACTGAAACAAGTTTCAACATTAAAGATCAAAACAATCTTGTTCCCCTCAAAAACCATGGAGATATAAGGCTGATTCTACAATAAAGTAAATGAGAATTCATTTTTAAAAAGGCAGATAATTTCATATTTCAGAATGAACTGATAAGTTATTAAGATAGACATAGATCACCATGAAATACAGAAGTTCCTGCACTTGTGGAAAAGGTTATCTGTCATCTACAAAGACAATTGGTTGAAGTTTTATATGGTTTATGCACATTATCAAGTATTTCATAAAGAGAGTTGGGGAGAAACATTCCTGCTTTTGCAGTATGTCTGTCACTGGTCATCTCTTGAAGATTAACTGGCTTTGGTTGAGGACAAAATGTACATAGTCTGTGAAAATAAATTGACTTTCATGAACCTGGTGACCTTTACTCACTCAATATTTTCTTCTGTTATTCAGAAGTGTAAGAGGTGAATGGGGATTCAGTGGCCTTTATTCCATATTGTTTAACAGGAAATCTAGCTACATAGCAATAACATCTCATTTCTCAATGCATGCATTAAGCAATGCGAGCTGCAGTAAAGTAACAACTGTGTTTGTAAAAGGTTCATTGGATTTGCTACATCTGACATCAAATTAAGAGTATCAGGAATTTTTATAGTCAATACATTTTAGCTTTACATTACTGAGTTGTGATTGTATGTGCCTAAAGAAGTAATTGGAAACGGCCCAGTGACCTGTAGCAATGATGAAATGCTATAACATTCTAATTAATTAATCAGAAATGTTCTATAAAGACTCTAAACATGATACTTTGCTTGATTACATTTTGTGCACTAAAATAGCACAAACCCTGCAAAACGTGTAAAGCAGAATTATCCAGGCAAACTGAATTACGGCAAGCATAAATAGGTCTATTTTGTACATTAGAGTTTAAGGCCCTTCATGAATTACTTAGCAGGTCATAAATTAGTTCAAACACTTGCAAACATTTAGCTGTTTTGCTGAACGTACCAAGACTTCTCACTCGTCACACTCATCATTTAATGAACCATGCAATAGTGCCACCTAATGTCACTGAGATGAAACTTCAGGAGTAGAAAGTCACTTTCCTTCAGTAAAGAGATAACAAGGTGTAGAGCTGGATGAACACAGCAGGCTAAGCAGCATCAGAGGAGCAGGAAGGCTGACGTTTCGGGCCTAGACCCTTCTTCAGAAAATATATCAAATTCCTTGCTAAAATCCATACACACCACATCCACAGCTCTGCCTTCATCGATGTGTTTTGTCACATCCTTAAAGAATTCAATCAGGCTGGTGAGGCATGACCTGCCCCTCACAAAGCCATGCTGACTATTTCTAATCAAACTGTGCTTTTCCAAATAATCATAAATACTATCTCTCAGAATCCTCTCCGATAATTTGCCACCACAGAAGTAAGATTGACTGAAGTAAGATTTTCTGAAGAAGGGTCCAGGTCCAAAAAGTCAGCCTTCCTGCTCCTCTGATGCTGCTTGGCCTGCTGTGTTCATCCAGCTCTACACCTTGTTATCTCAGATTCTCCAGCATCTGCAGTTCCCACTATCTCTGAAACAACTTCCTTCAGTAAAGTATCTTAACAAATCGCACAAGCCTCCTAGAGTCATCAATGGTGAATAAAACTCATTCTGAGGCTTTAAATAACATTTATAGCATTAACTCTATATGCGACTGTCCCCTATGAGGTATCCATTCAATACAGCAGGGTCACATTAGGTAATGGATACATGAGCTTCACAACTCCAAAGCTCACTTATACCAACAATAGCAGTGTGTCTAACAAACAACAAATCTCTTTGTGCTCAAATCAGAATGATTAGACATCTTCAAACACATGGCATCTAAAGCTAAACTCAATGAATTCCAGTTCACCTCATGATTATCTTTGACTGCGAAGGATGAAGGCACAATATTAACTATTAAATGGAGTGGCGCCAGTCAACAACCAATGCCCACCCTCAAAAATGGCACAGGCAGATACTGAGAGCGTCTGTTCCTTTGGTGGAATAATATCTAGTTTAGGAATATCAAAAAGGCAAGGAAAGTTCTATACTGTAGCCACCAACCTGGATCTTCTTGCAGTGATTGTAAATTCAGCTGGCTGGAGTTATACTCCTAACTGCCTTGCTTCAGGTCAAACTGAGGTGTTACAGAGGGATGGTCAACACTTCTCTGATAATTAAAACCGAAATACCCAGAGGATAGATAAGTCCTCTGGGCCAGACGGAATATATCCAAGGTTGCTGCGGGATGCAAGGGAAGAGATTGCTGCCCCTTTGGCAATGATCTGTGTATCCTCACTATCCACTGGAGTAGTACCAGATGACTAGAGGGTGGAAAATGTCATATTCTTGTTCAAGAAAGGGAATAGGGATAATCCTGGGAATTAGAGACCAGTCAATCTTACTTCTGTGGTGGCAAATTATCGGAGAGGATTCTGAGAGATAGTATTTATGATTATTTGGAAAAGCACAGTTTGATTAGAAATAGTCAGCATGGCTTTGTGAGGGGCAGGTCATGCCTCAAAAGCCTGATTGAATTCTTTAAGGATGTGACAAAACACATCGATGAAGGCAGAGCTGTGGATGTGGTGTGTATGGATTTTAGCAAGGCATTTGATAAGGTTCCCCATGGTAGGCTCATTCAGAAAGTAAGGAAGCATGGGATTCAGGGAAATTTGGCTGTCTGGATACAAAACTGGCTGTCCGATAGAAGACAGAGGGTGGTAGTAGATGGAAAGTAATCAGCCTGGAGCTCGGTGACCAGTGGTGTTCCACAGGAATCTGTTCTGGGATCTCTGCTCTTCATGATCTTTATAAATGACTTGGATGAGGAAGTGGAAGGGTGGGTTAGTAAGTTTGCCGATGATATGAAGGTTGGTGGAGTTGTAGATAGTGGGGAGGGCTGTTGTAGGTTGGAACGGGACATTGACAGGATGCAGAGCTGGGCAAAGAAGTGGCAGATTGAATTCAACCCAGAAAAGTGTGAAGTGATTCATTTTGGAAGGTCGAATTTGAATGCAGAATACAGGGTTAATGGCAGGATTCTTGGCAGTGCGGAGGAACAGAGGGATCTTGGGGTCCATGTCCATAGGTCCCTCAAAGTTGCTACCCAAGTTGATAGGGTTGTTAAGAAGGCGTGTGGTGTGGTGGCTTTCATTGGCAGGGGAATTGAGTTTAAGAGGAATTGAGTTTAAGGTTATGCTGCAGCTCTATAAAACTCTGGTTAGACCACACTTGGAATATTGTGTTCAGTTCTGGTCACCTCATTATAGGAAGGATGTGGAAGCTTTAGAGAGGGTGCAGAGGAGATTTACCAGGATGTTGCCTGGACTGGAGGGCAGGTCTTATGAGGATAGGTTGAGGGAGCTCAGGCTTTTTTCATTGGAGCGAAGAAGGCTGAGAAATGACTTGACAGAGGTGCACAAGATAATGAGAGGCATAGATAGAGTGGATACCCAGAGACTTTTTCCCAGGGCAGAAATGACTATTACGAGGGGGCATAATTTTAAAGTGATTGGAGGAAGGTATAGGGGAGATGTCAGAGGTAGGTTCTTCACACAGAGCGTGGTGGGCCTGTGGAATACGCTGCCGGCAGTGATAATGGAGTCAGATACTTTAGAGACATTTAAGCGACTCTTGAATAGGCACATGGATGATAGTAAAATGTAGGGTATGCAGGGTAGTCTGATCTTAGTAGGATAATAGGTCGGCACAACATTGTGAGCCGAAGGGCCTGTACTGTTCTATGTTTTGTGTTCAGAAGCTCACCTTGCCTTGTAATCCGTTAAAGAAAGTGTGAAAAGTGATATAACCTGCTTCTCACCCCCCAATCTGTTGTAAAGGAGTGGTTAAATGAAAGAAATCCCTGATACTCACTTTATAAGCAGCGAGTAACAATTTATTTATCTAACTGTAACAGTAAACAAATTACAGATCTACTAACAAACCAAACAATTCCCCCCTTAATTACCAACTATTCCTGAATAAAACAAAATTCTAATGGTATGCAGTTCCAATAAATATAAAAGTCTCATGTATATGAACGAAAGTAATTAGAAAGAAAAAAATTAAAACTTAGTCTATCAAAATTACAGCTAGGATAAGTCTTCCGGAATGTTCTTTGCCTTCTGTGTTGTTTTCCATTCAGACCGCCTTTTTCCATCGAACTCGTGTGTCAGGAAGACTAGCTAACAGTGCTGTAGCACATTTAGTTAGATGGTGCTTACTCTGAGAGTTGAGATTTGTGAGAGCCAGTGAGTTTCTCTTCAGATGGTAGTTCATTCTCTCACACACTCACTTTCAAATAAGCTTTGCTTTTTTACCCTGAATGACCTATCAATTTCTTAGAATAGGATTAGTCCTGGGTTGTCAAAATCATCTGATATAAATTTAATTGGGTTTCGGTATCTAGGGCCTTGTTTAAATTAATCGGCTAAATTCAAAAACCTTTGTCTTGGTAAAAATGCTGCTTTGCCTCCTAACAGTATAGCCGTTCTGAAACAATGTTTCTATTTCAAGAACTATCCATGCATCTGCTGCTGCCTGCAGATTTTTTCAATCTCCAAACCTAGAAAAGCACATCATCTTTTAAAGAGACCACACACTCTTGCCCCCTATCATTTTACAAACAAATTCTATTGTCCTGCCTTCCAATTCACAAATACTATACCCAACTGCAAGAGAACTCAGAACATGTATCTTTGGATGCATGTACAACGCTTCACTCTGTGATACACTAAAAGATATGAGTTTTCAAACAAAGTCCAAGTCCACACTTTTGATGACAGTTTTATTTCAGTTCCCCACATTCCATACACGTTTGGCCCTACTGGTTACTAGCTCCCGTATTTACATAACTAATTCACATCAAGTTCACTCTCAATTAACATATCCATCACTTAATATCTCATTCTACTAGGTCTCAAGCATCCCTTCAGACACGTTAGATGATAACAGTCCTGGGATTTAATTTCCCACTTTGAAAAAGACTAGCAATAAAATCTGAGATAGTAGGAACTGCAGATGCTGGAGAATCCGAGACAACAAGGTGCAGGGCTGGATGAACACAGCAGGCCAAGCAGCATCATAGGAGCAGAGAGGCTTCCGAGACAACAAGGTGCAGGGCTGGATGAACACAGCAGGCCAAGCAGCATCATAGGAGCAGAGAGGCTCAATAAAATCTATTCTTTTATAATACTGACAGATTTTGCGCAATATCAAATTCTAATTCAGTGGACACATTTAAATTATAACTTTCAACTGGGCTGCAAATAAAAAAATCTCTCGTCCAAAGGCTCTTTGTTTACTGAATTCAGGAAATAGATCTAGACCTGACTCCGATCTCTACTGTTACCTTCGAATCCATGGTCACCATTGCTGGTATAACTCCATTCCTAAAAAAAGTGCAACTCCCATCAGACCAGGAAAACAAAACAGAACAACCAAGAAGATTTCAAACATCGAAGGAAATAGAAATAACACAGTGTGGTGCTGGAGGAACACAGCAGGCCAGGCAGCATTAGAGGAGAAGGAAAGTTGACGTTTTGGATTGGGACCCTTCTTCAGAAATGGGGAGAGGGAAGGGAGCTCAGAAATAAATAGAGAGATGAGGGGTGGGGCTGGGGAAGGTAGGTGGGACAGTGATAGTGGAGTGGTAGGGATTGGTCAGTGAGGTGGGAGTAGCAGATAGGTGGGAGAGAAGATGGACAGGTTGTGTCAGGTGAAGGAGGAGGAGATGAGAGGGAGGGTTGGACATGGGATGAGGCCAGGGGTGGGGAGATTTTAAAACTGGTGAATTCCATGTTTAAGCCATCGGGCTATTGGGTCCCAAGGCAGAATATGGGGTGCTGAACCTCCAGTTTTGCAGGTGCTGTCATTGTGACACTGGAGGAGGCCCAGGATGGAAATGTCACCCAGGGAGTGGGAGGGAGAGTTAAAATGGTTCGCGACCAGCATCGCCAGCTCCCGACATGGCCTCCTGTACAGCGGTGAGACCAAGTGTAGACTCGGAGATCATTTTGAGGAGCATCTGCACTCTGTGTGCACCAAACCACAACAACTTCCAGTTGTGAACCATTTTAACTCCCCTTCTCACTTCCACTCCCACTCCCTGGGTGACATGTCCATCCTGGGCCTCCTCCAGTGTCACAATGACGCCATTCACAAACTGGAGGAGCAGCACTTCATATTCCGCCTCGGGAGCCTACATCCCAATGGTCTAAACGTGGATTTTACCAGTTTCAAAATCTCCCCACGCTCGGCCTCATCCCATGACTAACCCTCCCTCTTATTCCTGCCTCCTTGACCTGACACAACCTGTCCATCTTCTCTCCCACCTCACTGACCAATCCCCACCACTGCCTACCTGCACTCACCTATCACCATCCCACCTAACTTCCCTAGCCCCACCCCTCCACCCTCTATTTATTTCTGAGCTCTCTTCGCCCTCCCCATTTCTGAAGAAGGGTCCCAACCCAAAACATCAACTTTCCTGCTCCTCTGATGCTGCCTGGCCTGCTGTGTTCCTCCAGCTCCATACTGTGTTATCACTGACTCAGGCACCTGCAGTTCCTGCTATCTCTGAAGGAAATAGAAAGTTTGGTTCAACATTATAAGTTGTATCACAGCCACCATTGCATGATAAAATCAGGAATGCAATATTTGGATTTAATGGTGTCCTTGTAAGTCATTTAAATGCAGGAAACAGACCCATTTTACACCAGAATTATATGGATCTACACAATCAATTTGTAACATATGACTAAGATAGTGCAGAGCTGGATGAACACAGCAGGCCAAGCAGCATCACAGGAGCAGGAAGGCTGACGTTTCGGGCCTAGACCCTTCCTGCTGTGTTCATCCAGCTCGGCACCTTGTTGTCTCGGATTCTCCAGCATCTGCAGTTCCTACTATCTCTGACTAAGATAGTGTTTGCTTGTGTTTTCAACAAGGTGAGATTTAGAATATAGCTGGATTATCTCTGGCAGGAGCTAACTGATACTGGACAGATGACTTTCAAAATACAAGAACCAAAATTAATAGTTGTATCAAATATTCACAATCACAATATGTCCTATCTGTATTCTTTTAACTGGACTTGAAAAATACATTTTAACAGGATGTCATCAAACATGCGCCAAACATATAATGCAACTGAGAATGAAATGAAAATACAATTTCCAAAAATTAGATATAAAAAAAAAATCCACAGTGGATTGATCAACATTCAATTAAGGTCAGTGATTATTTCAGGATTAACCCTTGTATGGCAGCCAAACACACTTCCAAACTGACAGGGGGGTGGTGAGGATATTCACAAATGTATGGTCCCAGCATTTCCTATTTAACTGTGATAGGTTAAATCCCAGATAAATATTGTCAAATATCAGTTGTGTCATAGTTTGTAGAAAACACTGCCAGAAACCCATCATGAGGACATTGCAGGCAAACCAAATCATAGACTCACCTTCCTATCTGCTCCTGTGGAGTTGGAGAACACATATTCCAGGTGGAAAACTATAGCAAACATTGGCAGTTTTACCATTTCTGTGAGCTGGATACGACTCCTAAGGATCAGGGACGTTTTTTGCGAACTGTGGTTAGAAAAGAAACACAAGCCACTTTTTGTTATAAAACTTTTCCATTATTCACAGCCGTAAGTGGCTTGCAGTCCAGACTGATTTAAAGGCAACAAGTTAACCCTGTTCTGTTTGGCTAACACCCATCATTTCAGTGTTTGCACAGAAAGTGTGCTGTACTACAAACAAGGAGTCTTCTAATAACCAATTAACACTCTGTCCTTTGACCCCCTTCTCCAAAATGTATGCTCAAGTAAATGTTCCTTTTCTGATTAGACATAGAACTCCAAGTCATTTTCTTTTACATGCTTATAAGAAGAGACAAGATTACAAAAATGCATTTAAAATCCTGGGTCCATTTACTATTGAATCACAGTTGTACTCAATATCGAATTCATGGCATTTTAATGAATTTTTCTGCAATAATTCCTCACTGTCTGCACAAGGGTGAACACATTTCCAATACTCTTAGTCTCCAACTATGACTAAAGAGCCAAACATAATTAATCTTGACCATACGACGTTGGAAAAGGACAGAAACCATTTGCTTCTACGATGCTTCTCAGTTAGAGGTTTCAAGTTCATTACTTTTGGACCATCAAAATAAATACGGGATTTGGGTCAGAGGTGTAGTGTGCAATTTGCAACTAGCAATGGAGGAATCTAGCTGGCCACTGCATTTTATATATGATTTGCTCACTGCAAGGTAAGCGTCTAATGTTCTGCTTTCTTAAAACTTTTTTAAAATATGCTTCGCAGCGAATTTAGGAAGTGCTCAGCAGGTCCACATAAGCATCTTTTAAATGTAGCTTGAGCCCACACTACAGTTAGGGTTTACATGAGGTAGAATCCAATCCAGCCAGACAACTTTCAAAAAAGGATTTTGTGTTGTTGCATTCCACAGGCAGATCAGAATCCGATTCCAAAGTATACTACCCATTCTTATCTTGATATGTGGCAGATACAGGGTGAATGAATTGCGAATGCAGAAGTACAATTAAAAACTCAAATCAGCATTTTATAACAGACAGACGGTCTAGGTTTTCCTTAAAATTCTGCACAGCTGCGCAAGTAAATTGCAGAAATAAAACAAATTGCTCTACATTAGTGGAACACAGGGAACAGTGCATGACACAGAACTATGCAAAACAGCCCAACACCACACAGTGTGCGTTCCACTGAATTAAGTTGTCCATCACAGACTTTCTAAAGATGTATCTCTTTTGTTCAAGTTGAATTATATCAGTCAGTGGTAGGCTTCCTGACATTCTTTTAGTTGCTTAGTCTGCCATTCAATGCCTTATCTTAATTGGCTCCAAGTCCCATCAATTAAATGCAATCTGTATGGAGTTATCATTTAGCAACAAATTGTTCTTGAACATAAGACCTAAAGCATAGCAGTAGAAGTAGGCCATTTGGCCCATCAAGTCGTGGTGGATCTGATAATCCTCAATATCACTTGCCTGCCTTTTCCCCATTATCCTTGACACCCATACGGATTAAAAATCTGCCCATCCTGGTCTTGAATATTCTTAATAAACCAGCTTCAACAGGTCTCCCACCTCCTGAAAGAATAATTTCTCCTTATCCTTGTCTTAAATGGTGATGCTAACTGAGATTATGGCTTCTGGTCCTAGAATCTCCCAAGGGGATACAACCTCTCTACATCTATCCTGTCAAGGCCCCTAAGAAACTTATACATTACATGGAGGTCTCTTTTTATTCTTCTCAACTCCAATGAGTACAAAATCAATCTATGCAACCTCTCTTCAAAAGAAAATCCCTTAATACCAGAATCAACTGAGTGAACCTTCTCTGGACTGTCTCTAATGTCGGTGTATCTTCCTTTGATATAGGAACCAAAACTGTTCACTGTGCTCCAGCTGTAATCTGACTGGTATCTTGTATAGGTTTAGCCAGTCTTCCCTATTTTTATACTCCATTCCCTTTGAAATAAAGGACAATTGTCCATCTGGTTTCCAAATATCTGCTGAACTTGGACACTAACATTTTATGATTTACGCATGAGGACCCCCAAATCCCTCTGTTCTGCAGCTTTCTTCATTAAAATAACATTCAGCTCTTCTAATCTTCCTGCCAAAGAGCATTACTTCATATTTTCCCCACAGTATACTCCATCTGCCAAGTTTTAGCTCACTCACTTAACCTGTCAATATTCCTCTACAGACTCTTTCAGTCATCCTCACCACTTCCCACCTATTTTTTGGGTCTTCCATTCACTTTCTACATCAAAGTCATTAATACATGCTGTAAATAATTGCAGCCCAGCACTGATCCCTGTGGCACTCCACTGATATAGGTTGCCATCATGAAAATACCCCCTTTATCCAAACTTTCTGTCTCCTATTTGTTAGCCAATCCACTATCCATGCTAATATGCTACCTCCAGTACATTGGTTCTTATCTTATTGAGTAACCTTATGTGCAGTACTCTATAGTGAGTGCTTGTCGTCAAATATCCTCCTTCAAGAGGTGGCTGTAAATTCTACACCACCACCCCCATTCCTGCATGAAAACCTACCTCTCCCGCAACCCATTCACATTTATTGTAAGAAAGTTAGTTCAAGGATCAATTTTGAATGACCACCAGCACTCGAGATTAAGATTCCACTTCCCCCAGGTCACAAATCGTATCTAGGATCTTCTAGCATAGCTTAGTGCTCCGCTGACTGGTATTTTTAACTTTCACAAACTTGGACATCTTAAAGAAGAGAACTATAGGCTTTGTACGGTTTTAAACATTTATCTGGATTTTTAAAAATCATCGCACCAAAATGAGAAATAACATCACACGGATGTAGCAGAGGGGGAGGTGATGGCCTAGTGGCATTATCACTGGACTGTTAATCCAGAGACCAGACAACATTCTGGGGACCCAGGTTAACAAATCCTGCCGCAGCAGATGGTGGAATTTGAATTCAATAAATATCTGGAATTAAGAATCAAATGATTATTGTGAATTCATTGTCGATTGTTGGTAAAAACCCATCCAGTTCGCTAATGTCCTTTAGTGAAGGAAACTGTCATCCTTACCTGGTCTGGCCTACATGTGACTCCAGACCCACGGCAATGTGGTTGACTCTTAACTGCCCTGTGGGCAATTAGGGATGGGCAATAAATGCTGCCTAGCCACTGATACCCTCATCCTGTGAGGAAAAAAAAATTTAAAGAAAATCTTCACCACATGAACTGCAGAAGATCAAGAAGGCAGCTCAACACCACTTTCACAAAAGAAGGTTAGAGATGGACTATAAAGGCTGATCTTGCCAACAATTTCTATGCCCTGCTGATGCATTTAAGCAAAGCACAAAGACATTAGTCTCACACCCAGATCAATGTCCATAAATGCAGTAAACGCTGCAAAATTTTGAAGGACCAAGAAAATGTGTGGCATTGTCACAAAATCTAAGAATGAATGAATCAAATCAGCATGGAATTGAATGTGTGTAACGATTTGGAATAAGACCTCCTTTAAGATCATGTTTGAACTTGTACTGCAGAAAAGTGTGATTATCACACCATTACACAAAGCACCAGCAGTTTATTAATTCTTACCAACAACCATCACAGTGTATTCACAATTTCATTTACTTATGAGTTATGGACCTTTCACATAATGATGAGAACTACCATAACTCACTGTCACTTGTGTAATATCCCCCATCAACCTTATAGCAGCAATTGAAAATATTTTTAATCTTTTTCTGAGCTCCCAGAAGCAAAAACTAAAGTAACTCAATATGTAATCACTGGGGAACAGCCCATATAACTCCATTTATGATACTCTTCTATCTCTGGAGTAATTCACTTGCAGATTCCAGATATCCTTCTTGAAGACTGCCATACTGAGCTGTCTCTAATTGATTTTCTGTAGGTACCAAGATGCACATCACAATACATGTGACAGCAGAATGAGAAGATCAAAAGTGGTCTTGATTTAAAAAACTTATGTGGAGTTGGAGTTGTTTCATGAAAGCAAAATATAAGTTAGATAGTATGCCATCTTTGTGCCTTAACAATGATTAACATCTTTGAACAGAACCAGAGTAAAACAGCCCATATCTTTTGCATTTGTAATATATTTCACCTCATTGACAATAAACTTTACCTTTTGGAGAGGATCCTGGATTTTCCTTGCACCGTCCCAGGTATTAAAACTACTACCTGCGGCTTCTGAATGTAGCACCAGCCATTGTGAACACAAACATGCAGCCTTCGCTCTTGAATGACAACCATGCTTCCATCAGAAACTTGATTATTCTATAAAACAAAGACAAAACAGACATCTGTACTTCATAGCCAAACACGAACATGGTGGATTACTAAAATGAAAGTGAGGTTGTTGACTTGCTCGCTGAACTGGCTTGTTTTCCAAAACAAACCAGCTCGGAGAGCAAGTCAACAACCTCACCCACAACCCGAGCTACAAACTTTGCAAAAACCTTAAAAAATGAAAGTGTATCATCACAGATGCAGCAACTCTGGAATAAACACAAGAGACTGGAAAACACTCAGCAGATCAGATAGCATCCTTGGAGAGACCGTGAGAAAAAAAAAGTTAAATGTTTCACAAAGATAAAGCACTGCTTACTTTTCCAGATGAGAAAATTCTGAAAGTTAGACTCCAATGACCTATTCTAAGCCCATGTGCAATGAAAGTTAACCAGGCTATCCTAATACACCCCAAATATTAAATTGGAATACTGGCCTGCTCTTGGTTGGTCAACCAATAAACAAAGGCTACAAATAATAAAATACATTTTTAATTGTTTGCTTAACAACTTTTAGTTACCAGCATTGGCCATGAAAATAGTTTTACCAACAGACAGGAAGATTAAATAAAAATGACTATGCTAATTTTGTTTAACGTTTATCAGTAGCGAGGACAGTGCAAAGAAATCTGGGAAAGTCTCAAGATGAATCAAGACTCAACATGAATAGTGCCTTTCAAAGGATGCAAGGGAACAAATAAGAAGTGGGAAAGCGCAGTAAATGATCACACTAAAAAATGTGTGTGTTTTGCATATGCTTTGCTTATCTCCAAAAATGTGCAGGGGTCAGTGTTGGACTAGGATGGACAAAGTCAGAAATCACACGACACCAGGTTATAGTCCAACGGGTTTATTTGAAATCACAAGCTTTCGGAGATGACAAAGGAGCAGCACTCCAAAAGCTTGAGATTTCAAATAAACCTGTTGGACTATAACCTGGTGTTGTGTGATTTCTGACTATCTCCAAAGAGATATTCCATTCAAACGTATTTGTAAAATTGGTTTCATGCAGCAGAGTGAGTTTAAATAGATTCTACAGCTGCCCCAATTAAACAGTTGACCAGTTGGATACTTTTACAGTCTACGTTACAGACATTTTAGTTACTAAAACCATCATACTTCAAATACAGCTAACATTACAAAATCTTGAGTTGAAAAATAAACATTGGAAATCTGAAATAAGCACTTCTCACTTTTGAAGCTAATCGCTATAACAGACAGACAGAGCTGCCAATCTGCGCACAGCAAAAACAAACAACAAAATAAATAGTCAATATACTTTTACTGCAATTGGATTGAAGGAAGAATTCAGTTAAAAAGCAGAACCTCATGCATGGTAATCTCAGATTATTGCCCAAGACAGCTGTTAATTAACACTGAAACAGACAGAGCAGGAAGATGTATACATGGCTGAAAGACTAGTATGGGAAAGAGAGGTACAATTCCATAGCAGTTTAGCAGCAGTACTGGGACAAGACACAGCTGGACCATTGCAAAAAGCCCCAGATGAACCAGAATGGGACCAGAGCAAGAGTAGGAAGGAGAAACAGAGCTGTAGATAGGACTTTAAACAAGAAAGGATGTGGCAAGGGAGCAATCTGGTGAAATATAATAACAACATGAAGTGAGAGAGAGAGAATGAGAGTTAAAGCCAAGGTCAATGACGAGGGAAACAAACAGTCACAGATCCAGTTGTAGAAGGTAAGTACAAAATGGCTTAATATAAAAAGTGATGGGGGTAATCACCTTTTAAAAAAATAAATTGCCTGTACAGAAATCTACGTGAAATATGAAACAAAACAGGAGAACTGGAGCATTAATGTTT
Organism: Rhincodon typus; assembly: GCF_021869965.1. Taxonomy (NCBI): domain Eukaryota; kingdom Metazoa; phylum Chordata; class Chondrichthyes; order Orectolobiformes; family Rhincodontidae; genus Rhincodon; species Rhincodon typus. The sequence continues at coordinate 31,835,374 of NC_063362.1, forward strand.
GTGTGCAGCGAGATGTTTAAGGTATAAAGACAACGTTATATTTGGAATATAATCTGGGAAAATGGAAGCATGAGCACATCTAGATTGCAGAGATAGAACCAGTTGATTTTCACAACTCAAAGTTCATCAGTGGAACTATGACGTGTTCAGTTATTAGTTGCTCAAGGTTATGTAACTTTTGGAAAAGCTGGATCTGATATTTCTGAGAGAGAGACTAGCACCAGGTGTCTTTGGGTTAAAAACACTGGCTAGCAACATCTGTTGGAGTTCAGTTGCAGTATCACAGAAGAGAGAAAGGAAAGCTGTACACTGTCCTCCTGAAAGTCTGCAAGTTAAGGCAGGTACCTCCCTCTCTTTCTCTGTCTGTCTGTCTGTGAATGGAAAGGAGAGAAGAATGTTTAACTCAAATAAATGACCCAGGTTCAACTGACCAGCTACCAAACTGAGATTCACTGTGATCAACAACAATGCTATTCAATCATCAAAAGCTAAGAGTATTGTGAGAAAGTCACCTTTTTCCACTGAACTGGTCTGGACTCTTGATCCACAGAATCTGTTCCTTTTGCCTATGTTTTCCATCCACGATATTTCTGCAGAATTGTCTATCTTGTCCATTTAAAAGGGATATAGCTTAAGTTTGCGTTTTAGTAATTAATCTTTTTTCCAATTTTTAAAGCACAAGTTCTTTGCAATAAATATGTTTTCTGTTCTTGGTTATCAACGAAACCTGACAAATTCCTTTTATCTTAGATTGTGATCAATAGTCAGGCAAATGAACCATCCTACTGATTAAACTGGTCATTTACAAATTTGGAACGATTCAAGGAAGAGTGAGGTATAATTACGAGCACATTCTTCTCATCAGGGTCATGACAAAGGGATGGCTTAAACATAGCTTTCTAAAGATTAGGACTAACAGTTAAATACTGCAGGACAATATTTATTTAGAAAGTACTGTAACACAATTTTCAAGTGTACCTAAAAATAAAGAGGGTATCCAACAACTGTGCTTATAATTCCAGCATTATTGGTATTTTTTTGTCTAGTTTAAGACTTTTAGAGGAAATTTATTTTATCTAAGATTGCTGCTCTCTTTCTCTTTAGTTATAAGTTAGTTTTAAGTAACTTCTATGTCACTTTGAAAAACAGAACTGCAAAAGTGATATTTATCTGAATAACATAAGATGTTTCTGTATGCATCTGTATAGCACTGTCATATCTGTTTTAAGGCTGTTCATAGCTTCCCATGCTTTCTGTCAAAATTGTTTCCAACTTTGCTTTTGGCAAAGATTCAAACTCCGTACCAGGTTCTTGTTTTACTGTATTTGTAACAGTAATTCTGTAACATGTTTAACACTTCAACTTCTGTACTAATTTGGTGATTTTTATTTACAAGGGGATACAAAAATAGGAAAGCAAGAACTAAATAATGCACAGGTAATGAAAAAAGTATGGCTGAAATATTTAATTATTTTGCCTTTGTATTTACAAGGTTTGACTGATAATGGCATATAGCACTCGCGTCATGCAATGCCAGACAATGACCATCTCTGAAAAGATATCCAAAGCAATTACCATCATTAAATGCCCAACCACCAAAATCCCAAGGATCACTGCTGGTAGAAAATGAACTGCATCACCCATAATGTGACTGTAAGGGCAGAGGTTGGGAATTCTGCAGCAAATGACTCATTTCTTGATCTACCAAAGTCTATCCACCATCTACATGGCACAAGTTCTAGAGCATTGAAATACACTCCATTTGCCTAGATGAATGCAGCTCCAACAATGAATGAAAAACCATCCAGGATAAAGCAACTCTTTTGAATGGGTGCCAGTCCACCACCTTATATCTTCACTTTGTCTCCAGTTGATAGATGGAGGAAAGGAACCCCGTGGAAGGTGAGAAGCTGCCAGAGGCGTAAGGGGGAAGGATGCTATTGACCACCAGCCATTTAATATAACATGGACAGGGTTAAATGGAACATATTTTAAACAAAATCACTCAATTGTTGAACACAGCTCATGCACTGGCACCAGTTTTCTGCAAAACTGATGCCCTTCAAGGGGATTCCCCTCACGATACCATTAAAGTCTCTGACTCCTGCTGAGGGGATCTATAGAGTTCCATGGAGGAACCCTTCAGAATTATTAACACCACAAACATGTCAGCCAATACTCATCATTCAAAGCATTTATCTCCAAGGTCTTCAACTTGAAGACAACTGTCTCATGACAGTTTTTCTTCCCCCTTTTCTTTCTTCTGTCCAGGACGTAAAGCAAAGCTCACATTATCATTGTTAGATTGACTCCAATGATACTTAAAAGAGATGCAGCGGTGATTGAAGTGGTCAAAAGCATTATCTTTTTTCGTTCAAAATGTAAATATTTGTATTACTTATGAAAGTTTACCAGCCAGTCGTACTGCAGACTCCAATTTATTTCACAGGCAATATGTTTTGCTGCATCCCTGCCTTTCTTTCAGTTTGAAGATGCTGTGCCTATAGTTTCATAAAACATTTTTTTATGAATACTTGATTTGTTCATGAGATGAATACAATGTTGTACATTTCAAATCATGACAGTCTGTGTAAAGATGCATTAGTAGCTTTTATCATTCCACAGACAGACACAAACATTTCCTTCTCCCAAGTTTGCATTTTGGTGCAGCATTTGCTTAAGACTCTAGAGATTTATCGAGGTGTTTTATTTATTAAAAATGTATGCAGCACTGGATGAATTATTCAGTTCAAAACAAGTGGGATAGATGGAATATGTTGTTAATGAAATGGAGAACTCAAAGGACCACTCATAGTAAGTCATGATTTGATGTTTTCTGCAGTAACCCGTCACCAGGACACAGATTCTTCACACCTAAAGGAAAAAAGTATTTAATGTTAAAGTTTTGGATGGGATCATGGGTGAAATAAAATGGCGAACCAGGGCAGTGTGAGATAAAGTTAGTACTTCAGAAAGGTCAAAAGATTCATGTGCCAGTGTATGATGCAAGGAATACACATATTTTATCTGAAATATAAACAGAAAAATGTGCTGCAGAGAATGAAATAGTTGTTTTTCTTTTATATAAATCAAATCAAAAATGGAATTACGTGGTGTTCACTTATTGGTTACAGTCAACAAGAATACAGTATCATCACCAAAAAACTAGAGAATTGTGAGAATGTCACTTCTTTCCACCCTTGCGGTTTGGACTCTTGACCCACAAGATTTTTTACTTTCTGAATTTATCTTCTATTCACAACAGTTCTGCAAAACTGCCTGTGTGGTCTGTTATATTTGTGAATTAAGATGTGTATTGTTGGATTTAAAGAGGGTGTAATTAAAGTTTGCATGTTAGCAATTAGTTTTGCATTTTACCACTTGCTAAAGGAGAAGTTTGCTCTGATACATGAGCTTTTGTTTTCTTGATGAAACCTTAGATTGGGACTAAATTCAGGCAACCTAACCATCCTGGTGATTAAACTGGTCATTTTCACATTTAGGACGACTCGTGGAAAATGAGACTTGATTTCCAGCATACTCTTCCCATCAGGGTTGTGATAACAGTTGAGAGTGAATCTCATGATGAGGTGAGAACAGTGCTTTATGGAATGCTAGATATCTAAGGGATATTATGTCAGGAATCATAACCACAAAGGGTGAAAATTTAATTGATATCTATGTGGAATAAATCAGAGTCAGAGATAAATTGCTAAGGAGGGAGATATGACTATGAAAACAAGGTTTGAGAGATAATTCAACAAAACAGGAAAGGAAATTGGAAACAATGGAAGTATACAAGGTGAAAGGGAAAAAACTGAAATCCCTTTGGATAGAACAGCAAAATAGCCTTAAGGTAAGCAATCCTCGCAAAGTCCTGACCATGAATTAAACAGAGTGACAAAAGCAAAATACTTCAGATTTGGAAATTCAAAATTAAAATACAAAATGCTCGAAACACTCAGCAGCACCCATGGGGACAGAAACAGAGTTAACTTTCAGGTCAATGACATTTGAGCAGAACACAAACAGAACATCAGTTAATTCAAGAGATAGTAGGAACTGCAGATGCTGGAGAATCTGAGATAACAAGGCGTAGAGCTGGATGAACACAGCAGGCCAAGCAGCATCAGAGGAGCAGGAAGAAGGGTCTAGGCCCGAAACGTCAGCTTTCCTGCTCCGCTGATGCTGCTTGGCCTGCTGTGTTCATCCAGCTCTACACCTTGTTATATCAGTTAGTTCAACGGCTGATCCCAAAATGAGGCCCAAAAGGAAGTTGGTTGTCATAAAGGATGCTTAGTCTTCATTCTTAAATCTTTGTTTCAAATGTTTGGCGCTAATATAATCCTAAGAAAAACAACTTACACCTTCATGACATTGTCAAACGTTGCTGGAGTTCAGAAGCGCACATCCGAGGAGGCATTTGGTTTCTACGTGGAGAGACAGCTAGACAGAGCAGTTGTGTGATAAGTGAGGTAGGCACTGAAAAGTGGTTAAATGATGAAAACTCAAAGTTGCCTCAAAGTATGCAACATCTTTAGTCCCTTAATCAACACTGTGACCTCATTATGCCAGAAAATGCAACTGAAGTTGATAGACATTCATTGAAGCACCCTGAACAATTTTCCATCCATCTCAATTTAGATCCCATTTATGGATACCATCAGTAAATCACCCAAGGCAATAATCAATATTACTTCTTAGAAGATATTGCAAAGAACAATAATGTCAATTACAGTAAGTGCACAATCGCAGCAGAACTCAATAACATACAAACCAACATGTGGCCAATGTGGTTTGCATCCAGCAAAGAAGTAGCTCACTCCACAATTGCAGGCTGTTGCTGTAAGTTAACAAAATCATATGCATAATGAAAACTGAGATGGCACTTATAACTTTCACCTCACTTAGCTGTAGAAGGCTGTGTCATTGAGAGCAACAATAAAGTCATAAAATGAAAGATCAAAGTGCTAATGAAGTAATACAAAGCAAAAGTGATTTTCAAAAGTGATTTTGAAAAGCTCAAAAGATTAACCATAGCTCTGCCCTACCTTAAGCAGTCGGTCTGCATTAAGCAATTCCACCAGCTCCTCTTCAAATTTCTCCAGTGTTGGGTAAAGTTGAAGGGACAGCTTGTCCAAGTTGCAAGTTACAGTCTTCATTAAACTGGGTTTCTTCAAAACATTGCCTTGAATCAAAATATAAACTGTTTTGTTATAAATCAATCTAAAGACATGCCACACTTACTCATTTAACCAATATACTTACAGAGATGTAACGAGTGAAGTAAATAATGTAAACACATGATTAGGTGCAATCGTTCAATGGATTCACACTTTTGATTCCTACAACAGAATGTTTCCACTTAATCAAAGGAGCCATTTTGTGCTGAACACATATTTCACCAATTCAGAAATATTATTCTACACTTCTAATTTCTTACTTTGAATAAGTACATAATATTCATTTTTATCAATCTATGTGAAATTCATCCAGTAATCGAACATCTGCAATGTCGACAACAAAGAGTGTTAGGGAAACTATTACATCCACTGGGAGTAACGTACTGGAAATTGAAGCGTACTATTCCCAGAGTTGTCACAAAAGTTAAAGATATTATAAAAGTACACAAAATTCCCCAATTTACTGTGTATTTAGACCCAGATTGACAGAAAGCACAGATCGGGTTCCTGGAGTCAACAAGAATGCCTATTAGTTACACATCAATTGAATCTAGCTACAGTTAAACAATTACAAATTGTCAACAAATAAATCTCCTCATTAACAGTCTAACCCCTTATAAAACTCCTCTGACATACATATGGACAGACACAGAGAGACATTAAAATGAAGGCAATGGATGGAGCGAAAGACACGAAAGACAGTTCAATGGTCCCTGTCCACAGGGTTCAATGAGATGATCCTTTTGGTTTATCAGGTCTTGCTGTTGCACAATCTTCCTTCTCCAATGTCTGTCTCTATGCTGTATGACTTAATGACTCTAATAGCTTGCAGGAGACACAGAGGCTGGGTCACATTTACAAAGTCTTTGACTTACTGGTTAAAAGCTACAGCAAATGATGGGGAGAAATAAACTGGCTTTCTGGAGGCTTGACCTTTTATTTCCACTGCAGAGAGAAGGTAAGCTCCGTCCTTCTCACAGGTCTAATGTCTTCTAGCTAAATGTTCACACCAGCAAGCTTTTCAGTTACATGGGAGCCAATCACATAGTTGTTGGCAGGTAGAAGGCTCAAGGCTGTGTAATATCATCAGATTGGGAGGAGCCTAAATCAGACTCGAACAATGACCCTTTCAGAATCATTAACTTATACAAATCCCCCTCCATGCTTTTATAGAGAATATAGTGAATATTCAGATCTATGACTATTTTTACTAACTTGACTCCTGCATCTGAACAACACATTGCATCCCATATGTCATGGCTCTCAGTTCCCAGTCTAGTCCATTTGCTCTTCCTGGTTAACAAAATTAACCTATTACTTATTATAAATCACAACATTCACCTCTCATTACTGTAGAGCTTAGGACAAGTCAAACCTGCTCTTCATAAAGGACAAGAAGATTTAACAAAATCGATCTGTCCCCTCCTCCACCACCAACACCTCCCACCTCTATCCTGACAACCACCACCACCATCTTGACCCACTGGTACACAAAGTATTTCAGCATGTGGAAGACCTTTTGAGTGATTTAGAGTGAGACTGTCCAATATTCAATTCATGATCAATGTTTTAAGATGAAACCAGTGTCACAGCTCACTGGGATAGTGCAACAGAAATCATACTCCATTATTTTCGCAATCATCACAAATGTGAAAAAGTTTGGTCAAATAATCCAAAATCCCCAGTTTACCTGACTAACTCGGCTTAAAAGAAAACATTCACCAAGTTTCTATAACTCAATGTGAAAATATTATTTATCATGAAAGTTATCTTTAACCAATGGCAATTAGGAAATATGAATTGCTAACTTATAACACCATAAACTCAACTCTCTCCTAGCTTAACTTCTCACCTCCTTAAACAGAGAGACACACAAAGACAGACAAGACATAGATATTAACAGCAGAAAAAGAAAAAAGAGATCAGAGAAACACAGCTCAATAACACCAGATTTGACTACGGGATTTGATTTGTTGTTTATTTCAGTTTCTTCCAATTCCTTTTAATTTTTTGCTGTTTACACAAGGTTGTTTGCACACCAATGCTCTCTTTCATTCACTGGTGAAGAATTTGTCCCTTTGTTGTCCTTGAAGATGATGTATTCCTCCTTCAACCAAGGATTTGTCGAGAAAAGTGAATGGAAGACAGTTATTGGAGGTTTTCCAGTACCTCTACACAACAGTGAGGGAGAGAGAGAGAGAGACATTTTCTTGTTGTTTTCTCTTTGCAGGTTGGGTAGTTCTTTGCTGCAATGGTCCTAGTCAAATCATGGTCACCTGGTCCTTAGTTCAGAGCCCATCAGCTCTGTCATGTCTACTCTTGCTTTCAATGTTCCTGGGAAAGCAATATTGTACACAACTCAGAGTGCACTGATAAACGTGATTTTTAGAACTCTTCACACAGTCTCCTTGGTTTAAAGCAGTATATTCCTTTTTTAAGTCCATGGTCCAAACAAAGTTAATGTGTGATCTTTACACCAGCATGGTGCTGGCAGGCACACTACATGTGGATTCAGCATCCCCAAAATAAGCAGATATTGAAAGAAAACAAATCTGGGATTCTATTCCTGATCATTTATCCCATGACCCTGTGGGAAAGTGTAGATGCAGAATGCTACAATGGCCTTCACAGTCAAACGGTCCACCAATATCAGGTGAATTTGAACACTGCCTGTTTACAACACAGAAATAAAACATAAGAATGATGTTGATGGCAAAAGGGTTGTCTTGCTTCTACTTCATGTCTATTTAAGTTTCTGTACTGCCTGAGAGGGAAGACATACTCTGAACTCCTTTCCAGTGGTGTCTGAGGATGGAACCGCACTGACCTCCCTTTTTCTTTTCATCTCCAGTGAGGCTCAGCGCAGCAATAAGGCCAGTTGGAGATTTCACATAGCTCATTGTCTTCTAGCTTGATACTTTAAAAATAACTTTATTTTCACCTGTTTATTCTCCCTACATCGGTCAACATAACTAAAATCTAAACACAAAGATTCTTAATTAATGAAAAGGATGCATGTACATCACTTTTTATCCTTCAAATCAACCAAAGCCATAACCAGAAATAGTATTTTGGAGTACCATGAGATCTTTACATTAACATAGATACCAGCAGTCTCTTCTGAAATAACAGTTATAACTAACATTACATCTGTCAATAGTAAACATGCTGACAGTTTACCCACCTCTACATATGTTTAGTGCCATAATTATTTAAGTAAACCCCGACCCAACCAAGCAGTCCTTTTTTCTGTCAATGTTTTTCTGTGCCAAGTCAAAGCGCTGTGCAAACTGTTGCAATCACTGATGTGCCTACAAACACTACAAGCTGTCAAGCATCAGTGGTTTATCCAACTTCATTCTAAAAGTCTTCCAAAAACAAAGGTTATTACCAACCAAGATAAGGACAAAAAACAAAAGTAATACTAAATTAAACATTATAATGCATAAGTCAAAACAATTCATGATTTATTTATTGAATTAATTTTAAAAAGTTTTGATCACTCACACCTCTTAGAGAACATGCCTGTGCAGACGTAAAAACAGAAACAAAAACAGAAGGTGTTGGAGAAACACATCAGGCCTGGCAGTGTCTGTGGAGGAAAAAAAACAAATATCAACAAAGTTTTTCTCTCCAGAGACACTGCCAGACCTGCTGAGTTTCTCCAGCATTTTCTGCTTTTGTTTCAGATTTCCTGCATCCACAGTTCTTGGTTTTACTATAGCAGAAGACCTGAGTTGGCTTGGTTATCATGTTCCCTACACGTAATCTGCCAACACTAATCATTGATACAAATTGTAGACTAGGGTGAGGTAGTGATGCAGTACTCATGTCACTGGTCGAGTAATCCAGAACCTCCAGGACATGGGTTCAAATCCTGCAATGGTAGATTTTGAAGTTTCAACTTAAAGAAAACTTGGAATTTGGAGCACCAACCAAATGGCAACCAAGTAACCAACATCGATTGCTGCAAAATCTCATCTGGTTCACTGATGTTCTTTCAAGAAGGAAATCTATCATTCTTATCTGGTCTGGCCTACAAGTGACTCCATACCCACAGCAAATTCAGTTGACTTTTAATTGCCCTCTGAAGTAACTCACCAGCCAATCAGATCAACAATGGCTCTAACTGGGGCATAGCAAATGCCTGGTCTCTGGCCATCCTCTCTGTGTTAGAGAACTGGGATATTTCTTCCTTGGCCAACTGTGAAGATCTGCCAATGATGTACTCAACAGAATCTGCTCGTGAGTATAATTTGGATAAAGTACACACTGAGGTGGAAGAATATGAGCTGGTGGAGGGTGTGAGCGAAAAAGTTGCTGGTGCATTCTCTGAAGGATTGGGGCTTCTTCCTCAGAGAAGGAGGAACAGCTGATGGCTGAAGGGGCTGGCCTCTTATGTGTGGAGCTATGAAGGTGCATTGGTGCCTGCAAAAGGGAATAGAGGGAATAGGCCATATAATATAGATAGAAGCTTGAAATATGGCCAGTTTTGGAGGGGTTGAGCTAGAGGGAGAAGCTGAATAGGCTGGGGCTTTTTTCCCTGGAGGGTCGGAGGCTGACGGGTGACCTAATAGAGGTTTATAAAATCATGAGGGGCATGGATAGGGTAAATAGGCAAGGTCTTTTCCCCAGGGTTGGGGAGTCCAAAACTAGATGGCATAGGTTTAAGGTGAGAGGGAAAGGATTTAAAAGGAACCTAAGGGGCAACATTTTCAAGCAGAGAATGGTGCGTGTATGGAATGAACTGCCACAGGAAGTAGTGGAGGCTGGTACAATTACAACATTTAAAAAGCATCAGGATGGGTATATGAATAGGAAGGGTTTAGAGGGATTTTGGCCAAATGCTGGAAAATGGGACTAGATTTATTTAGGATATCTGATCAGCATGGACAAGTTGAACTAAAGGGGCTAATTCCAGCTGTACATCTCTATGACTCTATGTTAAGAATACATGCTGAGTGATGGAAATGGGAGAACAGCACAGCACAACAAAAGAAAGCTTATTTGGCTTCCTGAACATGTGCAGTCTCAATTTTCTCCCATTAATTTAAGGGTCTTCTCCCACTGGCAACAAGGAGACGGATGTCAACCATTTTGCCACCCATTTTACCCCATTCTGATCTATTATGAGACAATTCTCCTGCAATGAAACAAAGGAAGGGTGTGAGTGAGATGAAAGTGGCTGGAACAGCTGTTCATGGTGGCTCATGAACAACACAGCGCGAGTAGGAAGCGCAGAAGGCAGAAAAGATTAGCAGTGTAAGAGGACAAAGTGAGTCAGAGCCATTGAGTTAAGAGATGATGAGCGTGATGGATCATTAGCCTTGGTAGGAAGTGATGGCAATGGCAGAGTTAAAGTGAGCGTGAGATAGAAGAGAGAAAAATATTGTGGCACTTAGCCTTGCAGACCGCAGTAGGTTACTGACCCTAGCGCTGACCTCGAAGGCTATCTCTGACTAGAGTGGCATGATTTGTTGCCATCATCTTCGCTGGTGGTCCTGAAGGAAGAGGACAGCCCTCCTGTCCACTGGCCCATCCACCATGACCTCCAAGTCCCTTTCAGTGAAGCAGTGTGCTAACTACCCTTTCTCAGCCAGCTCCTTTAGAAATGCAGTGCAGCAACAGACTTGGAAGGGTTGATCCTGGCTTGCAGTGTTTGAAGTGGTAGACAACTGGGCTTTAAACATGACATCCACAATATGTATGCTGTAAGGCTCCGGCAACAGGGAGTCCTTCAGACTTTGTTTGCACACGATTCAACGAGAAGGGCACTGGATGCATAATTAATGAGGTCAGCAGTGGAGGATTGTGAGGAAAGTTGACAAAGCTCAGAAAGAATGAGAATCTTCAAAAATGACACTTATCCAAGATTTGGGAAGATTCAAATAAAAGCAAAGTGCTGCAGATATTGGAGACCTGAAATAACAACAGAAAGTGCTGGAGAAACACAGCAGGTCTAGCAGCATCTGTGGAAAGGGGTACAGAGTTGGCATTTCAAGTCTAGGGTCATATTGGACTTGAAATATTAACTCTGCTTCTCTCTCCACAGATACTGTCAGACCTGTTGAGTTTCTCCTGCACGTTCTGTTTTTATTACAGGAAGATTTAGCTCTTTGAATCATTGGTGACAGGGCAGGGAAGAGTGATCCAGTTGATTCCGAGCAGTGGCAATATAATTACAAGGAAGATTTGAGAATCTTAGACTTTTTCATCCAGAAAGGAAGCAGCTGAGAGATGATCTTGTAGAGACATATAAAGTAATTAAGAAAATGGAAAAACATATCTGGAAATGCAACTTCAGTTATTACTCTACCAGAAAGCTTTGACACCTTTTTAATAGGAATTAAAAGGACAGCAAGGATGGAGAAAGGAAGTGAGAGAGATAATAGCAGGCAAACGGCAAGAAAGAAAAAGTCTCCTGCACACACCCCAATCCACTATTCCAAAGAAGTATCCCCAAACTAACCCTGAGATGGTGACCTTGGCCTGGACGAGGTAACAACAGCAACAAGCCCAGCAGCTGAGGAGGAGATATGACTGAGAAGGCAGACAGCAGAGGTGGTCAAGACAAGCACTGGAGCAGGAAATGGTTGAGGTGACAGATTGGTAGGTCAACAAGGTGAATTGATCAAATAAATACATGATATTGTTAACAGGGCTCATGAGACAGCACCGCAGAAAAGATGGAGGGCCAGCAATGAGTGAGTCAGAGCTGAGCACCATCAACAGCTGCTGCACCAACAAGACAACGTTCCAGGATCCAGCACAATTAGGGCCAAGTAATGGGACAGATTAATTAAAACGATTTGGGCTCAGATAGCTTTTGTGATTATGATCAGTTTTAGAAGTTCATCGCTTTTTATACTTTTGATCATTTATATAGTTTATTGTATTTATAATTTGAATAGTTTTTGTTGTTCTATGATTTTATTGGCTTATATGTCTTAATGCCATGTCGAGGGGAATTTTTCTTTCATTTTATGAAAAGATTTGTGACTTGAGAGCTGCATACTCTGATATCAATTAGAGCTTAATTGATGTTTAAACTCAACATTTTTAAGTGCTACAGTTTGTTCTACACAACAGCATGTGATAGGTACGATATTTTTGATTTTTAAAAAAAAAACAAAGTTTTCTAGTGGGGTAGCATAGTAACACAAAGTTCATTTTTGCTACATATTCTAAAAAGATCACAGGACTCTATTGGTCACAGTGCTGGGAGAGAAGAATACTTAGAACATTCTGCTGACAACACAACTCAAGGCAGGCTCATAGGAAATGGAGGTAATAGCAAGGAAGAGAACCATAGCAACAGCAACGAGAATGAGTTCAGACAGCGTGCATACAAGGAAGGAACTTTGTAGACTTCTGACTTATCTTCAATCCCTTGGATGATTCATTCCCATTTCATTTGTTATTTTGACAGAAAAGAAGGAATACTAATTACATTTTCTTGCTCCACAATGTTTACAGCAGCAAAAACAGGGACCTAGGTATATATTTGCACAATTCACTGAAGATGGCAGGAAAGATGGAGCGAGCAGTTTATAAAGCATTCGGTTTTTTTGGCTTTATTAATAGGGGTATAGCTATAACGCAGGGAGATGATGTTGAACTTGTATAAGACTCTCGTTAGACCTCAGCTGGAATACTGTCACAGTTGTGGGTGTCACATTAAAGGAAAGATATGTTTTCATTGGAGACAGTGAAGAAGCGACTTACATGAATGATTCCAGGAATAAGAAACCTCAGTTATGAGGATTGAAGAAGTTGGGATTGTTCTCCTTGGACAGCAGAAGGTTGAGAGGAGATTTGATAAAGGTTTACAAAATCATAAGTGGGCTGGATAGATTTGAAGAGGAGAAAAAAGCTAGCATGTGAGAAATAACAATTTCACACAGTGAATAGTTAGGGTATGGAATGCTCTGCCTGACAGTGTAATGGAGGCAGATTCAAGAAGGCATCGGTTAGTTATTTGAACAGAAACGGTATACAGAGATGTGGGGAAAAGCCAGGAGATTGGCACTAGGTAATGGACCTGGTGCAGGCACAATGGGCCAGATGACCTCATTCTACACTGTAACAATTCTGTGAAAAATTAAACTTATTGAAAAATCTGACTTTAAATTGGCAACAAAAGCTGCCAGTGAACATGTAACTGAGCATGTTTCCACCAGTCAACTGCTGCATCCTCATCCCCTCATATCTTACTTTATTGTAAATCATCAACTTGTGTTGCTTTAAGTCAACTTTCTTAAATAAAATGAATAAATGGTTTGTGATAATACATTTCAAATACAAAACAGTACCTAATACACACAGCACAAACAAAAGGTAATCAAATTTACAAACTAAACAGCAGTTCAGCAATTTTGCTCAAGGCTCCCATACAGATCTTCAACATAAACTCTCAGCTGTAGTTCTTGGTACAAGTGAAGAAATATATATACTTTCAGGACATTAAAACACATGGCCACTTCACAGAAAGTTAGTCTGGCAGACTTGAATCCCTCATGACTGAGCAGCAGCTGTGATAGAGTTCAATTTGATCACTTGAATAGGACAGATGTAGGAATGGTCAAGGCCTAATAACTGTTTTTGGCACTATAGTTTGGAGATAAGCTTGAATAACCATGACAGTTATGATTATTCCTGTGCCTGTCAGAGCTCTCTGCATTCCAGGATATAACTTAGAATATGCAGCGTGCACCTGAGTTTCTCATGGCAAACATCCTATTCATTTTAGAGATTAACATTTTTAAGTTTGCCAGAATCAGAGAGGCATAAACAAGGATTAGTTGCATATTGTCCCTGCTCAACTTTTCTTTCTCATCCTTTTTATTCTCTGTCCTTCCTTCTCTGTACATCTTTCTTCCACCATTTACTTCCCCTGTTACTTTCACTCTTCCCTACCCTGTTCCCTTCTATTTGATTTCCTTCATCCTTTTCTTTGCCTTCTCTTCTGTTTCTCTCTCTCCTTCTTAAGCCTGCTGCTATCATTCTGCTTTATGTGACTCACTTCTTTTTATTACAGGTTGTCGGGTGCGGTAAATAAACAGACAGGGAGGAGGCCAACATTACTAAAATACATAGAAACATCAGGGTTACTTAAGAAGGAGCACATAGAGGGGGGTTGGGTTGTAGAAGAAGCACACAGAGGGTGGAATCTTCTGATCCCACAAAGAGGTAGATATTACAGATAATTTAGACATGGTGCTGGCGTACACAAACTCTGCCTCCTTCTCATCTTCACAAGAATAAGTTCAGGATAGGAAGGACCATGGTCAACCTTCCTGCTTCACCATCAATTGAGACCCTTAAGTGGCTAATTAAGAGCCTTAGCCATTCCCCCATTTTAATTAACCTAATTGGTAGGTCTGTTGCTAGGTGGTGTTCTTGGTAACTGCTACCCTGAGGCGATCTGTCAACTCGCTTGGGGGGAAAGGGGGTTTCCTTCCTTCAAGGCTATTAGTGTCAGATTAAGGTAGTGGACACCAAAAGAGGGAATACCATCTGGGAGTTACACCCTTGTTGGTTGTTCCGACCACACCCTTGCTGCTTCTGGTACAACCCTCAAACAAAGACTCCCCTCAACCCCCACACCACTCACCTTTGCCCTGGTCCTCCACATTCCTGGAACACTGGGATCTGTCCAAATAGCAGCCATGTCCTTGTCCTTGCCTTTGCCAATACTGAGCAGCAGTTTTCGCTGGCTTGGTCTTCCACCCGAGGGTCTGGATTCCAGGGTAAGGCCCCTGGTGGCACTCACCATTGCCTGAGTGGTTCAGTGGCCTTCCCTGGAAGGGGCAGCACTGCTCAATTGCCAGGTCTCCAGTTAAGTAATAAGACCCCCAACACCGCGGCCAGATTTCACCAACAGAGTGGTGCTAAAGGAGTACACAATCAAAAGAAGGGCCTACTCAGACTTTCTGCAATAAAAAGACAACTATCTTTCTGCAAAGTTTCATCTGCATAGTTTTCCAGAGCCTATTAAGCTCAGATACACTGCAAGGGGAAAGGAGAATAAGTAGGGCTTGTCCCTTTGCTCCAGTATAAACATCCATTAGCCTTATAATGATAACGTTATAGAAACTTGGATGAATGATTACTTTGAAGGACCACCATCTTCTCAAATCATGATGGAGTAAACACTGGGCCCTGAGAGTTCAGTAAGCTTGTATTTCCTACAATTTTTGTTATTCATTCTTGAGATATGGGGATTGCTGGCTGGCCAGCATTTATTGCCCATCCCTTGTTGCCCTTGAGAAGGTCATGGTGAGCTACCTCAAAGTACTGCAGTCCACCTGCTGTGGGTTTACCCACAATACTGTTAGGGAAGGAATTCCAGGATATTGACTCAATGACAGTGAAGAAACGGTGATATATTTCCAAGATAGGATGGTGAAGAGCTTGGACACCACCTTGTAGGCGGTGGTGTTCACATGTATCTTCTTCAATTGTTCTTCACATTGGAAGCCATTGTGCATATGGAAGGTGCTGGCTGAGGATCTTTGGTGAATTTCTGTAGTGCATCTTGTAGATAGAACACACTGCTAGTATTGAGCATCAGTGACAAAGGGAGTGAATGCTTGTGGATGTGATGCCAATCAAGCGGGCTGCATTGTCCTGGATGGTATCAATCTTCTTCAGTGTTGCTGGAGCTGCACTCATCCAGGCAAGTGGGGAATATTCCATCACACTCCTGATTTGTGCTGTGTAGATAATGGACAGGCTTTGGGGAATGAGAAGTTAAGTTACTACAGTATTCCTAGCCTCTGATCTGCTCTTGTAGCCACTGTGTTTCTGTGTCCTGCTGAGTTTCTGGTCAATGGTAACCCCAAGGTTGTTGATAGCGGGGAATTTAGTGATGGTAACACCTATGAATGTCAAGGAGCGGTGATTAGATTATCAGATACTGGAAAGCACATTGCCTGACACTTGTGTGGCTTGAATGTTACTTCCTACTGGTCAGCCCAAGCCTGGATATTGTCCAGATCTTGCTGCATTTCAATATGGACTGTTTCAGTATCTGAGGAGTCACAAATGGTGCTGAACATTGTACAAGCATCAGCAAACATCCCCACTTTTGATCTTATGATGGAGGGAAGGTTACTGATGAAGCAGCTGAGGATAGCTAGGCCTGAGGAACTCCTGTTGAGATGTCCTGCAGCTGAGATGACTGACCTCCAACAACCATAACCATCCTCCTAAATGCCAGCCAGGGATAGTTTGCCCCGTTATTCATTGATCGCAGTTCCTTGATGCCACATTCCGTTTGATGCCACATTCCGTCAAATGTGGCCTTGATGTCAAGAGCTGTCACAGTCACATTACCTCAAAGTAATTTCTTTTCCATTGATCATTAAGGAACAAAGGAAAAACTGCATTACTGTAGTGTCTGTATATCCTCAGAATCCTGTAAAGTACTTCACTGTCAATAAAGTTGATCTGAAGAGCATGACAACTAATTTGGAGACAAGATTTCACAAAGAACAAGATATACAATCAGTTATCACCTTTGGTGCTTTTGGTTGCAGAAAAATTGTTGTCAGGAGACTGAGAGAATTCCTTCCTGCAATGCCACAAAATACTGTGCACCCACCTGAATACACAGACAGACATCAATTTAAAATTTCATTTGAAAGACAGCACTTCCATAAATGAGTCAGTCTCTGAGTAATCAACTGTTATATCAGCCTGGAATACGTGCTTATGACTGGGGTTTCAACATCAACCGATTGACCCCGGGCTGACAGTGCACCAAGATGACAAACTGAGATAGTAGCAGCTCTTCATAATAGGTCAACATCAGCCAATCCGTCAAAATCTACCACCAATAGAAAATAAATGCTTGGTTTTATTGTAGTTTGACCAAGGTGTGACAGCTGCCGCAGAAAGAGTGAAAGATCTTGGCCTACAAGAATGAAGTGGAGACACTTAATTTAAGGGACTGGGTCATTGGCCAGGGCATAGTTCAGAGAAACACAGAGCGTGGATTTGATTTCCATTCCAGCTGAGATAGACTCAGGACTTGCCTCCTCACCTTGAAAGGCAGTGGCAAAACTATCACTATCAAAAACTGCAGAGTAAAGAGCTCAGGCTGCAACATCAGCAAACAATGAGCAAAGTACCTGGTTTTAGGCACAGCACAAATCAATGCATGAGTGTAAATAAAATAAAATCTAAATTCATCATGGATTCCATCAGTTAGCTGCAGCCAGTGAGTACAAAAGTTTCCTTGACTTACTTGTCTGTTTAGAAGGCACAACCAGCCCAGGAACTGTTTCTGACCCAGCGATCAACATGTTTTCTGGGATGAGGTGACTAGCTTCCATGAGCGGAGGATGAGATGAAAATGAGTAAAAAAGAGTGCTTCCTTCAATCAATGTCATAAACTTATTCTCTAAAACAGAAAAACAAAAATACATTAATGAGCTATTATGTGGCATCTAATAACATTTTCGGTTAATTTTCATTCAGTTGTGAAGATAGATGGGCTCTCAATTTCTTGCCACTATCCAACTGCCAGTCTCCCACCATGCTCCCACTTCTGCGCAATTTTGACAGAGAGCAGACTGGGGAGGGAACATGTGAGGCAACAGTTACATACCTGTAAATGACAGGTAATTAAAGGGGTTCATTAAGGTCACTCTACACACTGCAATGGGACGTTTCCAGTTGTTCTGTGGACCCTGGCAGCAGCTGAAAGCTGGGGTTTAGTAAAGGTGGAGACAAAGAGGAGTTGGGGAGTGGGATTGGCACTTACTCATCCTGTGAGAGACTCAACCACCCACTACTGTCACAGCTGTGACCACTGGTAGTCCTGCAAGGAGGATGCCCTCTCCACAATGGGAGCCGAGCAGCTGTGACCGTCTGTGATTTTAAATATTTGCCACAGTTCTTCAGAGAATGCTTTCATCTTGAGGGGTTATTCCTATTGGACGTCTCCTCTCGGGAACTGTCCCTTCCCCATTCTCCATTGGATGGGGCTGCCAAGGGCAAGTACTTCATTGGCTACCGCCTCAAAAATCACCTTCTGGATGCCCGACTCACATTTCTACTCAATGATGCGATTGGGCCTTACAAAGCAAGAAACCAGACCAATAGTGATTTCTTTAAAATCCAGAACACACTTTTAATCATTTTGATGCAGGGTGCTGTAACTCATTTCGACCAAGACACGAGAGAAATAAGATGCAATATTTAAAATTTTTTGTAACATTGTGAGGTTAGTGTTACTGCTACTGTTTTCAATACCTTGGAGACACGGGGAAGGGGAGTGTGCCGTCAGAAGAGAACACATCAGGGGTGGGTTGGCAATCTTGCCAACAACAAACATAACAGCGAGGAGGCAATTGAAGTACTAGAGGAAGCAATCAAGAGAAATTTTATACTTGCACAGACCATTTCCCAATAACAGAGAGGAGACTTGCAGAATCAAGAACAGGCTTGACCAGCAGGAAGTCTGCAGGCAACAATGCAGCCCTCCGAGATGTACTGAGTAGACTGCTGAGCTGCTATTCCAAAATGGGCCAATTGGCTGAGAAGTGGCAGATGGGGTTTAATTTAGATAAATGTGAGGTGCTGCACTTTGGAAAGGCAAATCTGGGCAGGACTTAAACACTTAATGGTAAGGACCTGGGGAGTATTGCTGAACAAAGAGACCTTGGAGTGCAGGTTCATAGCTCCTTGAAAGTTGAGTGGCAGGTAGATAGGATAGTGAAGATGGTGTTTGGTATGCTTGCCTGTATTGGTCAGTGCACTGAGTATAGGCATTGGAAAATCATGTTGCAGCTGTACAGGACATTGGTTAGGCCACTTTTGGAGTATTGCATGCAATTCTGGTCTCCCTCCCTTAGGAAGGATGTTGTGAAACTAGAAAGCATTCAGAAAAGATTTACAAGTATGTTGCCAAAGTTTGAGCTAAAGGGAAAGGCTGAATAGGCTGGGGCTATTTTCCCTGGAGCATCAGAGGTTGAGGGGTGACCTTATAGAGGTTTTATAAAATCATGAGGGGCATGGACAGGGTAAATAGACAAGGTCTTTCCCCTGGGGTGGGGAAGTCCAAAACTAGAGGGCATAGGTTTAAGGTGAGAGGGAAAAGATTAAAAAGGGATCTAAGGGGCAACTTTTTCATTCCAAGGGTGGTGCGTGTGAGCTGCTAGAGGAAGTGGTACAATTACAACATTTAAAAGACATCTGGATGGGTATACGAATGTGAAGAGCTTAGAGGGATATGGGCCAAGTGCTGGCAAATGGGACTACATTGATTTGGGACATCTGGTCAGCATGGACAAGTTGGACTGAAGGGTCTGTTTCTGCGTTGTATATCTCTATGACTCTATGACTGAAGATTTTGCCAGCAACTGCTCCTCCAATCAGACATCAATTCTGTTCCTCATTTGTTGCAGACAGTGAGCCTAAAAGCAGTAAACATGGGAGAGGAAGAGTGCACAATTGGAGGAGTAATGAACAGTGTAACATGACAGTGTTCTTAGCAAGGAAATTGCTGGTAATTTCTTCCTGAGACCACCATGACTTAAGGAGATAATATATCTTCCCCATTCCCTCTTGCACATTGGTCAAATGTGGCTCCACCAGGTTACCACCACTCAAATCTCTTTGCAGCTACTAGGAAGATCGCCTTCTGCTCAGCATACCTAATTGGGCAACTATTCCCAAGGAGGGTTCTAATTTGGACCCCATTAGAAAGTTTAACCAGAAAGTTCATGGGTCTGGGGTCAGGTGCTGAAGTCATCTACTATTCATACAAAAATTAAAATTGCGAGATTCCACTCAGTTTGCTCATGTTTCAACCCGGACATTAAGTAACTATTTGAATTCAAGGAACAACAAAAAGCAAGTTTCAGTGACTCAGCACAGCTTGAGTTCAAATAGTAATTTTCTTTTTCTCTGCACGGAGGCTGCCAGACCTGCTGATTATATCCAGAACTTGTTCATTTATTATGTTCAAATCACAACCACCACAACAGTGACCAGTGGAGGATGTTGAAATATTGACACAACAGTTTTTGAATGGAATGGCAACTGCTCACAGGACAGTTTAAATGTTTTTTTTAACATATTGAAAAAAAGTCAAGGAGGATATACATCAGATGTGAGTTCACTGATAAACCCTTTAATCTTGTTGCATCCTTTTTGAAGTTACAAGATTTATTAAGAAAAATTAATTAGCACTTCCTTATGTTGCTTGATCAATCATGAGTGCATGTGTACTGCACACAGAGAGGAGACAATCTGAATGAGGGGAAGTTAATGCAGCTCTTGAAAATCAGTACAAACAATATTTTAAGGTTAGGTAATAAGATTTGAACTGCTGAATCTCGACAAAGATTGTGGAGATAATATTGAAGTGGTCTCGACAGCAGAAGACATGCTGTGCTGTTGCCAGCTTCAGAAAGGAAAAACAAGATAAAAAGGCACTTGGTTAAAATTCCCATGAGGAGTAAATTAATTATGATGCTAATGGTGTAAGTGAAACGTCCAACAGTTCCGCAATCATTCCACACATTGTGGAAAACTGTTTGGAGTCATAGATCAGAACAAAACCGGATTAAGTAACCCGGTGTTTTCACATTTCAAGCATGTTGTAGATGGTGGCCCCAGAACACCAACTTTTTGACCAAATATAAACGATCAGACTGCAAGGACCAAGCAACATCAAAGGAAAATATGGTTGTTATGGATTTGCTACTATATCTGTTGACTGGACAGGTTAAACCAAAATCCCATCACTCTTCTCAGCTGGAACTAAAAATTCCACTTTTTTGAAGAACAGCCAGCAGATGCTCCATGGTGTCCTGGTCAACATACATCCTTTAACTCAGATCATTTCTAAAATGGCTATCTGGCTAAAATAAAACTGTTGATTAGGAACCGTGATGAATGTACTTTAGCTGCCACAGCTCCTTCACATAGGGCAGCTGCTTTCTGAGCCTTTTGTTGCATCTGTAATTATTCAGTACAGCCAGGGATAACGCCCTTACATGAGAAACTAGCACATATGAGATGACCCTTGCTATTAATGGCAAAGGAAAGAAACAATTAGAAATAAACAATGTGGCTTTTAAAAAAAGTTTGTATTTGATAGTCTTTCTCACTGTAACCTTGGATAGGAGAAACCTGGTAGACATTGTCAACCTGGGCTTGTAGTAAGCCTTTGATAAGTCCCTCAGACTAAGTTATGTTATAAGATAGAATCTTGTGGTACAAGCATGAATTTGAATTTGAATTTGTGGATTAGGAATCGGCTCCAACCCTGTGGCCAAGATGTGTTTTAACCTGGAGAAACTTCACTAGTTGTGTCCCTCAGGAATCAGTCTATTCTTCACTGTTCCTATTCATGAACTGGACAGTGAAGTTAGGAGTACAGTGAGAAAGATTTTGTTTTAGTCCTTTCATGGGACTGGTTGTTGCTGGCAAAGCCAGAATTTGTGGTCCATTTCTACTAGCCCTTGAACTGCGTGGCTTGCTAAGACATTTCAACGGGCAATTAACTGTCACCCACTTTACTATGGATCTGGAGACACATGTAGACCAGACCTTCACTAGAAGACATATGGTAAATAAATGAGTTTTGACCATATTTAAAGTTTGTAATGGTGATCATGAAACTTTCACCAGCTTTCAATTCCAGATTTTTATTAACTGGTTTCAAATTCCACCAGCTCCTATGGTAAGATCTGACCCCAAGTTCACAGAGCATTAGTCTGGGTGCGCATTACCACTACACCAGCATCTTCCCATGTCTGCAAATGATACCAACATCTGTAGATGGGTTAAGCTAGTGGAGGAGTGCAATGAATGTTTAAAAAAAATGGCTTTCTAATTAATTAACTCAACCAATGGTAAATACAGCTTAGATCAGTGCTTCCTAAAGTAGGGATCCAGACCCAAGAAGGGTCAGGAGATGGAATTTTAGCTTGTAACCTCAGAGGCAACAATAGCCACAGCAGAGTTCTGACCAAATTACTACAGTTTCCACTCTCAAAGGCCCTTGCTCTTACAGCATCTCATCTCACTCTCATTGTTCTCACCAATGGGCCTCAAATTGGAGTCACAGTAGAAAAATAGTTTGAAAAGCTCTGGCTTAAATAAATGGAGTGTAATGTACATTTTCAGAGTATACATGCATTTCAACAACATTAATGAAAGAGATGGAGGTACTATTGTCTACATAACACTGAAGGCCTCTGGCCCATGCAGATAAACTGTCAGAGTATAAAAGTTTATCATTGCTGACCTCCACCTATCTACAAAAGATGATGGACGCACAGCAAACAAATCTATTTTAGTTGAGTGTCTTCCATAATGGGATATGCCAAGTATCTTCCACCATAAGCATTGATGCAACGTATTAACTCCTCTGCCATTTCCTTGTTCGCCATAATTATCTCCCCAGATTCATTTTCTAAGGAGCCTAGGTTTATTTTGACCTCTCTCTTCCTTTTTAAGTATTTATTTTTATATGTTCATTTGCACCAAGCCCCACTTTGCTAATGGCTGTTTATAGACTGTGCTGCAACAAGTATACACATGCTTTCAGTGCAGAAACAGACTATTTAGCTCCACAAGTCCGTGCTGGTACTTGTGTTGTATGCAAACCTCCTTCCACTGCTCTTCATCGAGCCCTATCAACATATTCTTTTAATCCATTCTCTTTGAATGCATTTATGCTGTTGAGTCAATTACTCCTGGTGTCAGCAAGTTCTACATTCTAACCACACTTTGGGTGATGACATTTTTCTGAAATTCCCAACTGGATTTATTCATAGCTATTTTATATCCAGTTCCCTAGTTTTGCTCTTGCCTACAGGTAGAAGCAGCTTGTCTATGTCAGTCACTGTCAGACCCTTTCATAATCTGGAAAACCTCTCGAGTCTCTCCTCAGTCTTCCCCTTTAAGAGAAAAGAGACCAGCCTGTTGAATCCTTTCTGTTAAGTAGAACCTGGCTAAAGGCAGCAGAGTACTGGGTTGTATTGATGCATTCAATCATTCAGTATAAGTGAAACAGCACCATTTTATCACTACACATGTAATTGGTCTGACTGCACTGTACTCAGATTGGTCCTCATACAGTGAGTAATATAATAACCTTGAAACAAATCCACTGGAGAGTTACTGGAATGATTCCAAGCTTCGCGATCTCCAGTTCCTTCCTTTACAGCAGCACAGGCTGACAGGCTAATAGAATAGGTGAATAATTAAGGGTCTACGTAGGAGGCCATTGATGGAATATTCTAGTATAACAGATTGGTGAGAACCAGGAAACTATGTAAGAGTAGGATTGGAATGAATGTTAGGGAGGTCTTCTTTCTTTAGAGAGTAAACAGTCCTTGGAAAACACTGTTGACTACTGAGATGGGGGGGAGGTGATGGTCTAGTGGTATTAATCGCTGCACTGTTAATCCAGAGACCCAGATAATGTTCTGGGGACCCGAGTTCAAATCCTGCCATGGCAGATGGTGGAATTTGAATTCAATAAATATCTGGAATTAACAATCTAATGATCACCATGAATCCATTGTCAATTGTCGGGAAAAACCCATCTGCTTCACTAATGTCCTTTAGGGAATGAAACTGCCATCCTTACCTGGTCTGGCCTATATGTGACTCCAGACCCACAACAATGTGGTTGACTCTAACAGCCCTCTGAGCAATTAGGTATGGGGCAATAAATGCTGGCCTAGCCAGCGGCACCCTCATGCCATGAATGAATAGAGGAAAAAAACCCTGTATTCCTTCAAGATGGAATCGACCCCTTTTTGAAAAGGACCAAGATTGACTCATATATATTGTTATATAAAGCTTGATCTACGCAACTGGCTACAATCAACTGAGGGAGTTGAAAAGAAACTATCCAGAATATATTTGCTCTTAATGGTTTTGCTTTCTTCCTTCTGGATTTTTGTCTCACCCAGGAGCTGGTGCGGTAGATGTGTGTCTGTCCATGTTTGGGACATGCTTGATGAACCAGATGGTCTTTTCCTCAGGTGACAATTTCAAATGTTTGTGTTAAAATAGTGACCACACTTCCAAATACTCAGACTATAAAGCGCTTTGGGGCATCCTGAGGTTGTGAAAGGTGCCAGATAAATGGAAGACCTTCCCTTTCTCCTTCAACACATTAATGTTTTAACTTCCATGTTTTTTGCTGCTAAGTAGTCTCCATATTTACACGTTTGATCTCTGAGCAATAAAACCAAGTGCAGCGCACATAGAAAATGGGTGTAGGATTACGCCATTCGGCCCTTTGAGCCTGCTCCACCACTCAATATGATCATGGTTGATCATGCAATTTCAGTGTCTGAATCCCACTTTTTCTCCATACCCCTTGATACCTTTAGCTACCTCCTGAATTTATCTAATAAACTGACCCCAACAGCTTTCTGTGGTAGAGAATGCCATGGGGTCACAACTCTCAGTGAACAAATTCTTCCTCATCTTAGTCCTGAATGGCTTACCCTTTATTCTTAGAAAAACAGATAGATTCATCCAACACCAAATGTAAAAACAAAGACTTGTTGTAGAAAGATTACCTTCTACACTAAAAAACAAGCAGAACCACTAATATAAAAGGTGTCTTAAAGAATGTAGATGCTTTATAATCCTCATTTCAAAAGAATTATAGACAGTAAGCAAATATCTGAGGTAGTAATGGGAGTAATTTCTAGCTAGCATAACTAATCCGACACCAATCATAAAGGGAGTTAAATTTTGATTAAACTTATCCAAACATTGTCAGTCATTTACATTTTGATCATTTTATGTTAGTTATGTGGATATTTAATAATGATGCTGGAACTGACAAAGAACAAATATTAGAAGCAATTCTTGCCTTATCCAATGTAAACGATTTGTCAGGAGGTTGGGGGATATTTTAATTGAAAATTGTTTCTAACAAGCAGAGAGAAAATACATTCTTAATGCTTGAAAAGCTAACAACATGAAGAACTCATCAAAATCTTATGCTCAAATCAGATCACCTCCATGGCACAAGCCAACAGTTTATAATTCCATTCCTGGCCAAACACACCTCATCAACGCGCGTGCTGAAGAATGAGCAAATCAAACAATGAATGAGTGTCTACCAGTGGCTTTGCCGATGAATGCATTTCTCAGAAGGAAGAACAGAGATTTTTAAAAAAGTGTATTATAATTGAGCCAAGGCAGCTCTGGGTTACTAGGGGAGAAGGGAGAGAATGCACTATGCTGTAGGCTCCTAATTGCTGTTCTGTGACGCATCCTGAAAAGTCCATACACGTAACCTTAGAGTGAAGTCAGAATGATTAACGATGACTTCACAACAGAATACCAATTAACATTTATTGTATTTTCTGTATTTTTTTGAATGTCGACTGAAATGGGCAAAGGGCTTTTCTAAAACCAAGGACTGTGGAAGGAATTACTGCACTTTTAAAAACAAGTCAAAATTGCAGCACTTTTAAAAACAAACACAAAGAAAATATATAATTCTGCAAAGATCGGTGGCCTGTCAGAAGATCGAACAGAATATAAAAAGCAGCACTAAAACATGAATAAGGTGCTAAAAATTACAGTACATGAGAAAGTCAGCCAAAACTATAAAGATCGGACAAGTTTCTTCAGATGTTTAACAGAGTTAACAAAATAAGTAAAAACCAAAAGAACTGCAGATACTGTAAATCAGGAACAAAAACAAAGTTGCTGGAAAAGTTCAGCAGGTCTGACATCATCTGGGAAGGAGAAAACAGAGTTAACATAGAACATAGAACATACAATAGTACAGCACAGTACAGGCTCTTCGGCTCATGATTTTGTGCCAAGCTTTTACCCTAAACCTAAGGTCTATCTAACCTCCACCCCTACCTTATACTATCATCCATATGCCTATCTAATAGCCGCTTAAATGCCCCTAATGAGGCCGACTCCACCACCCTCCGACCACTCTCGGAGTAAAGAACCTACCTCTGATGTCTCCCCTATATCTACTTCCACTCACTTTAAAACTATGCCCCCTCGTAATAGCTACCTCTGGCTGTCCACTCTATCTATACCTCTGATCATTTTGTACACCTCTGTCAAGTTACCTCTCATCCTTCATCGTTCTAAAGAGAAAAGCCGTAGCTCTCTCAACCTTCCCTCTTAAGACCTTCCCTCCATTCCAGGCAACATCCTGGTAAATCTCCTCTGCACCTTTTCCAACACTTCCACATCTTTCTTGTAATGAGGCGACCAAAACTAGACACAGTACTCCAGATGTGGCCGAACCAGGGTTTTGTGTAGCTGGAGCATAATTTCACGGCTCTTGAACTCAATCCCTCTATTAATGAAAGCTAACACACCATACGCCTTCTTAACAACTCTATCCACCTGGGTGGCAGCTTTCAGGGAACTGTGGACATGAACCCCAAGATCCCTCTGCTCCTCCACACTGCTAAGAATCTTTCCCTTAACCCTGTATTCTGCTTTCAAGTTTGTCCTTCCAAAATGAATCACCTCAGAGGAAGGGTCACCGGACCCGAAACATTAACTCTGTTTTCTCCTTCATAGATGCTGCCAGACCTGCTGAGCTTTTCCAGCAACTTTGTTTTTGTTGTTGTTAACAAAATAAGTGTTGGCCTTATAGAAGTGAATCTGGAGAATTAGTAATGGAGGATTAAGAGATGGCAGACAAATTGAACAGATATATCCTTCTCTAGAAAGGATACAAATAGCATTTCCAAAAAAAAAAAACTGCAAATCAGGAATTGAAAGGAAGGGGAAATTCTTCAGAAAATCACAATTACCAGGGAAATAGTACTGAGTAAGATGTTGGAATTGCGAGTTGACAAGTCCCCAAGTCCTGATGGATTTCATCTTAGGGTCTTATAAGAAGCAGCCAGTGAAATAATTAACGTGTTGGTTTTAATTTTCCAAAACTCATTAGATTCAGGGAAGGGTCCTTTAGTTTGGAAAATAACTACTGTAACTCCTTCACTAAAAAAGGGTGGGAGGCAGAAAGCAGGAAGGCAAGCCAGTTAGATTAGCATCTGTCATAGAGAAAATGTCAGAAGCTAATCTTAACGGTGTTATAACAGGTCACTTGGGTAAGTTGAAGATAATTACACAAAGCCAATATGGTTTTGTCAAAGGGAAAGCATGTTCAACTAGTTTATGGGGGTCCTTTGATAATGTAACTTATGCTGTAGATAAAGGGTAACCAGAGGAAGTAACATATTTAGACTTCCAGAAGGCATTTGATAAGGTGCCACATTCAAGGTTATTGTGGAAAATAAAAGCTCATGGTGTAGGGGTAACATATTGGCATGGATAGTACATTGGCTGGTTTACATCAAGCAGAGAGTAGGAATAAGTGGGTCTTTTTTTCAGCTGGCAGGATGCCAAAAAAGGTGTCTCGCAAGGGTCAGTGCTAGGGTCTCAACTCTTTACAATTTTGTAAATAATTTGGATGAAGTGATTGAAGGTGTAGTAACTAAATTTGCTGATGACACAAACATAAGTAGGAAAGTGAGTTGCGAAAAGGACATAAAGGGTCTACAAAGTGATACAGATAGGAAAGTGATTGGGCAAAGACCCAACAAATGGGGCAAAGTGGGAAATTGTCCATTTTGGCAGGAAGAATAAAGAAAAAGCATATTGTCTAAATAATGAGAGGTTTTAGAGCTCAGAGATGCAGAGAGATCTGGGTGTCCGAGTGCATGAATCACAGAATGTAACAGTAATCAGGAAAGCAAATAGAACATTATAGTTTCTTGCAAGGGGTATTGAATACAAGAGCAGGGAGGTTATATCTCAGATATACAGGGCATTGGTGAGATTGTATCTGGAGCACTGTGTCCAGTAGTGGTCACCACATTCATGAGAGGATGTTAAATAATTGGAAGCAGTTCAGAAAAGATTTCCCAGACTAATTCCTGGAATAAAGCTTACTGCCTTATGAGAAAAGACTAGGCAGGCTAGGCCTGCATCTGCTGGAATTTAGAAGAGTCAGCTTTGACTTAATTGCAACATAAAATATCCTAAGGGGGATTGACCAGGTGGATGTGAAGAGTATGTTTTTTCTTGACTTAGGCTCCCTACAGTGTAGAAACAGGCCCTTTGGCCCAACAAGTCCACACCGACTCTCACAGCATCCCAACCAGACCCATCCCCCTATAACCCACTAAATCTACACATCCCTGAACACTAGGGACAATTTAGCATGGCCAATCCACCTAGCCGGCACATCTTTGGACATCGGGAGGAAACCGGAGGAAACCCACGAAGACCCGGGGAGAACGTGCAAACTCCACAGACAGTCACCTGAGGGTGGAATCAAACCCAGGCCCCTGGTGCTGTGAGGCAGCAGTGCTAACCACTGAGCCACTGTGCCACCCTTGTTGGAGAATCTAGAACTAGGGGTCATTGTTTAAAAATAAGAGTCACCCATTCAAAACTAAAATGAGGAAACATTTTTTTTTCTCTCAGATGGTTGAGCGTCTTTGGAATTCCATTCCTCAATGGATGTAGAACCTTTAAATATTTTTAAGGCAGAGGTAGATTCTTGATTACCAAGCAGGTGAAGCGTAATCAAGGATATGCAGGAATATAGAGTTGAGGTGAAAATCAAATCAGACATGATCTTAATGAATGGCGGAACAGACTTGAAGCACCAGGAGGCCTACTCTTGTTCCTATATTCATAAGTTACTGAAACTCATTGTGCGTGGTGTTTATGCTGCTGTTCTCTTCAAGTAATGAGAGAAGATGTTGTAGATGGCATGGCACTGGACTGCGTGCGTAATGGGATACTTGACTGGCAACAAGCAGTTGATTGGTTTGTGCTATCATGACCAGTTGTGGGTACCAATGATCATCAGTCTGGCAACAACTCTGTGATTGGTTCCTAGGGAGCTCAACAGCTTGTGGGTGTGAACTATACAGACAGAAACCTTCAGACTTCTATAAGAGCAGGTTGTGTGTTTATTTAGTTAAAATAAAACAAAGAGCTGCAGATGATGGAAATCTGAATCACAAATAGAAATTGCTGGAAAAACTGAGCTCGGCTGGCAAATCTGTGACAGAAAGCAAAGTTAATGTTTTGAGTCCAATGACCCTTCTTCATGCTGAAGTAGTAGATAGATTCTTGATTGCCAAGGGGATGAAATGTTATCAGGGAGTTGCTGGATTATAGACTATGGTTAAAATCAAATCAGGAGAAGGGTCACTTGATTCAAAACAAAGTGCCAATTGTCCTGAGCCTCTTGTGAAGAATTAAAAGATCATCGGGAAAGGAGACTGAAGGACAGAAAATCCTGGCAAACCAAAAGTAACATTTTGACAAACTCTGTAGACTGGTGCCAATGAACTATGTTTCCCAGTTCTTCCCCTCCGCCCAGGAATCCAATGGATTTTTTTTGGTTGGATGTGTGTGTAGAGGTTTTAACAAGTGGAGCCATATGTTGATACTTCTAACTATTTACTTGCAATTAGAATTGACTTATTCATAATAAACAGTAGCTCTTGATAAGTACAGGCATCTGGTTTGCATTTTCTGTTACTTGATTCCAGCATGTGGAGGTGCTGATGTTGGATTGGGTGGACAAGGTCAGACACGACACCAGGTGGATGTGGGAGGGAGAGAGTGTGTGCACGCGTGTGTGCGAGAGACTGTATGAGAAAGAATGTGCGTGTGTTTGTGTGAGTGAGTGTGTGTGTGTGTGTATTTGTGTAAGTCTTCAGTGCACTATACTGTCTCTCTCGCTCACACGCACGCACTCTCGCACACACTCAGAGAGATCCTCTCAAACACACAGTCTCTGTCTCACACACACACTCACACAGAACCCCTCTCATACACACGCATTCTCTCAAGCGTGTGCACACACACACACACTCTCTCTCTCCCCACCTCCCCACCTCCCACAACAACCTTTTTCTCTCTGTCTCCCCCCAACATTCCATTTTGTTTAAAAAGCACACAATTTATAGACAGCCAGTTAATGTGGTGTTTTATAAATTCCTACAACCAGTAATACAACCAGTCTGACTCTAAACCAAAACACAAACAGATTCTAAACAAGGTTTCACACCTAACATGCATTGAATGACCTAAAGTGTCATCTCTTCTTTACACTGATAAAACCTTTATTTCTCTCAGGACCGTGACTTGAAAGGAATTCAGGGACTTACATATACATATTAATCAAATAAAACCTTCTAACTGGTTAAATATTTAACAGCATCTTAGATTTGTTTAGTACATCCTCATCAATAGTGTGAACCTTTGATCTTTTACTTATAAATTCTGATATTACCTCTCTCACTAACACCTGAAGGAGGACTGAGGCTCTGAAACTTCATAGAATCCCTACAGTATGGAAACAGGCCCTTTAGCCCAACAAGTCCACACCAACCCTCAGAGTATCCCACCCAGTCCCATCCCCGGACACAATGGGCAATTTAGCATGGCCAATCCACCTAGCCTGCACATCTTTGGATTGTGGGATGAAACCAGAGCACCCAGAGGAAACCCACACAGACACGGGGAGAATGTGCAAACTCCACACAGACAGTCGCCCAAGGGTGGAATCGAACCCAGGTCCCTAGTGCTGTGAGGCAGCAGTGCTAACCACTGAGCCACCATGCCACCCCTTGTATTTTCAAATAAACCTGTTGGACCATAACCTGGTGTCGTGTGATTTCTGACCTTGATTCCAGCAGGCAGATAAATTGGGGACTTTGTGTGTATTGATAAAATTATTAACTTTTGTGGCAATCCCAGGAGTAGTGTGGCTTGAGAATCAGCACATTTTCCCAAGTGTAAAGTGTTTGGCAAGTGTAAAGACTGGTACAGCGGCAACTGGGAAATATAGAAAGACTATGAAGTGCAACGTTCCCTCTAATGTGTCTTTTCTCTGCACAAACCTCCAAGGTCCACATGCAGTAGTGGCTTCCAAAAGAGGAAGCCAATGTGTCAGCACGCTGACTGGTGCCCACAACCTCCCAGCAGTTAGGAGAGTGCACAGCATACAGGGAACACCGAATAGAAGATAAGGACCTGTCTTTGGACAAAGCACACACGATTATGACAATAATAACACAACATGTAAATAAATCAAATTCCCAACATGAAACATCTCAAGAATAGATTAATTGGACAGTGGACAGTAAAAGATAAGGAATAATTCAAACGAGGGAGCTCTAAAGTCCACCTAACTGCAAGGGAAGAGATCGATTTCTTCACATTCATCATCTCAACCCCTTATCAATCACTATCAGCAATTCTAGAATTATTTACAATAGAGGACAAATGATTCTTTGAAAGTTATCATAAATCATATTGACAGTGACCTATTGATTAGATGCCATACAGACCTTCGTTAAAGTAGCAGCAACATTTTTTAGCACTTGACAAAAGTTAATTTAATTTGCTTTGTTGACGAATGAAGCATGTAGTTGAAAATCCAGATTTGAACGTTCTTAAGCTTGATTGCCAATCTCACCCACAGTGAGTTGCTGGAAGGATCTGGTCTTAATATCTTTGATCGAGTAAGAGAAACAAGCTGCTAAGGTTCCGCTGTCATTCACGTTCCAATCACTACTGTTGGAAATGTTCACATAATGGCCAGATTGCCCTCAGCCATAATGCCTAACATGGTTGAATTGCATCACAACAATCACCATCTAAGCACTTGTGCAGAATTACCACTTGGTTGTTGGGCAATGGGTATCCACAAAATTGAACCATCCCTCGCAGTCAACAACGTAATACTGTCAGGAGATTGAACAATATAGAAGGAAGTGTAAAGCATTTAGCCTTTGAAGCCTGCTTCGCATTTCAATTAGATTACGCTGATCTTCAATGTCATCTGCAGTTTTTGTACTATCCCCATATTCCGAAATTTACTGAGTACCCAAACATCTTGCAAACTCTATCTTGAATATCCTCAAGTACTGATTATTCATAGCGTCAAGGAGAATTCCAAAGATTCACAACAAAATTTTCCTCAGTTGAATCCTAATTGGTTATCCCTGTATTTTGTATTTAATTCTAGACTCTAGACTGCACAGCCAAGGGAGCATTTTCTCAGCATCTACATTGTCAGGCCATTTAGGAGTTGTATATGTTTCAATTAGATCATCTCACACTCTAATAAATTCCAGCAAAGACAGGCTTACTCTAATCAATCTCTCTCAATCACCATCATTCCAGAAACAAGTCAGAGAGTTGTACAGCATGGAAACAGACATTTCAGTCCAACTCATCCATGCTGACCAGATATCCTAAATTAATCTAACCTATTTGCCAGCATTTGGCCCATATCCCTCTACACTTTCAAGGAATTATGAACTTGCACTCCAAGATCTCTTTGTTCAGCAACACTCCCAACCATTAAGTGTATAAGTCTTGCCCTACCAGAATGTAGCACCTCACGTTTATCTAAATTAAACTCCTTGGCCCATCAGTGCATCTGATCAGGTCCCATTGTACTCGGAGGTAACCTTCTTCACTGTCTGCTACATCTCCAAATTTGGTGTCATCTGCAAACTTACTAACTATATCTCCTATATTCAAATCCAAATCATTTATATAAATGACAAAAAAGCTGTGGACCCAGCACTAATCCCTGCGGCACACTGTGGTCACAGGTCGCCTGTCTGAAAAGCAACCCTCCACCACCACCCTCTGATTCCTACCTTCAAGCCAGTTCTGTATCCATATAGCCAGTTCTCCCTCTATTCCATGTGATCTAATCTTGCTAACCAGTCTACTATGTGGAACCTTATCGAACACCTTACTGAAGTTCATATAGATCATGTCCACCTTTCTGCTCTCATCAATCCTCTACATCACTTCTTCAAAAAACTCAATCAAGTTAGTGAGGCATGATTTCCCACAGACCAAGCCATGTTCACTATCCCTAATCAGTCCTTGCCTTTCCAAATCTATGTAAATTCTGCCCCTCAGAAACCCCTCCAACAATTTGCCCACCACTGATGTCAAGCTCACCAGTCTATAGTCCCCTGGCTTTTCCTTACCACCTTTCTGAAATAATAGCACCACATTAGCCAACCTCCAGGCTTCCGGCACCTCAATCATGGCTATCGATGGTACAAATATCTCAACAAGGGCCCAGCAATCACTTCCCGAGCTTCCCACAAAGTTCTAACGTATGCTTGATTAAGTTCCAAGGATTTGTTCACCTTTATGCATTTTAAGGCATCCAGCACTTCCTTCTCTGTAATATGGACACTTTTCAAGATATTGCTGTTTATTTCCCCAAGTTCTCCAGCTTGCATATCCTTCTACACAGTAAACACTGATGCAAAATACTCGTTTAACATCTCACCCATCTCCTACGGTTTCACACATAGGTGGCCTTGCTGATCTTTAAGGGGCCGTATTCTCTCCCCAGTTACTCTTTTGTCCTTAATGTATTTGTGGAATACCTTTGGATTTGCCTTAACCCTATTTGCCAAAGCAATCTCATGCCCCCTTTTCGTCATCCTGATTTCTGTCTTAAGTATACTCATACTACCCTTATACTCCTCTCGGGATTCAATCAATCCCTGCTATCTATACCTGATGTACGTTTCCTTCTTTTTCTTGATCAGAACCCCAGTTTCCCTAGTCATCCAGCATTCCCTACATCTACCAGCCTTGCCCTTCATCCTAACAGGGACATACTGTCCCTGGACTCTCATTATCCCATTTTTGAAGGCTTCCCACTTTCCAGTCATCCCTTTACCTGCAAATATCCACCTCCCCATCACCTTTTGAACGTTCTTGTCTAATACCGTCAAAATTGGCCTTCCTCCAATTTAGAACTTTACTTTTTAGATCTTTTTCCATAACTATTTTAAAACTAATAGAATCATGATCACTTGACCGAGTGAACCTTTATTGCATTACCTCTGAGACAAATTTGTTCTTCTGTACATAAAGAGACTAAGCCTATCCACAGCACTCCAGGGGTAGCCACACAAATGCCCGATATAATTGTAGCAAGACTTCCATGTTTTAGCACTCCAATCCTTTTGTAAGAAACATGAACATACCATTTGCCTTTATAAGACTTTGCTCTACTTGCAACTAACCTTCTATGATTTATATATAAGGCACCCAGGTCCCTCTGTATGGAAACATTTCCAAGTCTCTAACCATTCAAAATACATTCTGTTTTGATTTTTCCTCCCAAAGTGGATTAATCCACACTGGCCACTGAAACAATGTTAGCGTGTCCCTTCAGTAAGATTGCCAACCCTCCAAGATTACCCTGGATTCTATAGGAAGTAAATTTTAACCCTCTGTGAGCAACCCAGGAGAAAAATCACTGGGGAAAAGGGGTTAAATAATTGCACTATTTTATTCAATCTTAGTTGACTTACTGTGTTAACTACTTCCAAAACTATTGCAGAAGTAGGGTAAAAAGTTAGTTTGATGGGTGTGGCAGTTGGAGATGAGAGGTCATAGTGAAACCAACCCTTCCGCACAATCACTTATTGTAATTCCCACTCCTTACTTTCTCAGTTAAGTTGATATCATCAGCAACTTCAGCTCAATATATGCGAGGCTAAAAAGGGAAGTTGCACGTAGATAAAGATTGAGAAAAAAATTCAAATTCCCAAAAACTGAAACACAAGGACCCTGTAATTTTTATTTTGTTCATTGAATATTTTGTACAATTGCCTTCCTCTGTGGCTGATTTGAAAGAGCACATAGATTTTTCATACAGATTGTGGCACAATACAGTTAAAATCAATGAGAATATTGCATTATTTGAAACAAGGCGCTTTTGATTCCTTCAAAACTGTTGCAGAAGCTGAAATGTAGCTTCTTTTTGAGATTAACATTTCATTCTAAATTCATGTCACAAACTCTCCACCCCTGTCATCTTGCATATTATCTCCTGAAGTGGTATTTCAGTTAAACTTCACAAAAGCAAGTTCAGACTTCTTGATGCACAATGAATTGCATTGATAGGCTACCCAGCAAACTTGAACCCTAATTTATTTTTAATTACAAGAGTCCAATCAGACATCATTTACAAGTTAGCTATACAAGGAAGAATAGTAAAAAGAACCTCATTCACTGCACAGTGAAGGCATGCTCAGAAGGGTAAATTATCCTCTGCTTCAAAACAAAAAGAAAGGTGAGACTCAAAACTTTGTAAACAATGTGGAAGACATTGCAATTGAAATGGAACAGCACTTTAAAGTCATTGGGGAAGCTTTCATGTTTGAGAACATTACTGTCATGGGCAATCACCTTGTCACCTCGTGGAAAGGTTGGGTTTGCAGATTCTGTCCAGTGGGCTCTAATTTTCACACTGATCGTGTTTCTCAGCATTGAAGGAAGCTTTAAGATCAAGGGATGTTTCCTATCTACCTCACCACTACAAGTGGAGAACTTTGGAAGTACAAATCTATATTCTAAAGATGTGTGAACAGCTGATTCTGAGGGATAAAAATGAACAGATATTGTACATGTTTGCAACGAGAATATTGGTTGCAGCCAACCAAGTGAGCTGTATGTCTTCTTCATAATCCAAAGATTTTTAGCATCTTAATAACCACAACTGAGTTTTAAAATTCTAAACAAAAAAGGAACAAATTCAATGCATGCCAAAAGATATATCAATGGAAGTTTAATTTGAAACATCAGGGCAAATCTTTTATTGTTTTACTCCAACGTGAATGGAGCATTACTAAATTTACCTTATTAACCCTAGTTGTTGTAAAAGATCATCCTCTGTCTAGTTAACAAAAAGATCTTTCAATATCCTAAGATCTTAAATAAGGTTCTTTATTTGGTGTGACTGACTCTGTCTGCACAGTGGAGATAGTAACATTCTTACTGCACTTTAAATGCCTCTAGTCAGCTGTCTGAAAGACAGTCACTGCACTCCAGGCTAGATCCCATAAAGTACACTTTAGTGACAACTGAACAATTGCTTTTAAATTAGAGAATCTAGCCATCACATGCCAACTGACTGAATACAACTATTGTGTGATAATTCTTGGCACAGAGCCCACGAACCTGTTATTGATAATAATTAGTGACACTGCTTCCTGCTCTGAACTGATTGCACTCTTCTCGGAAATGGTTGTGAAGAGTTTTACCTTTCTCTAAATCATTTCATTTATTGTATTCTAGCCCAGCATCATTTTAAGATGTTTGGTAAAATAGATCCAGTACTTTCCTCATCAGTCTGTATGCAGTGATATAACTCAAGTAACTCCACTGCAAACCAAATACTGCATTAGATTTCTAATTTGGTGCTTAAAGAAATTCCCAACTAGATGAGAGGATTAATCTGTACAATTTAAGCCAGGAACATTAGTAAAGTGTGAGGTAAGAGCTACATTTCATTGCACCCAGTTCCAAAATTCCAGTACTTTTTTTTCCACAAAGGTAGCTTTTACAGAGGTAATTGTGCACCATATTTTTTTCCCTTTTCATATTCAGGTGAATTTACCCTTGCTGCTCTCCCAAGTTCAAAAGGAGAACAGAGAATTGTTTGCTCCTCCCTCCATTGGACTGAAGGTTACAAGTGAGAATGTTTTTATAGCACAAAATAATTAGACAGTTTATTTTTCTATACTTTTGCTCTTCAACTTAATTGTGAAATAATTATAGTTTTATAATTACATCCTGTACATGTGGAAACCTTCATTATATGAGGAATGTAACATAAAAGGATGTTAATCTTCAACCATACAGGGCATTGGGGGAGAACATATCTGCAGTACTGTGTATAGTTTTCCTTATTAAAGGAAAAATACATGTGCATTGGAGGTGATTCAGAGGGGGTTTATAAGATTGATACCTGGAATGAGCAGGTTTCCTCTGAGGAAAAGATGAGCATATGGACTTATTTCCACTGGAGTTTAGTATGGTGAGGGATGACTTGATTGAAATGTATAAGAGCCTGAATGCTCTTGACAAGGTGGACATGGAAAGGTTGTTTCTTCTTGCTATGTGTCCAAGACTTGGGGCCACTGTTTAAAAATTAGGAGTCACCCTTTCAGATCAGCGATTAGGAGAATGTTTTTCTCTCAAACAGTTTTGTAACTGTGGAGCTCCTGCCTCAGAAGATGGTGGAGACAGGGTCATTGAAATATTTAAGGCAGAAATAAACAGATTCTTGAACAAGCAAGAACAGAGGTTGCTGGAGAAACTCAGCAGGTCTGGCAGTATCTGTGGAGGCAGCGTGGTCACTGAATTCGAAATACTAGCTCTGTTTGTCTCTCCATAGACGTTCCCAGACCTACTGAATTTCTCCAGCAACTTCTGATTTTGTTTGTTTCAGATCTCCAGCATCTGCAGTTCTTTATTATAGACAGACTTTTGCTCATGATGGGATCAAAGATATTGGAGGTAGGTGAGAATATGGTATACTCAACATAGATCAGCCATGGTTGAATGGTGGAGCACACTCAAGGGGCCAAATGGTCGACCTCTACTCCTCGTTTGTAGGTTTTAGTGTGTCCTAAATCAAGCCGCATTCCCCTTTAAGGTGGATAGCCAACAGGCAGTGGATAATAAGTACTAGAAGAGATCCATGAGGTAGTATGGTGAGCGCTTCACTAAAACACATCCAATGTAGTAGCACAATCCTTCCAACCACAGCATGAAGATCACTACACCCACT
The DNA here is from genome assembly GCF_021869965.1 of Rhincodon typus. NCBI lineage: Eukaryota > Metazoa > Chordata > Chondrichthyes > Orectolobiformes > Rhincodontidae > Rhincodon > Rhincodon typus. Next base: position 31,873,198 of record NC_063362.1, read on the forward strand.
GAATAGTGGTCCCAATAGCTGAAGATGTTACAACTGCTTCAACATGGGTTGCAGGTCTTGTCATGCCAGCAAATTTTATATTCTAAATATACAAGCCCAACAACACGTGCCTGCTTTTCTCAGCATCAAATACCCAATCAATGTTGTGTGTGGGCTTTCAGTCAAGGTACACATCGTTGATACTAATTCTCCCTTCATTAATTAGCCATATTTTCTCAGCTTGGCCCTGAGTTTCATACTTGTTCATAGAACATCCTTTTGTTCCAGATCCAGGTATCCAACAGTTCAATGTGATGTGTCTAATATATGGATGAAGAGAGTTAGTGTGCTTACCACTGTAATGTGCTGGTTCACTTCTCATTTTCAGGTCACACTGTTGACTAGCAGCAATTTGAGAATCTTGCCCTGTCAGTACAGAGATCCACCCTGCTGCACATCCTTGTGATGACACAATGAAACTGGGTTCCTATGATACCAGGCTAAAGTTTCAGAGGAATGCAGGAAGTTAGCTCCCAGACATGCAGTGCACACCCTGACATCCTAAAATCAAACTCCCAGCTATAGCCACATAGTTCTATTGACTTGTTCTATCTCAGGAAGGCTGAAGGCTGAAGGCTAAGGAGTAAACTGACAAAAAAATCTTGAGCGAAGTCTTGAGGTGATGCCTAAGTGGATCATCTTCTCAGCAAATCCTGCAACCAAGGAGTGCCTTTGGACTTAACTGGTCCATATCACGAGGCAAATAAATGTCAACTCTTCAAATTGGCAAGCTAGAATTTCAGGAACATATACTCAGGATTGATGGATAACTTGCTCCGAGTCAATAACGCACACAAGACAGCTGTGACTGACATGGAATTGATAGGCTGAACAGCGGCAAAGGGGGCTTTCCTACAATAAGCAAGGTTCCCTGAGGGAAAAAAAACATTACACGTTCTGGGAGAGTTCAGAGGAAATGCAGGAGCAGAAAGGAAGTTTCTAATCTCGATTAAAGAGCCCTCCCACAAATGGTTCAGAAGGTGTTCCCTCCATTTGCTTCTCAACTCCAATTAATCTCATGAGTATCCAATCCAGTGCTGGTGCGCACATCTTCAGTACTATTGCTGGAAGGTTGTCAGGGCCCATGGGCCCATTGGCTTTGTGGTATCCAGTGCTTTCAGCTGTTTCTTGATATCACATGGAGTGAATGGAATTGGTTGAAGACTGATGTCTGTGATGCTGGGGTCCTCAGGAGGAAGCCGAGATGGATCATCCACCTGGCACTTCTGGGTGAATCTTGCTTAAAATGAATCAATCTTGACTTTTGCACTGATGTATTGGCCTCTCCTCCCACCCTGGTGAGATTTCTGGAGCCTCCTCCTCCATTTAGTTATTTAATTATCCACCACCATTTACAGTAGAATAGAAGAGTCATTTATTGTCATTTACAGTTTTTACAAAAAATTCAGTGAAAAGTGTTAAAGTCGCCATACAGTGGTACCTATTTTAAAGTGCATCTTAGTTCAATTCACAGCTCCTGGGTTCAGGAAAAGACAACACCGCCGTACCGGGCCACTGGAATCCCAGGCAGCAAAAATCCACAGCAGCCACCCAAAACATCCCTCCTATACCTCGCCAACATCACCTACGGCGATGCTGGGTCCCTGTGTTTGCCCCTCCGCCAGCCCCCTCCTCGACACCGCTCAGTGATCACCAGCTACTGCCAGGCTTCAGATCCTGACAAAGCCGGCTTCCTACTGCCTTCTGCCAAAAATAAACAGAAAAAAAGGAGAAAAGGAAAAATGAACAGAGTGGACAAGCCCGAGGCACAGAATCCCGGAATGCTGCCTGATCTGCTACCTTCAATTTAAGACCGGATGTGGAATTACTTAGCTGTGTCTATTACATTCTGCTATTTGGAATACAAGTAGTCCTGTGTTGTAATTGTTCTTGCTGTTACTGCTTCAGATTGAAGGGTGTCATAGACTCCCTAGAAAGGACAAAACATTTTTGCGTTATAATACATTATTGTGGATTGAGTAATCTATAGATCACAGCCTGCAGTTGGAATATAAACATGTCTGTGAACATCAAAATGACCCGACTCATGTTACCTCAAGAACTGGCTAATGTACAAGTTGAGTGAATCCTAGCTTTCCTAGAAATGTCTTGCTTCGCAGATGCAAGCAGATGCACTTCATTAAATCTGTTCACCACTTTAGCACTTAATTTACTAAAAGCTCACTTCCCAAAAAAAAGGGAGCCAAATCAACCAGAGTCCTTTGTCTTACTGTAATCTACAGGCTATTCACATCAACCAAATTACAATTGTTCCCTTTGAAGGGAATGTAAGGAATGAAATATCAGTACCGTGATTTCATGATGGATGAAACTCAGCGAAGTGCTTATTTTTTAAGAAGTGATGTAGCTTAAGAACCAGCGTATCCACATTCCCAGTTAGAAGCAATGCAAAGTGCACAAAGTGATTATTGCCAACATAAGAGCTACTAATCACTTTAAACAACTGTTTTACAACAACACACTTTTGTCACAGGGAGCTTTAAGACATTTTTGCCAAGTTGCCCATGATTATTGTTATTGTATGTGGATGTAATTATGTCATATCTTTGCAGTGTATGAATCAACTAGGTAACCCAGCAGTAAAACATTTAGTATTTAAAAGGAATTGGTTTATTTCATGCTCTGGGGCTTACTAAAGAAACAAAACCACTCAAACACACAGTGAATCAAGACTAGCTTCTATTGTTTGATGTCAGCCTGATGTTTGAAGCCAAGATATTTTCTGAGATAAAGACTCAGAATTGCATGATTGTTTCAGCAGCTGTGATGGTTTTCTCTGTCAAATTGCCGACGGCTGCTTTCACAGGTAAGCTTCATAGTTGGAACAGAATAAGGGAGAGAATAGGTTGTTGCTTTTTTGGCTTTGCAGCCAAGACACTTTTAGCTCCCAAATATTAACGCAGACCACTCAATGTATCTGGATGTCTCCCTCTCTGTTCCACACTCTCAGAGTTGACCTTTGAGTCATCCTTGTCAGTGTCAGAAGATCTTTCAAGATGTCTCTGGTCTCAAGATGCTACTCTGCTGTTTTGCAACTTGACCTGACTTTTGTATTATTCTTGGCAGGCATGTAAAGGCAACCACTGAATCATGTGAACTGTAACTAAATGTAATTCCATTTAACAATCTGAAGTTTTAGGCCCAGACTTTCACACCTCAAAGCCTTAAACAGTCAACATCTGTTTGTGCTTGAACGAAAACTACCAAGTCAATGGATCTTGTTTGCACTTGTGGAACGCTAACTCAATTTCAAATGTCTATACAAATATGCGTTTGAAAATGTCTTCTTTTCGTCTCTTCAGAAACAATTCCAGTCTGAATCCACAATGAGAAAGTCAGGTGACCCTCTGAATCCATTTCAAAAACAGCCTTCAGCTCACTCAAAGGTTTGACTATGTAACTTCCAGATCAGTTTTCTAAAAACTTATGTCATTATGACTGCAAGAACATAACACTTTGCACGTCAGCAAAATTACTCTCACTCTTGCCACTGAGTCAAGGGGTTCTAGATTCAAGTCCCACGCCAGGCCTCGAACACAATAATAAATACTGGGTCACTTGTGCAATACTGGGTCAGGTGAGTAAATAATCCCAAAACAGACATTCAGCAGCACCTACAAAAATAGCCAAGAAGAAGACCCCCCTCAAGACAAGCAGTCGACAAAATTTAGAGGAGCTTGCAGGTAGACAAGTAATCAGCACCAACGTGAGGAACATGGTAGAGCAGAGCATCTAGACAGGCAGGAACGTGGAAGTGGAGAACCTCTGCGGATGGTCAGCTGTACCAAGAGGAGTGTACAAGAGGAGGATCTCTAAACAGGCAGTCAGCAAGGCGTTTTCAAAGAAATAATTGACACTGACACCTTAGGAAAGCCATGACATGATTAACTGGGAGAGAAGTGAATGGAGGCAGACATGTCAGAGATAACAGAGCGAAAAGGAGGATAAGTATACCAGATTTTTGAAACAAAAATCAAACAGCGACACAAGAAAGTCATGAATTGACTGGATGGTGGCAACAGCTGTTAGGGATTGTATATAAGTATCTTCTAATCAACATGTTTGGGGGTGTTATTACATATCTGATTCGAGGTAGGGTCACTACCACTGTGCCACAACAGTCTTTAAGGGGCTGTAAATAGTGCTGAAATTGGTAAAATGTCAAACAACTTTAACAAAATATAACTGCAAAGCTAATAACTATTTAGGAATTTCTAGCAGAAGGGAAGTAAGAAATGAGGGATTTCATTACTTATCTTATTCTTAACTGGTAAAGTTTATTGGATTATAAGGTTTCAGCTGGTGTTTGAGAGAGGAGACTTCATTTCATATTCATTTAATAAGCAATCAAATAAGTAATTAATTAAAAACAATGGCAGGTCAAGTGATAATGTTATGCTTATAGAATATGGATACTCCTGCACACCAGTGTGATTCAGGTTTCTGTTTGCAGCTCAAGCAGTTTCAGCTCAATTTATGAGCTGTAGGCCAAACTACAGACACCATGACACATCAGGAAGAGGAAAGTCACCTGGACACTTTATTCCAGGAGGTGGTCACACTCTTTTGGATCTTCTAATTTGGTCACTGGTCGAAAGGAGCGTCTGACTGCAAGCGAGGCAGGTAAGGGGGCCCAAAGGGTAGGTGCACAGGGGCCTCTGCCTTTGCAACAGTTTTAACAGGTTTGAGGTTCTTTCAGCTTGTTTGGATGAGAGGGAGTGCTATAGGGTGGATGAGTTCATTGGCCCTGACATTGCAGCACAGGAAACCACTCAATTTCCGGGGAAAACAAAACAGAATGAAGTGCTAGGGGACAGTATAGTGAGGGGGATTGACACTGCACTCTGCTGGAAAGTCAGTCAGAAGGCTATGTTGCCGACCTGGCGCGAGGGTCTCGGGCATCCGCTCAAGGCTGGATATGAACCTTTGATGGGAGGGGACGATCCAGTTGTTGTGATCAATGTTTGTATCAATAGCATTGGCAGGATGAGTAAAGATGTTCTGCATAGTGAATATGAGAGCTAGACATTAATTTAAGAAACAGTATCGCAAAAGGTGGATTATTACTGAGCCACATGCAAATTTCCAACATAAAAATAAAACTAGAAAAACAAACACATGGATCTAGTTTGATAGTGTATAGGTGTGCTCCAGTTAGTGAGTCACTAGCATGAGTACTAGGAGAAGTGGGGCTGTACCACTGGGACAATCTATACCTACATGCACTTTGACCAGTTATCTAGCAAGCTGCTTAATTAGGGGAGTAGAGAGGCTTTTAAACTAAGTAGTGGGGACAAGAAATCACATTTAGGAAAACATAGTTAAAGAAAAAGTAAAGACAAAGTAAGTTAGGAAGGTATAACATGGGAAATGACAAACACACTATGACATGAAGTGTTAGTACAAACCTAAGAGGAAATCAAAAATAATAAAAGGATAAAACTAAAACACTGTGAATTTGAGTGCATGTAACTTTGGAAACAAAACAAATAAGCACAAAACAAAATTTAAAAAAAGCAGAGTCATGGCTGCAAGATAAAATAGATTGGGACCTGAATATTGAAGGGTACATTATGTTTAGGAACAATCATCTCTCTCATCTGAGACAGTTACCCTATGGTCCTCTGTCAAATTTACCTTACATTTAGGATGGACTGGATACTAGGAAAAGGAAGAGGGGAGGCTCTGTTAAATAACAATTGTAAAAACAGAATAGAGAAGGATGACCTAAGAGCTGAGTAACAATAAAGGCACAGTTGCTTGTAGGAGTGATGTACAGTAACCTTAACAGTAGCCACATGGCAGGATGGAGGAGAAGGGAAGAAATAATGGGGAAATTATCAGAGATACAATGATAATCATGCAAGATTTTAATCTAAATATATACTGGAAAAATCAGATGGACAAAAGGTAGCCTAAGTAAATAATTCATACAGTATTTTTGGGATAGTTTCTGAGACTAGCACATTCTAAGGGAGCAAGCTATATCTGACCTCATACTAGGCACCAAGATAGGATCAATTAATGACTTAGGAGTGGGGATGCCCCTGGCTAGGAAGAATCATATTGTGTTGAACTTCACATTGAGTTTGATGGAAAGAAGAGTGGATCCAATACTAGTATTTTAAATTTAAATTAAGGCCACAAAAACAGAGTTGGCAAAGGTGAACTAACAAATTAGTTGAACGGAAAGGTCAATATAGACGCAGTGGCAGACATTAAAGTGGATAGTACAGAATAGATACATTCTAATGAGAAAAAAAATTCCAAAGGGAGGTACATGTCAGAGGTTATTGGAGAAAATAAAAGCTCCAGGTATAGAGAGTAACATATAAACGTAGACAGAAGGATTGGATGGCTAACAGGAAATAGATATGGCATAAATGAGTCATTTCCTGGTTGGCACAATGTAATGAGAGATATGTCACAGTATTATAGCCTCATCCTTCTTATAGGTTATGAAAGGATTTGGATGATAGAACCAAAATTATCATTGCTATATGTGCGGATGACACAAAGTTGGGTAGGAAGTTAAGTTGCAAAGATGACATCAGGAAGCCACAAAGGGAAATTGGTCAACTAAGTGTGAAATGATCTGGCAAATGGAGTACAAAGTTAGAGATATTGTGGAAGTGTCTAATTTGGCAGGAAGCATAAAAAATAAGCATATTATCTAAATGAACAGATTGCAAAGCTCAAAGACACAGAAGGATTTAGGCATCCTAGTGGCTGAATCACAAAAGGTTCACATGCAGGAAAAGCAAGTAATTAGGAAAGGTATTAGAATGTAATCATTCATTGCAACAAGAAATAAACACAAAGATAGGGGCATTATGTTCCAGTTATGTAGAGCATTGATGGAGCCAGATCGAGAATACATTGTTGGTCTCTCAAAGAAAGATGTAAATGCATTGAAGCAGTTCAGAAAACTTTACGACAGTAATACCTCAAATGCTTTGCTTGGCTCGTATCCATTGCAGTTGATATGAGTAAGAGGTGACCTAGTTGAAACAAAAGCTTGAGTAAGCTTGACAGGGTGCATGCAGAAAGGATTTTTTTTCTGGCAGAATCTAGAACGAGGGATCTTTTTTCTTATTGCTACCAAATTGCTATTACTGGACAGGTCAGATCCCAGACTGAAATCAGGCTTGATTTATCATATTTTGTTTTGATTTGATTTTAACGAGGTGGGACCTCATTGAAAAATAAGCACACAATGTTGCAGATTTTATTTTAACGCTAAAACAGAAGTTTAGCCAAAATAAATTAAAATAAAACAACTCAAACTATTTACATACAATACAAATTCAAAGAATTTTAAACACAAAGTGAAAGTATAATCCCTTTAATCCTAAAACTAAAGAAGTTCCAAAGGAAATACTTTATGTTGTACCCAAAAGAACCCCTTTTACAGGACTCTCAATCTTTTCCCAACACATCAATAGGCTTAAGGTAAGTGTGGTTATAACTCCTGGATCTATCATATGAGGCGAGGTGAGATTGACTGCCCTTGACACCAAATCCATGAGTGAAGCATCAAAGGGCAATGGCAAAACTGGAGTCAGCGGGAATCAGGGGAAAACCTCTCCGCTAGTTCGAGTCATATCTGGCACATAGGAAGATGGTTGACATTATTAAAGGTCAGTCGTATCAGCTCCAGGATATCTCTGCAGATGTTCCTCAGGGTAGCCTCCTTCAGCTGCTTCACCAATGACCTTACTCCAGCTTAAGGTCAGAAACAGATATGTTTCCTGATGACTGCACAATGTTCAGCACCATTTGCAACTCCTGAGATATCGTAGCAGTCCATGTCCAAATGCAACAAGACTTGGACAATATCGAGGCTTGGGCTGACAAGTGGTAAGTAACATTCACACCACACAAATGCCAGGTAATGACCATCTCAAAGAAATGACACTTTATCCATTGCCCTTTGATATTCAATGCTGTTACCATCACAGAATCCTATATCAATATCCTGAGTATTATCATTGACCAGAAACTAAACTCAACTAGTGTTATAATTACAGTGGCTACAAGAACAGGTCAGAGACGAGGAATACTGCAGCAAGTAACTCACCTCCTGACTCCCCACAGCCTGTCCAATATCTACAAGGCACAAGGCAGGAGTGTGATGGATTATTCCCCACTTCCCTGGAGGGGTGCAGCTCCAAGAATGCTCAAGAAGCTTGATACCATCCAGGACAAAGCAGCGTGCTTGATTGGCACCACATCCAGAAACATCCACTCCCTCCACCACCAATGCTCAGTAGCAGCAATATGTACTATCTACACGATGCACTGCAGAAATTCACCAAAGATACTCAGCCAGCGCATTCCAAACCCACAACCACTTCCATCGAGAAGGACAAGAGCAGCAGATACATGGGAACATCACCACCTGCAAGTTCCCTTCCAAGCTACTCAGCATCCTGACTTGGAAAGACTTGGCCATAGTTTCAGTGTCACTGAAACGGAGTCAGAATCTTGGAATTCCCTCCCTAATGGCATTGTGGATCTACCTACAGCACATGGAGTGCAGCAGTTCAAAGCAACAACTCTCCACTATCTTCTCAGGGACAATTAGGGATAGGCAACAAATGCTGGCCCAGCCAGCAATGCCCAAATCCCATAACTGGATACCCAGCTTAAAGTGACCTCTTCAGGGTTTTCACATGATATATCAGACCAAGGCCCTGTATGCCCTCTCAATGCAAGTAATCCCATGGCACTGTTTTGGAAAAGCTAAACAGGGACAACTGGCTGCAATTTATCCCATAATTAACAGCGCTGAAGCAGATAATCTGATCATTAATACATTGCTGTTTGTGGGAGCTTCCTGTGCACACATGTGCTGTACAAAAAGAAGTAGCCAAACAGTGACTACATTTCAGAAAAATGCCATTGGCTGGAAAGACCTCTGTGATGTCCAGTGGCTGTGAAATGCACTATTTAAATATAAAACATTTTCAGATTTAACATAATGGAACATCCCAATTTGCTTCACAGGGGTGTTATAAGAAAAAGGACACAGATCCAGATTTGGACAGATGCCCAAAAGCCTGGTCAAAACAATATGTTTTAAGAATATCTTAGTGGGAACTGCAATTAGATGCACATCAGAGGCAACTGCAAAACAAAAAAGGAAATAAAGACGGCTCTCAGAAAGCTTAGACTGAGTCCCTGATCAAGCAGCACTCATACACACTGAAATAATGATAAAAATATAACTGGAGATGTTGTGTTTTCTTTAGTTTGATAGCTCAAACTTTCATAATTCATTCTTTCCTGCAGTAATTTATTATTAACTGCTGAAAACCAAGATTGCACTTCCAAGAGTCAAGCCATAAATTGGGATCTCTGTTCTTGATCAAACTAATCATCCGGGTCACAAAATCTTTCCTTTCTGGAATAATAAATGCAGTGCGTCCTCAGCGCCCTGCTGGCAGCCTAATACAGGGTCACCAGAATAGTCATGAGCTCCAACCCTATCGATTCTTATCAGCGCGCTGTGAGACAGAGGAAACTGAGGCAAAGCCTGCAAGAACCTATCTTACTAGTGGATCAAGAGAATTCAACCAAACTCAGAATGCAGTGCCTTCAGAATTCATGTAGAGCATTGAACCATTATCAACAGAAGCGCCATATGTACGTATGGGCATATACAGACAAAGTTATTTTGGACAAAATCACTGTCTGCAACCTGTGACTTTAGAAAGAAAGATCGGTGTTTATATAGCACTGACCAAGATCTCCTGATATCCTAGAGTACAAACAATAAATTACTTTCTCTGTCATAAAGCATCCATTCAGCAAAATACAAAATTCACAGAAAAGGATATATTTTGCAGATAAAGCACACAGACTTCTCTACTTATTTGGAGGCTCAGTTTAGCATAAAAAACACAAAAGCAAATAGAAATAAGTCCCTGGTTGCAGAATTCAGACACTGATTGACAAGTTATTGGGTGTTACAATATTCATATATATTACATTTCCTGGTTGAGCTATAATTCTGATCTGATGAACGTCTGGTTTGCAGGATGTCTACTTGTCTTTCTACAATGTTTTCTTTTTACATCTCAGGCAAAGACAAATCAAAATGTAAATACCATCAGTGCACTGAAATAATACACTACCTCTCAAGAGTGAGAATGTTACTGCTCTCAATTTATAAACTGAAAAAGGTCACTTATGGTTTTCAAAGCTTATGCTTAAGGAGTGCTTAACCATTTCCTGATCAACGCAGCACTACAAAATACTAAAAAGTTGTTTTCCCTTGTGAGAGTGTCTAGGATGAAAGGGGATAAGCTCAGAGTAAGTGATTACCCATTTAACACAGAGATGGAAAGGAATTTCTTCTCTCAGAGGGTTGCAAATTGGATATGGAATTCTTTACCACAGATGGCTTTCAAGGCTGCATCATTAAATATATTCAAGGCTGTGATAGACAGATTTTTAATTAGTAAGGGAATCATAGGTTATGAAGAAAGGGCACAAAAGTGGAGGATTAACAAATCAGCCATGATTACATCGAATGGCAGGGCAGACTCAGTGGGTTGAATGGTGATTTATGCACCTATGTCTACTGGACTTGAGAGCGCATTGGGCCCTTGAGGGTAAGGTAGATGAACTGTTCAGTTGGTTGTACATTCTTTCTGATGCCCCGACATCCTCTCTCTGCTCCCGATTAAGTTTCTCGATGTATTCAGTAACTTTCTATTTTGGTCGGCCATAAGCCATGATTCTATTGGTTTGTTTGACCCGTTCAAGGATGATTTGAGGACATCATTACAGTGTTTCTACAATCTTCCAGGAGTCACCTTCCCCAACTGAGTTCTGAGTGAAGCTTTTCTTTTGGGTATTAGTGTCAGGCATACCCGTCTCACCCAGTGAAGCTGCTTTTCAGTGATTAGCATATTGATGATAGGCATGTTAGCTGGGAAGACAATTCTGTTGTTAGACCATATTTCTTGTCACTGGACTTACAGCACAGACACCTCCAGTGTTATGAGGTGCGCACTGTAGTTTTTCCAAGTCTCCAAAGCACATAAGTCAGGGCTTTCCAAATTGGAGTTGAGACCCCAAATGGGGTTGCAAGCTGAAATTTTGGTATTGTGATCTTTGAGGCAGCTAAGGCTCCAAAGGAGCTCTGACTGGGTTATAACAGCTATGCTCCCTCTCAATACCCGCCCTCTCATTTCTTACTGAGGAACCATGACAATTTTTAAGTCACATGATGGGATCAGAGTGGGAAAATGTTCAGGACACACTGATATAAATTCATAGAGTGATAAGGACAATCATGCCAAACCTGGAAATCCATCATGATCTACAATGTATTTAAGTACAGTAATGACAAGGTAATTTTTGTGAACATTCAATCACATCCATTACTTTCCTTTTCATAAGTTCTATGGAATTTCTCCACATCTTCATAAATGCCTCTCATATTATTTAGAAAACTTGTGTCAAATTTTCTCTCACTAACAATCAGTGTTCTGTAGTCACGTACTTCTTCTCTCCTCATGGACTTATCTTCTTTGTTTCTTTAAACATTTTCCAAAAATGTCTAAGACTTATGCGAACCATCAGTATCATTCCCTTAGATGCAAGTGCTATGCGTTTGCCTACCTTGCAAATAAATGCAGGCCAGATTTTAACTTTGCGTTCTGCATCTGCAATCCAGAAGTTTTTTTTTTTTAATTCATTCATGGGACGTGAGAGTCGCTGGCCGGCCAACACTTATGGCCTATCACTAGTTACTATTGAGGTGGTGGTGGTGAGCTGCGTTCTCGGGCTGCTGCAGTACACCTGCTATGAGTTGATTCACAATGCCATTTGCGAGGAAATTCCAGGATTTTGGCCCAGGGAAGTGAAGGAATGGTGATTTATTTCCAAGTCAGGATGGTGAGTGGCTTGGAGGGCGGCTTGGAGGTTAATGGTGTTCTCATGTATCTGCTGCCCTTGTCCATGGAAGTGGTTGTGGGTTTTGGAATTTGCTGGCTGAGGATCTTTGGTGAATATCTGTAGTGCATCTTGTGGATAGTACACATTACGGCTAAAGAACATTTGTGGTGGAGGGAGTGGACACTATAGATGTGGTGCCAATCAAGCAGGCTGCTTTGTTCTGAATGGTGTCAAGTTTCTTGAGTGTTTTTGGAGCTGCACCCATCCAGGCAAGTGGGGAGTATTCCATCCAAATTCTGACATGTAGATGGTGCACAAGCTTTTGGAGTCAAGAGGTTAGTTAATTGCTGCAGTTTTCCTGGACTCTGACCTGCCCTTGCAGCCGCTGTGTTTATGTTGAGTCCAGCTGAGGTTCTGGTCAATCGTCACCAAGGATTTTGATAGTAGGGGATTCAGTGATGGTAACACCAATGAACACCATTGAAAACACCAAGAAGCTGATTAGATTGTCTCTGGACAGAAAGCAAGCTAATGTTTCAAGAGATAACAAGGTGTAGAGCTGGATGAACACAGCAGGCCAAGCAGCATTCGAGGAGCAGGAAAGCTGATGTTTCGGGCCTAGATCCTTCTTCAGAAAATGTTTCAAGTCTAGACGAGTCTAGAATCATCTAGACTTGAAACGTTAGCTTGCTTTCTCTCCATTCATGCTGCTGATACACGGTGATCTTTTTTTGTTTTCAGTTCAGATTCTAGCATCTGCAGTAATTTTCTCCAACATTAGATTGTCTCTTATTGGAGATAGTCATTGCTTGGTATCTGTGTGACACGAATGTTAATTGCCACTGGTCAGCCCAAGCCTGCATATTGTCCAGATCTTGTTTCATTTGAACATGGAGCTGACTGACCCCCAACAACCACAACCATCTTCCTATGTGTCAGGTATGACTCCAACCAGCGGAGAGTTTGCCCCCGATACCCATTGATTCCAGTTTTACTAGGGTTCCTTGATTGCACACTCGGTCGAATGCAGCCTTGAAGTCAAAGGCTGCCATTCTCACCTCCCCTCTGGAATTCAGCTCTTTTGTCCATGCTTGAACCAAGGCTGTAATGAGATCAGGAGTTGAGTGCCCCGGCAGAACCCAAACTGGGCGTCACTGAGCAGGTTTTTGCTGAGCAGGTGATAGCACTGTTGATGACATGCTCCATCATCTTACTGGTGATCAAGAGTAGACTGAGAAGCGGTAATTGGCTGGGTTAGATTTGTCCTGCTCTTTAAGCACAGGACATACCTGGGTGATTTCCACATTGTCGGGTAGATGCCAGTGTTGTAACCGTACTGGAACAGCTTAGCTAGGGGAACAGCAAAATCTAGAAAACAAGTCTTCAGTACTCAGGCTGGAATATTCTCAGGCAACACTGCAGAATCCATTGGCTTCATCCATTTCTTAATATCACGTGGAGTGAATCGAATTGTCTGAAGATGGTATCTGTAATGCTGGGACCACTGGAGGAGGCCACAATGGATCACCCACTTGGCACTTGTGGCTGAACATTGCTGCAAAAGTTTCAGCCTTATCTTTTGCATTGTTGTGTTGGGTTCTTCAATCATTGAGGATGGGGATATTTGTGGAGCCTCCTCCTCCACCATTGAGTTGTCTGATTATCCACCACCATTCCCAACGGGATGTGGCAGAACCGCAGAGCTTAGATATGATCCTTTGTTTGTGGGATTGTTTAGTCTATCATTAGCTGCTTATGCTGTTTGGTGTCAAGCAGTCCTGTTTGGTGGCCTTACCAGGTTGACACCTTGTTTTTATGTATGCCAGGTGCTGCTCCTGGCATGCCCTCCCACACTCTCCTTTAAACCAAGGTTGATCGCCTGGCTTGATGGCAATGGTTGAGTGAGGATATGCTGGGCTATGAGGTTACAGACTGTGCTGGAGACACGACACATGAAAAATTCAATGGCAGATAGAATGGAAACATGGTTACTGGAAACAATGGAGAAATAATAATAGCAACCAAACTGTTAAGGTACATTTCTCAATGTTAAATGGCACTGATTACATACTTAAAATCTGAACAAGTCTTAGCAAGTGATGAGGGACCTTTCACTTCCCACCAGGGCTTGATCAGGGGGAATTGGGATGATGAGTAATAGAGTTGTATAGCATGGAAACAGACCCTTTCGTCCAACTCGTCCATGCTGACCAGTTATCATAGAGTCATAGAATCCCTACAGTGTGGAAACAGGCCATTCGGCCCAACAAGTCCGCACCACCCCTCTGAAGAGCATCCCACCCAGACTCATTCCCCTAATTTTCCATTTCTAACCCACCTAACCTAAACATCCCTGAAGACTATGGGCAATTCAGCATGCCCAATCCACCTACCCTGCACATCTTTGGACTGTGGGAGGAAAGCAGAGTACCCGGAGGAAACCCACGCAGACAAAGGGAGAATGTGCAAATTCCACACAGACAGTCACCCGCGGCTAGAATCGTCTTGGCGCTGTGAGGCAGCAGTGCTAACCACTGATCCACTCCCAGTATCCAGCATTTTTATCAGCATGTTGCCGGATATGGAAGGTTTGAGTTATAAGGAAAGGCTGGGACTTTTTTCACTGGAATGTAGGAGGTTGAAAGGTGACCTGAAAGAAGTTTATAAAATAATGAGGGGTACAGATAGAGTCGATGGTAGTTGTCATTTCCCTAAAATGGGGAATTTCAAGACAAGGGGGTACATTTTTAAGGTGAAAGGAGAGTGATTTAAAAAAAAACATAAAATGCAAACTTGTTTACACAGAGGGTGGAATGAACTTCCTGACGAAGTGGTGAATGCAGGTACAATTACAACATTTAAAAGACATTTGAATGGATAAATGAATAAGAAAGGTTTGGAGGGATATGGGCCAGGAGCAGGCAGGTAGGACTAGTTTAGTTTAGGATTATGTTCCGCATGGATTGGTTGGACTGAAGGGTATGTTTCCGAGCTGTATGACTCTTTTTGGCCCGTATTCCTATTTATGTATCCATCCACATGCCTTTTAAATGTTGTAATTGTACCAGCCTCCAACACTTCCTCTGGCAGCTCATTCCATACACACACTATCCTCTGCGTGAAAAAGTTGCCCCTTAGATCCCTTTTTAATCTTTTCCCTCTCACCTTAAACTTATGCCCTCTAGTTCTGAACGCCTCTGCCCTGGGAAAAAGACCTTGGCTATTAACTCTATCCATGCCCCTCATGATTTTATAAACCTCTACAAGATCATCCCTCAGCCTCCGATGTTCCAGGGAAAACAGCCCCAGCCTGTCCAGCCTCTCCCTGTGGCTCAAACCCTCCAACTCTGGCAACATCCTTGTAAATCTTTTCTGAACCCTTTCAAGTTTAACAACATCCTTCCTATAGCAGGGGGACCAGAAGTGAATGCAGTATTCCAAAAGTGGACTTACCAATGTCCTATACAGCTGCAACATGACATCCCAATTCCTATGCTTAATGCACTGACCAATAAAGACAAGTGTACCAAATGCCTTCTTCACTAGCCTGCCTACCTACGATTCCACCTTCAAGGAACCATGAACCTGCACCGTAAAGTCTTTTTGTTCGGTAACACTCCTCATGACCCTACTAATAACTGTATAAGTCCTGCCCTGATTTGCCTTACCAAAATGTAGCATCTCACATTTACCTAGATTAAACTTCATCTGCCACTCCTCAGCCCATTTGCCCATCTGATCAAGGTCTTGTTTGTACTCTCAAGATAACCTTCTTCACCGTCCACTAGCCCACCAATTTTGGTGTCATCTGCAAAATTATTATCTATTCCTCCTATATTCACATCCAAATCATTTATATAGATGGTGGGATTTCTAACATATATTTTCCCAGTCAATCAAATGGCCACCCTTCCCACTGCTTACACAGAGTTCAAGAGTGGAATGCCATGTCCAAAAACTCGAGTGTTAGACCAATAAACATTGCTATGAGAGGCTAAGGTAGGTTGGGAAATTAAAATGCATGGATCTGATGGTAAAAATGAAAACATGAATAAACATTCCATAATTCTCACCAAAAAATTGTTCTGACGAGAAATAAAAATTCAGCCAGTCAAGTAATTGATCTGTGGCAATATGAAGCGATTAAGGAAGTATTAGGTTGAAAGAAAAAGCTTATGAGGTTATCGACAACCTGGTGATTCGAACAGCTTTAGAAATGAGCTATGGATGACCAAAAAATAAATAAAGGGGAGAAAGTTGGAGAATAAGAGTAAACTAGCAACAAATATAAAAGGAGACTGTAAGAGTTTCCAAAGATATATAAAAAAACTGCAAAGTAAACATTGTGCCTCAGATGTAAATCCAAGATAAATTATTATGGGAAATAAGGTAATGACAGATTTGAAATATTTTTATCATTCTCCACAGTAGATGACATTAACAAATATTAAAAACAAAAGGTCTAGTGATATTTCTCTTTTTCGTTCATGGCCATGTGGCTGTCACTCACAAGGCCATATTTCATTGCTTATCCTTGATTGCCTTTGAGATGCAGATGGTGACTCCTGGAGTCTTTCTTACTTAAAGTTGCCAGCCAATCAGAGACTGCCAGATCATTTCAATGGCAGCTCCCCACCCCCAGGAGGTGGTTGCTACTGTCAGAATGACAACCACACTACACTGGCTTATCATCCATGTCACCTAGTAAACCCTTGCCAGCCACTGGGCAATACCAGTACTAACAGGATGGGATCCTTTAAGTGCCTATTAAGAGCTTGAATTGGTGGAAAGATGGGAATACCATCCATTCGTCCACCCACCAACCTCACACCCAATTAAATGCCATCCCTGTCACCAACTGTACCATTGGATAGGGCAGAAGATTCAACCCTCAACGCCAATACTTCAACTTCATTGAGATAAATAAGCAAAACATCTCCAAGGATAACAGACTCTTTGAACCAAAAGGTTAGTTATTTGCTTGAGTAAATAACAAATTTGTGTTTGTGCCAATAAATCAGGTCTGCTGATTAAATTAGAATTATTAAATTGACAAAACTTGAAAAAAAAACTGGTTCATGCTTATTGCTGAAAACATTCAATTTGTTGCTTGATGCTATAAAACAGCTCACTTGTACATGTTAGCTTTAATATTTCAACTGGAAGACATAATATATGGGAATTTTAATAACAATGATTAAAGCACAGAAGAAATCTGTCAAATCCAGGTTAAACTGTCAGGATAGGCAATTATAACTGCTTACCTTATTTTGCAATGCTCTGAAATATAAACTCAAAGGCTAGTATTTTATGATTTTAAAAAATCATTCACAATCTGGAATACTTCAATAACTGGAGTCAATATCCTGCTCTTGCAAAAAACAAACTTACTCTCAATGGGATCCTGTAACTTTGGATGCAGCAAAGCTCTTGGAGTACCATGATAGAGACTCAATCTGGAGTTTTCAGAAAAGGAAAAAAGAAAACTGTTAACTTTTTCTTATTTTATTAGATTGAGCACCAGCTATTGGGTATAGCTTTATTAAACTTGTATTGAAAAGAATGTGATGAAATAAAGTCCAATTCCAGATGGTATTGATAAACGCTCCAAGACAATAGCCATCCATGGCAGGCTCCAATTCTGGTATTAAAGAACTTTGAAATAGACTTGTAACTAAATGGAGGCTGCAAACTATCATGAACACAGCAATAAGGGGCTGAACAAAGAGGAGACAAATGCCATATTTCCCACAGGAATACAAGAATTAAATCAGATCGACTCAATCTGGATTAGCTGACTTTTTTCACTCTTGCCTTGGAGGCACAATAGATTAATATATGATGGTGAAATGGTGGTGTTTTCAATGTTCCTGTTGGCCTATTTTTCACAATCTGCCTGCCAATTTCAAGTCAATTTCGTACACAGGCGGGGGATGGGAAATGAAACAAGTCACTCCTTTTCTAGACAGGTTTAGGAGTTCAATTATTGTGAATAGATTTCTGTGGAAAAAAAGAGTGAATTTTAAATGCGATGCAAATTATTGTTCAGCCTTAAATGTCTGAAAGAAAGTCACTCTGCACATTTTTATATTAACATAAAAATATTCATCAGAAAAAGAATTCAAAATAAACATTTGGTGAATGGAACTTACCATGGACTGCAGTTTCAAAATGGCATAAACAGGTTTTCATCAATAATGCAGAACAAGTTTAGTAAAGGTGTAAAAGCATATTTGTCTTTTTTTTGCTAAAAGTCATATCCTATACCGTTCTCACAATTATGTTTTCTCTCCCTGGAGTTGATGTATTTAAAACACCTACAGAGTTCTATGCCAGCACATGACAATCACTCGTTCACTAAATTAGGTGAAAGAAACCAGTCGTAAGACATCTGCAAATCATCTAATAATTACTGTGAGCATGGTCAATAAAGTGAGATGGATTTAACAGTTAATAAATACAGTTCAAATGGAGCATTTTAAAATAGAGATGCTTTAGCAACGTGAGTTAGAAATAATTTATCAGAAACCAGGAAGGTTGATCAGTGTTACTGATGACATCAGTTTTTTTAAGCATTCAAACCAGAGAATTATTAGATAGCTTGAGGCCAGATTTTAAATAAACCAAAACTGATAAATTGACTTCCAGCTAACAGATCAAAGTTAACCACTGATGGTAATAGGCAATAACTAACCTTGCTTATGTCAAGTCATAGATTACTTTATTAACATTCTAACATCAAAAGTTTCAATAAGCTATATAAATTTAAATGTTCTTTAAAATTGATATTGGTACAGTGTTTTATCCCATTGAAGCCATGATTTGAATCTAATTCCTGCACTTCATAATACTATCTCAATCCATGATGTAATTAAGTGAGACAAAAGAAGGAGGCATATACATTAATGAAGCAGCACTTGTATTCTAACCAGATTCAAAGCCAGAATTACAAGATCTTTCAAAAACCACGAGAAAAAGAACAGTATGCTACCAGTTTAGGCATTCAATGCATCCTATCAGACAAATGGATTTTTGAAATTTTATGATTATTCAAAAATTAGATTATCAGATTTTTATAAAGTCAAAAGTAGAAAATGACATTGAAATACATAACACGATTACACTTTAAACATATTCAGGGAAAAAACAATATATCCATTTTACAAGCTTCCTCGGTAGCTTTCTGAATAAAGCACTAGCTAGTGTAGTGCTAGACCCGACAGACCAGAAGATCCCAGACTTCACTAGTTAGGATTTTTGAACTGTTTCATACCACAAGGTCAGGCAGGGGGGAGGATTTTCACTCACAATGCTCTCCAACAGGAAGTACACCCTCAAATTGGAAAGGGTTCAAAAAAGATTTACAAGGATGTTGCCAGGAATGGAGGGTTTAAATTATAAAGATAGGCTGGGACCTCTTTCACTGGAGCGTCAGAGTTTGAGGTGTGACCTTATAGAAATTTATAAAATCATGAGGGGCATAGATAAGGTGAATAGCAAGGTTCTTTTCCCAAGGGTGGGGCAGTCCAAAAATAGGGGGCATATTTTTAAGAGAAAAAAGATTTAAAAGGACAGGAGGGACAACTTTTTTAACGCAGAGAGTGATTCATATGTGGAATAAACTGCCAGAGGAAGTGGTAGATACAGGAACAGTTACAACATTTAAAAGACATTTGGATAGGTACATAAACAGGAAAGGTTTGGCCCCCTGACAGTCAGTGGGAAATTAAGAAGCAAATATGTAAGGAGATCTCGGATATCTGTAAGAATAATAGGGTTGTAATGGTAGGGGGTTTTAACTTTCCAAACATAGACTGGGACTGTCATAGTGTTAAGGGTTTGAATGGGGAGGAATTTTTTCAGTGTGTACAGTACAACTTTTTTATTCAATACGTGGATGTACCCACTAGAGAAGGAGCAATACTTGACCTTCTGTTGGGAAATAAGGCAGGGCAAGTGACTGAGGTATCAATGGCGGAGGACTTAAGGGCAAGTGATCACAATTCTACTAGTTTTAAAATATGATGTGGAGGCGCCGGTGTTGAACTGGGTGGACAAGGTCAGAAATCACATGGCACCAGGTTATAGTCCAACAGTTTTATTTGAAAGCACAAGCTTTTGGAGTCTCAGTCCTTCTTCAGATGTTAGTGAGAGAGGTAGTATCAGAATTTATAAGTAAAAGATCAAAAGGTTCACACTATTGATGAGGATGTACTAAACAAATCTAGGGTGCTGTTAAATCTTTAATCAGTTAGAAGGTTTTAATTGATTAATATGTATATGTAAATCCCTGAATTCCTTTCAAGTCACGGTCCTGAGAGAACTAAAGGTTTTATCAGTGTAAAGAAGAGGTGACACTTTAGATCAGACAATGCATGTTAGGTGTGAAACCTTGTTTAGAATCTGTTCACGTTTTAGTTTGGAGTCAGACTGGTTACATTTCTAAAGTAGGAATTTATAAAACACCAAATTGACTGGCTGTCTATAAACTATGTGCTGTTTGAACAAAATAAAATGTATCTGCAAATATAAATTCACCCCACAGATGTGTGCGTGTGCGTGTGCGCGCACGCGTGCACACACACGCACAAAGGATAGAACTGACCAAAAAGTTAAAATGGATAGTTTCAAAAGTTGATTGGGGGAAGCTATTAGCAGGTACAGGGACCATTGGGAAGTGGCAGGCCTTAAAAATGCGATAATGAGAGATCAGAGACAGTATGTTCCTGTTAGTGCAAAGGGAAAGGCTAGTAGATGTAGGGAATGCTGGATGACTAAAGAAATTGAGGCTCTGGTCAAGAAAAAGGAGGCAAATGTCAGGCTTAGACAGCAGGGATCAAGTGAATCCCTGGATGAGTATAAGGGCAGTAGGAGTATACTTAAGAAATAAATCAGGAGGCAAAAAGGGGACAAGAGATAGCTTTGGCAAATAGAATTAAGGAGAATCCAAAGAGATTCTATAAGTACTCTAACAGCAAAAAAGAGTAACTAGGGAGGGAATAGGGCCCCTGAATGATCAACGTGGCCATCTATGTGTGGAAGCACAGGAGACGGGTGAGGTATTAAACAAATATTTTGTATCAGTATTTACTGTGGAAAAAGACATGGAAGCTAGGGGACTTGGTGAAATAAATAGTGATGTCTTGAAAAGAGTTCTTATTACAGAAGAGGGGTGCTGGAGGTCTTAAAATACATAAAGGTTGATAAATCCCCGGGACCTGATCAGGATCAAGTTCCCAGAACTTTGTGAGAAGCCAGAGAAGGGATTACTGGGCAGCTTGCTGAGATATTTGTATCATCGACAGCCGGTGGTGAGGTGCTAGAAGACAGGAGGTTGCCCGATGTGGTGCCATTATTTAAGAAAGGCTGTAAGGAAAAGCCAGGGAACTACAGACCAACGAGCCTTACGTCAGTGCTAAGTAAGTTGTTGGATGGGATTCTGAGGGACAGGATTTACATGCATTTAGAAAAACAAGGACAGATTATGAATAGGCAACATAGTGTTGTGTGTGGGAAATTGTGCCTCATTAACTTGATTGAGATTTTTTGAAGAGCAAAGAAGCTTAATGAAGGAAGTGTGGCAGATGTTGTCTAAATGGACCTCAAAGCGTTTGACAAAGTTCCAAATGGTAGACTGGTTAGTAAGGTTAGATCACATGGGATCCGGGGGAGCTAGCCATTTCAATACAAAATTGGCTTGAAGGTAGGAGGAGGAGGGTGGTGGCAGAAGGTTTTTTTAGGACTGGAGCCCTAAGACCAGTGGTGTGCCACAAGGATTGGTGCTGGGTCCATTGCTTTTCATCATTTAGTGGTGTAGTGGACATTGAAGAAGATTATCTCACGGGTATAACGGGACCTTGATCCCATGGGCCAATGGGCCGAGGAGTGGTAGATGGAGTTTAATTTAGATAAATGTGTGGTGTTGCATTTTGGTAAGGCAAATCAGGGCAGGACAGATAAAGTTAATGTAGATCCTTGGGGAATGTTGCCAAGGAGACCCAGGAATGCAGGTGCACAGTTCCTTGAAAGTGAAGTTGCAGGTAACTAGGGTGGTGAAGGTGGCATTTGGCATGTTTGCCTTCATTGGTCAGTGCATTGAAACCACGAGTTAGGATGTCATGTTGTGGCTGTAGAGGGCACTGGTGAGGCCACTTTTAGAATGCTGTGTACAATTCCGGTCACCATTCTTAGGGAGGATATTGTTAAACTTGTGAGGGTGTAGGAAAGATATGCAAGGTTGTTGCCGGGACTGGAGGGTTTGAGCTATAAGGAGAGGCTGAATAGACTGGGGTGTTTTCCTCTGGAGCATCGGAGGCTGAGGGGTGACCTTGCAGATATTTATAAAATCATGAGGGGCATGGCTAGGGTGAATAGCCAAGGACTTTTTCCGAGGGTGGGGCATTCAAAACTACAGGGTGTAAGTTTAAGGGGAAAGATTTGAAAAGAATGCAAGAGATAACTTTTTCACACAGCATAGTGCATGTATGGAATGAGCTGCTAGAGGTGGAGGTGGGTACAGTTACAACATTTAAAAGGCATCTGGATGGGTCTATGAATAGGAAGGGTTGAGAGGAATATGGGCCAAATGCTGAAAAATGGGACTACATCAGATTGGAATGTCCAGTCGGCACAGACAAGTTGGACCGAAGGGTCTGTTTCCACGCGGTATGACTCTGTGTAAATGCAGGCAAGTGGGACTAGTTTGGTTTGGGAGCATGGATGACATGGATTAGTTGGACCAAAGTGTCTGTTTACATGCAATAACTCTACCATCTTCACCTGTGTTGCATCAAGTTCAAAATAGCCTAGCTATCACTTTGTGCTTTTGAAATGGAGAAGGTTAAACAGTAACCTAAAAAAATTTCCAGGATGATGAAAATCTTCGAGAGGGTATACAGAGTAAAATTTTTTCCACTAGTTTGTAATTTGTAAACAAGATGCCCTCCGCTTCTTCCTGTCCCGCAGGCCTGAACAATCCCTGTCCACTGACACCCTTGTCCGCTTAGCTGAACTCGTCCTCATCCTTTAAAACTTCTCCTTCAATTCCTCCCACTTCCTACAGACAAAGGGGGTGGCCATGGGTACCCACTTGGGCCCAAGCTATGCCTGCCTCTTTGTAGGATACGTGGAACAATCCTTCTTCCGAAGCTACACTGGCCCTATCCCCCACCTCTTCTTCCGTTATATCGATGACTGTATCGGCGCCGCCTCGTGCTCCCACGAGGAGCTCGACCAGTTCATCCACTTTACTAACACCTTCTTCCCCAACCTTAAGTTCACCTGGACCATTTCCAATACCTCTCTCTCCTTCCTGGATCTCTCTGTTTCCATCTCTGGCAACCACCTGGAAACCGATAATCTATTTCAAGCCTACTGACTCCCACAGCTACCTAGAATACACTTCCTCTCACCCACCTTCCTGCAAGAATGTCATCCCCTGTTCCCAATTCCTTCGCCTCTGCCGCACCTGCTTGCAAGATGAGGCATTCCACTCCTGGACATCCCAGATGTCCTCGTTTTTCAAGGACCGCAACTTCCCCTCCACAGTGGTCGAAAACGCCCTCGACCACATCTCTAACATTCCCCGCAACTCATCCCTCACACCCCCTCCCCGCAATAACAACAAAAACAGAATCCCCCTCATCCTCACGTACCACCCCACCAACCTCCGGATCCAACGCATCATCCTCCGACACTTCCGACATCTGCAATCTGACCCCACTACCAAGGACATTTTTCCCTCCCCACCCTTATCTGCCTTTCGGAGGGACCGCTCTCTCCATGACTCCCTTGTCCGGTCCACACTCCCCACTAGCCCCACCAGCCCCGGCACTTTTCTCTGCAACCGCAGGAAGTGCTACACCTGCCCCTACACCTCCCCCCTCATCCCCATCCCAGGCCCCAAGAAAACCTTCTACATTAAACAGATGTTCACCTGTACATCTGCTAATGTGGTATATTGTATCTGCTGTTCCCGATGTGGCCTCCTCTACATTGAGGAAACCAAGCGGAGGCTTGGAGACTGCTTTGTGGAACAGCTACGCTCAGTTCACGACAAACGACTGCACCTCCCAGTCGCGAACCACTTCAACTCCCCATCCCACTCCTTGGACGATGTGTCCATCCTGGGCCTCCTCCAGTGCCACAACGGTGCCACCCGAAGGTTGCAGGAACAGCACCTCATATTTCACCTGGGAACCCTGCAGCCCAATGGTATCAATGGGGACGTCACAAGCTTCAAAATCTCCCTGTCCCCCGACCGCATCTCAAAACCAGGCCAGCTCGTCCCCACCTCCCTGACCTGTCCGTCCTTTCTCCCACCTATCCACTCCTCCCACCTCAACCCCCAGCCCCACCTCCTACCTACCAGCCTCATCCCCACCTCCTTGACCTGTCAGTCTTCCCTTGACTGACCTACCCCCATCCTAATTCCCCGCCTACACTCATCTTTACTGGCTCAATCCCCGCCTCCTTGACCTATCCGTCTCCTCTCCACCTATCTGCTCTTTTATCCATCTTCCATCCAGCTCCCCCTATCTCTATTTATTTCAGAATCCCCTTCCCCTCCCCCATTTCTGAAGGGTCCAGACCCGAAACGTCAGCTTTCATGCTCCTCTGATGCTGCTTGGCCTGCTGTGTACATCCAGCTCTACACCTTGTTTTCTCAGATTTAAGGATATTGTTTCGACACAGAAATACACAGCTGAACGAAAAATACTGTTTTCAGTAAAATTAAAACCTTCCAAGGCCATCAAAATTGACTCCAATGCTTCCTAACTAGACTTTTGAATAACCAATCCCAGCTTTTGTGAATAATTAATTCTCAACACCAATTTGTAGCTTAAACAAAAGACTTTGTAATTTATTAACAATGCAATAACTTTAATACAATAGAGCAAAATTAAACAACAAAGTAATCTAATTGGTCTGTACTTGAAACCCAAAAACCTTTGTTTCCCACTCCAGTCACACAAAAGACCGACAGAAAAGCAAACAAACACACTTAAAGGGTAAACAAAAGAAAATAATAAAACTGGCCAGATTACTTAAGTGGTTTTCATGATCCATTGTTCCTCATGTATAGATGATATTTCTTGGTTGATTTTCTGAAGGTGTCAGTCAGGATCACCTCTTCAGTTCACCCAGATAAAGGCAGTAAAACCTATAACTTAGTTTTCTATTCTCTGAGCTTCCAAGAGCTGTTCATGGGAGGTGAAGGAGAAAACTTTCAAAACTTTATGCTATAGCATCAACAGCCAGAATTCTTTCTCACAGAACACACAGTCCAAAACCCAATTCAAATTCTGACCATTCTCTGACAGACTGATCATCTCCTCCACCAGATCCCTGTTACCACTTAAATCTGCCATCTGCTTGAGCATACCGTTTTTCCCAAACTTGCGGGAACCAATTCCCAGGTACTGACCTCGTTAGACGACAGCTTATATTATTTGTTTGAACATCATGTTCTTCCCCAGTGATGAAGTGTCTGCAAAATCTTTTGATCAAGAACCACCTGCAATTAAGTTTCAGGCCCAACTTTATGAATAAACAAGAGCTTGTTTCATTCATTTTTCTTTTAACACAAGCATAGTCCAAAAGTCATCTTTAGCTCACAGCTCCCAGTTCACAGCTCCAAACTAAAATCAATGTTAAACAAATAAACATAATGAAATATCAGCAAGAGTTCAAACATTATCATCCACGGTACAAAGGGGAGGTATGATTTTTATCACACAGAAGGTTATTACAGCATGTAATATTATGCCACAAATAACTAGTGTGGTAAAGATTATATCATTGTTTAAACAGCAAATGGATAAGCTTTTATAAAAAGCACCCATAAAGTTTAATGATGGTGAAGGAATGGGCAAGGAAATGGATTATGTGTACATGGACATGTTTTTTCTCCCCCCAAGTGTCTATACAAGATTGCACACATTCCCTCAGATTAACTTGAATGAACAGGTAGACCACAGGTTGGGGAGGATGAACTCAAAAGGGCCCAATCAAATTCCCTATTTAAAGAGTTGGTAGTAGCACAGCCTACTGAGACAAACTCATTCTGTTTTAAGAATTCTACAAACACATGAAGGATGGCCAGAGGGGCTGAGATAAAATGGGCTCATTGGTGTCAGAGAAGATGCATACATTCAGGCCTCAATTTTTGCCACAAAGCATAAACAGTATAGAACCTGAAAACCTCAAGACCCACCTCCGAACATAGCACATCCAATTTCACTGTGGATGATAATTGGGGAGATTCATGTTTTGTGTATGTGCAGTTAAAAGAAGCAGCTGGCCATCTAAATCAGCAGCTACCTCCACTCAAGTCAGATTTTGGTAGCCCAGGAGTGTGAAACCCTCAGTCTGCAGAGTGGGCGTAGTAAGTGCAGGCTCAGCTTGTGCATTTCTTTGGATAGCTGGGTTATCCCTTTGGATATGCTTCTGAAACACCTTCAGGGTAGTAATATTCCCTTTGGGGAAGATTAGGTGTCTTTTTAAATTGTTAAAAGTTGGTGCAAATCTTCACAAAATATGGACAAACCCATTCATTATCAAGCTCATGCAAATTGTCAACTAGCCTATCAAAATCAACCAAAAGTATCAAAAACAATGTCAAGAGACTGTCAGAACTGTTCAGCGGACTTGTCAAAAGCAATAATCAGAGGGAGTTATCAAGGTATTTAAAAGACCTGCCTCTAAATCTTCTGAAACATTGTCGAGTGTTCAACAAACGTTGCTTGCTACTTCATTCTCTCAGTTGACATAAGCTTGAGGCCTTGTTACTGGATTACAGCTGTATGATTGATTTCATAACCATTTATGATATCAGCAAGGTGCCACCTTTTCACAGCGTAATTGACAACTACAAGTGGTGATAGGCTCTTTGAAGTGGAACTACGAATTCCAATACTTGTTTCTATAAGCAACCGTGAAGTTGAACAATTTTGTTTTAATGGAAGGTTTGATGTAGATGAAGGAATCTAAACTTATTTGCTTTTGTATGAATGAATGTCTTTTATTCATATAGTGAAGTACACAATACACAGAATGTTATTTCATAGAAATTTCACTTTTATCTCTGAAGAACTCCATAGAAGCCAGTGTCCCATCACCAAGTCACTCTCTATTTATACATGCATAGTGCTTGACACTGGTCCAGTTCCTCGGAGCCAGCTCTCAAAGTGAATAGAATCTCTGACACTCCTGTTTTTATCTGTCAGCCAGGGCTCCCTGATGAGATGAGGTTAACAGTCCAATCAAGGAACTCACATTCTATGTGGTCCACCTAGCTAACCTGATTTTAATCACTACAATCTCTTCTCTGTATAGGTCGTGAAGCCTGCAGTTTGTGAACAGAGAGCAGGGTGGCATGCTAAATCCAAGGCAGAGGGTGACGGAGATCATGGGATGGCATGAACTGACTTCCAAATTGACTTTAGAATTACAGAGAGCCTGAGGAATGGATAGGTGCATAGGTGGGAATGGGAATATGAGGAGATATGGCTAGGTGCAGGGAGTTAATTACATGACATGGACACAAGGATTGTATGGACAAAAACAAAGTTGCTGGAAAAGCTCAGCAGGTCTGGCAGCATCTGTGAAGGAAAAATCAGAGTTAACGTTTCGGGTCCGGTGACCCTTCCTCAGAACTGATGGTGGATGGGAAAATGTTAGTTTATATGCAGAAAATAGGGAGGTGGGTGGGGTAGAGAGTAAACGATAGGATAGAGCCCAAAGAGAGAGGAAGACAGCTGGACAGACAAAGGACTTGCTAACGATCAGGCTGGGAGGGTGAATAGTTGTTAATGGGGACTGTTAGTGACTAACAACAGCGGGTGTGTCATGGCAGGCTATGTGGTAACAAGGCCTGGAGTGTGGGCTAGGGGGCTGGGACATGGGACAGTTTAGGCCCTAAAATTATTGAACTTGTCCAACTGTCTTTATCTTTCTTTGGGCTCTATCCTACCGTTTACTCCCTACCCCACCCACCTCCCTATTTTCTGCATATAAACTGACATTTTCCCAGCCACCTTCAGTTCTGAGGAAGGGTCACTGGACCCAGAACGTTAACTCTGTTTTTTGACTTCACAGATGCTGCCAGACCTGCTGAGCTTTTCCAGCAACTTTGTTTTTGTTCCTGATTTACAGCATCCGCAGTTCTTTTGGTTTTTTTCAAGGATTGTACGGGGTGGGAATGAGGGATCCAGGCTGGAAGAATATTTAATGCTTCATTCTTTCTATTTTGGACATTGCGCAGTGGCCCCAAGGCAAGCCTTCTACCCAATCAGCCTTCAGTTCTAGCATCCTCCTCATTATTACCAGGGTTTGCCTCAACTTCTATTATGCTCAGGCAACTATTTATACAAGTCAGATTTGCAGAACTAAGAATTCTCCTGATTCTGTGCACCCAATTTGCAGATGAAAATCCAGGATTAAGTATCTTACAGAATGGATGGAAAATAACAGTTGAAAAATATATTATGGAATGACTGAACTTGATCACAATCTGCCAATGCGAGCAATAAGTAATTTATTTTTGTTATGAATTAAGTGGCTCCAGCAAATCAGTTATAATATCACCTGTGAATTAGCAAATTGTTCATCTTAATAGCTATATGATTTGTAACATTTCATGTGCTTTTTGTAAATTCAGCCAATTTTTACTGAATTTCAGGAGTATTTCATTGATTTTCACTTTGAAATGCCCTGAGGTTATGAACAGTTCTATATAAATGCAAGTTCTTTCTTTTACTTAAAATTGTATTTTGATGCTGAATTTTCAGAAAGAGCAGGCCTGATCACTATCAACGAAGAGTAGTTCAAGAGGATGATTCACCATCACCCTGTCAAAAGCAGCAGGGAGGAACAGTAAATGCTGGTTTTGCCAGCAACACCCACATTCCAAGTACAAACGTAAAAATATATTCAGTACCAGTGAACAAAACAACATACATCTAATCTTTTAAAATCACCTTTAAAATTAACTGGGTTTTTTTTTGTATGTTTACGTGTTCATAATGTCAGAGGGAGATTTGGTTTGGTGGATTTACCAAGTCTGACAGGTTTAGTAAGATGTGATCAAACATCGTGGCATATTCAGACACTAATCTAGAATGCTTTAGATTAAGCAGCAGATTTTACTTCAGCTCCCACACACCTCCACTGACGGCTCCCACAGCACTCAATGGGCAGAATACTGTACTGACACAAGTGGCAAGTTTGGAGGAATGGTGGCCAGGCAATTAGGCAACCTTGTGGCATACCTGAACCTCATCCCATTGCCTTCTTTCTGTGTCTGCCAGAATTAAGCTCGGGGCAGGACGGTCCGTGGTCAACCTTCCCACCCTACTACCAATTGAGGAATTGAGGTCCTTAAGTGGCTCATTAGGAATCACTTCAGAGCCTCACCTTCCACAGCTGGCATTAACCTATGGGCATGTCACCAGAGTGTGGAGCTGGAGGAACACAGCAGGCCAGGCAGCATCAGAGGAGCAGGAAAGTTGATGTTTCAGGTCGGGACCCTTATGAAGCCCATTTCTGAAAACCCGAAACGTCAACTTTCCTGCTCCTCTGATGCTGCGTGCTGTGCTTCTGCAGCTCCACACTATGTTATCTCTGACTCCAGCATTTGCAGTTCTTATTATCTCTGGGCATGTTATCATGTGGCTTGCACAACAAAGGGTGTTGGCAGGAACAAAAACAAAGTTGCTAGAAAAGCTCAGCAGGTCTAGCTGCATTTGTGAAGGAAAAAACAGAGTTAACATTTTGGGTCCGGTGACCCTTCCTCAGAACTCAGCAGTTCTGAGTTCCTCAGCAGAACTCTGAGGAAGGGTCATTGGACACGAAACATTAACTCTGTTTTTTCCTTCACAGATGCTGCCTGACCTGATGAGCTTTTCCAGCAACTTTGTTTTTGTTCCTGATTTACAGCATCTGCAGTTCTTTTGGTTTTTAAAGGGTGTTGGCAGGTTGGGGTGGGAGTCCCTCAATCAAAAGGAACTCAATCCCTGATTGAGGGACTACACATAGGACAAAGGGCCATCTGCCGAGATCTACATGCCTGCTCCTGATTCCAAACCTCAACAAGATTCCACCCAACATGATTTTCTTGGAAAATCATAAAGGCAAGAAGCAACAAAAGAAAGTGCTTAGTGTAAACTTTTAACCGTATTCCAAAACTTGATGCACACCATTATTTGGCCAGATTTAATTCCACAGTTTGCATTAAAATGCAAGTGATTAATATCCTATAGAGCTCTGTAGAATGGAACTGACAAGGAAAAATTAGCACTTGACTTTACCTCTTGATGTACACCAGAAAGGATCAAAAAGCAGTCAATCCATCAGGGATAGTAGGAACTGCCAATGCTGGAGAATCTGAGATAACAAGGTGTAGAGCTGGATGAACACAGCAGGCCAAGCAACATCAGAGGAGCTTCACGTTTCGGGTCTAGACCCTTCTTCAGAAAAATCAATTATTCAATTATTTGAATTAAACAGTATAAAAAATGCAAATTTGATACTAAAAGTTTTTACCTTATCCGATACAAGTTAAATAACTACAAATTAAAGGTTGAGATGTTAATATAATCAGAAAATCATAAGAATTCCTTAGGAGCAGGAGGTAGCCTTTTGGCCCATGGGTCTGCTGTACATTCAATAAGACCATGACTGATTGGACTATGGATGTCATCAGGAAATGTGTTTTGGAGGCCAAGCAGTTTTCAATGACGATGCCATGTGTGAATTTCACTGGTGAGCTTCTCATTCATTTACAATACAAAAAGGAGCTGCCTGCATTGTAGCAGGAACACCAGTGGCAAAACTTTGTTGGCATTGGAAGAAGTTCACCAGGAACAGGGCAGATTCTGGGCAGGTCCTTGTACAATCACACTGATCGTGGGTCAAGGAGAAGCAAGAGAAGCTGTCCTTTCCACATTGAATCCACTGGATACTCTTGTGCTTCTGGTCCCATGACTTTAACAACAAAAATATGTATTTGTACACACAAAGTAAAATATCATAAAGGAAAGACTTCTCTACTTTTGTAGCTCTGCTAGCTTCCCAATGGATTTAGCAGGTAGATTTGCTATGGTCAGCACCTCCTCAGGAAAGGATTAAAATGTAATAGAAGACCCATTGTGTATCCTAGGGCCCCATTGTGCATTTATTAATGAGACTCCTAATGAAGGCTGATTGGAGGCTTATCCATCACCAAAATTAGAAAATCAAATTTTCAGATCAGGACGGGGAGTTCCTCTATTTTAAGTGCTACCCTGAATTATTTACAAGGAGGTCAACTGTAATATAACAAACTTAATTACAGAATACCCTGAACACAAGTATGTACATAATCATATTTTGCAATAGAGAATTACAGATGAGTTGTTCAGAAAAATAAACACGATGAATGTTTAGATGGATCATCTTTACATCCACCTGTACAGCCTCATTCCTACTTCTGATCACACACGGCAGTGAAGAAGTCTGGGCAAAATTACAATGTTTTTTTAAAGGCACCAGGGTCCTCAGGTAGAGGGCCATTAATCTGCTCAACAAATTACAAAGAAAGTATAACATTACAGATAGGTTTGCATGCAGGAAACAAGTCATTTGTCACTGCCTACATGCTTCATACTGTCACAGAAGCCTGGAGAAATTGTTACTAAGTTCGGTAAAATTCTATTTCTGAACTAAAATAAAACCTTGAATTATTCAATGATTTGAATTAACCAGTATAAAAAATGCAGTTAAATGCAAATTTCATACTAAAAGTTTTTACCTTATCTGATACAAATTAAATAACTACAAATTAAAGGTTGAGATGTTAATATAATCAAAAAATCATAAGAATTCCTTAGGAGCAAGAGGTAGCCTTTTGGCCCATGGGTCTGCTGTACATGCAATAAGACCATGACTGATTGGACTATGGCTGTAACAGTATTTTCCTGCCTGTCACCAAGAACTCTCAATTTCCTTGTAGATTAAAAGTCTATCCAACATAGACGTGACTACATTTGTTGACCTAGCCGCCACTGCTCTTTGGGGAAGAGAATTCAAAGACAAGATACTGTCTGAAAACAAGAAGCCTCTACACACCTTCAGCAGAAAAGTGGATGCCTCATCATCACACGTTTATTGATTCTGTACCAACCGAGCTACATACAGATTTAAATCTAATCATAGGAATCATTCATATCAGGATGTGGACACTAATTTACCTGTGCCAAATCCAACAGTAACTACTTACTTGTCACTACTCATGGCCAGAAAACCCCAAACAGTTTTGCATCCACATGCAATTCAAAAGGCAGTAAATATGAAATTCACAACCATGTATGTCCATGTTCACCGACTTGGCAGGAATCAGATGAAACCCAGCTCAAGCCCAGTATAATTGAAATCAATGATATGAAAATCAGGCTGGTACTACAATTGGTAGGCAACCTGCTTCACAAGATGTTCTCTCTGTTCCGAGAAGCCTGATTATCCTCTCCCTGAAGGTAGTGAGAAAGGTGTCAAGAAGAGCAAGTAATTGGGCGAGTTAACCCTGGAGAGATACTCACTCCTGTCCCTCCTGCCCTATCATGCTGGACGACGAGGTCTACTGGGAACTTTGGCATCTATTTACCCCAATCTGGGGCATGGACAGTGGTGCAATGGGGGGGCCCGTGAAAGCCACCCCGGTGTCTACCTATGATACCCTTCTCACTGTAAATCCCCGTGCCTGAGCCCTCCTGCAACAATCTCTAGGACCTAGACGCTGTCAGACTCTGATTGGCTAACAGTTTTTGGAGGGGAGGACTTATCAATCATCAAAAAGTAGCTGATGGATCCCATCACTGCCACCAATGCACTGTGGCTGGACTTGCTACCAAAAAGAGCTGAAAGCCCTGTTAAGAAAGAAAGACTAGCAACTTTCACAACCTCAGAATGTGCCAAAGTTCCTTCTCCACACACTGCTTCTGAAGTGTAATCTCTGCAACAGTGCAGTAAACACAGCAGCCAACATACACACAGCTAGATCCCACAAGCGACAATGTGAAAATCTGCTATTTTATCAGGGTTGTTTATTGAGGGATAAATTTTGACCAAGCCACTGGGGAGGAATCTGTTCTTCACTAAAATAGTGCCACAGAATCGTTTACATCAAATTAAGGGCACAGACGGAGCCTCAGTTTAACATCTTACCTAGAAGATGGCTGCTGAAGCAGATAAGTAGCCCCTCAGTGCTGCATCGATATCTCAATCTAGATCTTTCTGCTCAAGTTTCAAGAGTGGGACATGAACACACAAACCTCTAAGTCAGAGGTGTGAGTGCTAGTAGCTGGGCTGTGGCTGACTGAATGGCTCACATCACTTCGTGTCACTTCGATCACCCAGTCTTCGGTGTCTGAATTTGTTTTATAAAATTATTGAGTATCTTTATGATCAGACACCCAAACTTTATTCCCAAAATTACTATAATCAATGTTAATTAAAACGCAAATACTTTTCCCTTTTCCCAGTTGATATAATTTCCAGGTTGTAAACTAATTGCAATTAAATTCACGTCTGCTCTCTATGAACTGTTTTACAAGACGATGCTCTTCACCTTGAGGAGATAGCAATATCAAAACAAATGACTTGAGCATTTAACTTGTTGCTGTTCACAAAATCTTTCTACGAACAAACTATCACTTTGACCTTTTATGACTCCACTTCAAAAGTATCTCATTAGTTACAAAGGACTTCGTATCAAGGTCAAGAAAGGCATTAGATTATTGCAAGTTTCTTCTTTTCACATGTCGAGCGCATAAAATCTAATTAAACAGATGCAAACCAAAGTTACACTCTATTAGAAGTCACTGTGGATTGAAATTACTGTAAAAACATGAAAAACAATTCTGGTGCAAACACCAAAAAAAAAATATCAATGAAGTGACCTTTTTCGACCAATATTTGTCAACTTTATGCATGTTTATGTGCACAACATAGGAGTTCATCAACAACAACCTACACTACATGGTCTCTTTACGCCTCACAATTCTCCACAAATTTTGACATTGAGCCACCAAGGGTAATATCAGCACAGGTAACCAATGATGTGGTTTAAGGAGCCTGTTAAAGGAGAACAAATGGGCAGAGAGGCAGGAAAAACTTGGGGAGAAATTCCAGAGCTTAGAACCCAAGAAGCTAAAAGCGTGGCTGTCGACAGCAGAGAGATTAAAATCAGGAAGGCACAAGGTGAGAGAATTGGAAGAATGCAGAGATTTGGAAAGCTGGAGGAGACATGAAGGGGCAAGGCCATGGAGGAACGTAAAAAGAAAGAAAAGACAATGACTTTAAACAGTCAGAACAGAAACCAGACAACAAGGTGCAGGGCTGGATGAACACAGCAGGCCAAGCAGCATCATAGGAGCAGAGTGTAGGTCTGTAGACAAAAGAATGATGAGAGAACAAGAATTGCTGACAGTTTTGGAATGCATATAAGTTATTCAGCTAGTAGATGCCAGTTCAGCAGGGAGCGCATTACAATAACAGGTCTAGAGATACCAAAAGCATGAATGAGGGTTTCAGGTGTGAAAGTATGATATTTTAAACATGAAAGGTGTTTAAGGATGATGTTGTTTTACTTTGTAGCCATCAACAATTACAGGCACAATGTGCTGCAGTGTCTGCAAGTGATCTGAAAAACTGCACTGTCAGTACGTGTGGAGAGCCACCATTTACCAAATCAGTGCAGAATTCTTCTACAGCCTACTTCATTCTCACTCTGGAGCCAAAAAGGCTGCATTAACAGCAAGTACCAGGCTAGAGGCCAGGATCTGGGCATTCAGCTGTGTCTCCAGGTAGCTGTACTTTAGACAGCTGGGCCAGCTTTATCAGACACGATTAGGGGGATTAAATAATAATTTGATCACACCTTCAAAGAGCTGTCAAATACAATTTGACTCTAAAAGGTTTTGTTTTAATTGCACAAGGTGGTTGGACAGATCAGCCTCCATAATCGCCTTCTGGTACAGTGACAGATTGTGTAAAGATCGCTGGAGGTGAGGGAGAGAAGGGACACCAGCTGGTGTAAAAGATCAATTTTCTTGTTAAGCATTGCGAAAACAACACCCTGGATTTTAAAAATCAAGAATACAGAAAATATTATATACAACATATGAATGAAAAGTTCTGCAATTACTCAGCAGAACTAGTAGAATTTATGAAGAAATAGATTTAATGTTCGAGTTTGATTGTAACTGAGAAAAAAAATAAATATTTAACAGGCTTTTAGTAAATACAGAGGCCAGAAAGGAGATAGCAGCAAAAGGCCTGTAATTGAGTGGAAGGCAGAAGAGATCGAATGACAAAAGAGGCAATATTAGAAAACAAAAGGACATGGTAAAGGGACAAGTAAAGAAACAGGAGATGGATCTAGAGGAAATGTGAATGGGCAAAGCAGAACCATTACATGGAGCTGTGGTCCAACTAAATGGGTATGGAGGTTATGACCTGTGCAGAGTCCAGAAGACCATAAGTTCCTAATTGAAGAATGAGTTGCTATTTATCAAGGTTACATTGAATCTCAATGAACGATATAGAAAGTCAAGAGAGTTTAAAGTAGGAATGGAGTACAGAATTAAAATGGTAAAGCATCAGTAGCTCAGGGATTTGATTTTCATTTTCCACCATATGTGGTACTTTGCTTCTTATGTATTACATATTTAAATCTCCCTTAAATTGTCTCTTCATGCTTAGCCACTGTAGCCTACATAGTCATGAAAAGGTTCACTATTTCTCTTGTCAAATAAAAATATACCAGCATTTTAGTGGGAAAGAAGACTGCTACAAGCCTCTAACATTAAGGTCTTGACCAGGAAAGACCATTGAAATGACTTATCAATCATATCTTTCAAACATCTTGACTCTGTGCAATGGAATTCCCTCCCCAAACACCACCTTCTTGTGACACTGGACCTCACTTCCAAATGGCTCTTCTTCAACCATGCCTTCAGTCACCTCTGCAAATTCTCCATTTACTGCCTTACGTCGCTATTCCCTCTGTCAAAGGTTTGGTTACTTGATGAGGGTTGTACAAAAACAAAAATTGCTATTTGGCCTGCTCTCTTTATTTGGAATGGAAGCAACACCCTTCCTGTTCTTCATTTCCAATCCCAGAAGTGGGTACAATTTACAGACCTGTACAATTCATAATGTGTTTTTCATTGTCTATAAAAGCTTACCTAAAAAAAATTGCTTTCCTAACAGTTCAAATAATTCAATGTCAGTTTAGGTTTCACAATGAAAACTGATTTCTGAAATTTAGAAATGTGCATTTCATATTTTAAGAACACTGAAACAAAAATTGTTCATGCCTATTCTGTCCTCCACTTTCAAAACCAAGTTGGTACTTTAAAAATAGTTCTTTGTAAAAATAATCAATTACATTGAAAATGGTGTGGGACATGTGCTTGCAACTTAAGCTGTAGATTAATATTATTTGGAGCTGAAAAGGAAATAATCAGAAAACCATAAAAGCCAAAGTTCTTCCAAAAATGTTTTGATTTTGATGCTTTAGTTTAAAAGCTAGATGAAACAAGAGTTGCTCATTTTTTCCAACTAAAAAGGTCACTTATTCAAAAGTGCAATACTTGTCATTTAGGAATTAATTGTTTTCTTCATTTTTTTCTCTCAGTAGAAACAAAGAAAAAGTAATTTTTCTAAATGCCAACTCGTGAATGAGGGATTTAACCAATGCACCAAGGCTACACATAGCAAATTCTTGATTTGTGCAGTTTTCCAAATGGTGGCCGTTCCTTCACTATGCCAAATAACTGTTCATCACTAGGACTGGCAATCTTGAACTTCAAAGTTATAATCACTGCATTTGAGAATTTTTAAACATTCGTAATTTATGGACAACAGCTTAACCTGTCAAACACTCAGTTGTCAGGCAATCTGTCAGGACAACCCACAAAGGACAGTGCATACCAGATGCATGCTTGATGGGTGGATTTGAAAATCAACAGTCATGTCTGTCCATTCTAGTCAAAGATCTGAACTGTCAGAGACCTTACAGAGAAGGCAGATGGGGTGTGCCAGGCAATGCTTGGAATTCAGTGTGGACATCCAAATCAATAAAGTGCTGGCCTTCAGAATGAAAGGAGTCACACCACTGGAACTCCCACAAAGGGGGAAAGCAACAAGTGGTGGAAACAATTAAGACCAACGATGAAGCAATAACAGTAGAACAAAACAGGTACCTCAGATGAGTTATGTAATCTGATGGAAGGACACCCTGTCACCACAGTCTGATGCCAAATCTGTCCAAGCTTGTTGCCCAATACAAGATAGTGTGGCATGTTCTGTCATTACTATCGAGGATAACTGAAACAGAAATGACCAGTGACAGTACCTTCGTATAGATTCGTGCCAGAGAAAATTGCCAGATCCATATGTCAGTGCCTTCATCAGAGATCCATACTTCAAAGTGTAAAACCCATAAAATAGATAAAGCTTGGGACATGCATGTTGTCCATAATTTATACATGTCTGTCATTACAGAGTGCCTTATTTATCTTTTATTAAATTTCAATACTTGGAAATGTCAATAAGTGTCCAGATTTCTCAGTGTTTGTCATTTGCACGATCATGCTTCGCTGTAGTTCTAATGTAATTATTGTCATATTAAAGGCAGCAATCCAAAGTACTGACCTTTTAATATTTTGACCTTTAGCAGTATCTGGTGTAAATTTCTGTGTGCTGCACAAGTGCAGAATTCCAAACCCACATGACAGGACTTGTTCATTATCTACACGCTTCTTCGCAATTGCGACTATTTCCACAACGATCGCAATGTGGGTACAGTTTAGGGAGGTGTGAAAGTAAACAGCCTGAAAAAGAACATGAAACAAACCATGAAAGAATGTTACAAGTTTGAAACCTATTCTTCTTTCTCTTTTAAGCATTTTCCACAAACTTCCATGCCCATTTTCACGGGAGTTGTAACGGCTGCTATGGTTAGTTATACCTAGGAGTTATTTTCCAATTGTCTTTCAGTACTTGGCAATTTAATACAGAGATTGATATGAATTATTCATGTCCTAATTTTTTTGATCATTTGGATTAATCTGTGAATTTCTGGACCAGTATTGGCATTGCTGAGGAATGGAGCAATT
Source organism: Rhincodon typus (assembly GCF_021869965.1). Classification (NCBI taxonomy): domain Eukaryota; kingdom Metazoa; phylum Chordata; class Chondrichthyes; order Orectolobiformes; family Rhincodontidae; genus Rhincodon; species Rhincodon typus. The sequence continues at coordinate 31,911,324 of NC_063362.1, forward strand.
CTCACAATGGTCAAAAAATTTTTAATAGCCTAATCAGATGAAGCTTTCTAGGGCAAAGTTGCCTTTATTCTGCTCTAACAATGCGCCATAATTCTAATTTCAAAAAAAAAATTCCTTACTATACCAAAGTACCTCCAGTAACTCAAATTCACCATCCATGTAGCTTTTATAGGATATTGGGATTCTGGGTGTAAGTTGATAACCATAGGAAGCTAAGGACCAAAACTCATTTCATTTAGGACCTCGAATACCATCAGTTCTGGCTGGATCCAAATCCTGTTAGTGCAAGTGACTGAGCCTGTATATATCTTCCTATCTCACACATCATAAGCTTCTGTTGTCATGACTCAATGACATAGTGTGCTGGTAATCAAGTCTCATTATTCATGGACTCATAACAAATGTAAAGATTTAATGAAACCAAAAATCTCAATTATCCTGACTGACTGCTACCCAGGATGAAAACAAACCACACAACACAAAAAAAACCAAAGAACTGCTGATGCTAGAAATCAGAAACAAAAACAGAACTTGCTAGAAAAACTCAGCAGGTCTCACAGCATCTATGGAGAGAAAGCAGAGTTAACATTTTGGGGACCAGTGACCCTTCTTTGGGACTGAATTTCTGTATTTGTTTTTAAAAACAAACCACATCACGTTCCTTCATTATCAATAAAAAAAACTCTATTTATTCTAACACTCTCAATATTAAGAAGTGTGAAAGAACATGATTTTAAACTTATGTTAGTTCAACTTGATCTCTTATAATTCCTCCACTCAGACATGAAAAGGAAAGAACACATTATGAGTAGGGAGAACAAAAACAGCCAGAACACAGTTCTACATAACCAATCCAAAAATCACACAACTAGATGGGTTTCACAATCCACAATTCTTCAACGATCGCTTGATGTCATCTGAACAGAGACAATCATTCTGTAATTCACTGGTTGCCTGGCTGGACCCAGGATCTTTGGGTAGACTCAGTGATGCTTAGAACAGAGAGGAAGGCCATTAGGGTCATAATGTCCATGCAGTCAAAAAATATCTGACTGAAGAGATTCCATTTTCAGCTGTTAGCCCATTACCCTGAAGGCTATAGTATTACAAGTGAATATCTAAATACTGTTGAAACATTGAGAATTTTCAATCTAACTACCTTTTCGGTCAGCAAGTTCCAGACTCCTACCACCTCAGAGTTAAAAATTTCTCAACTCTCCTCTAAGCCTTCTACACTTAGCTTAAACGTTTGCTCCCTAGTTATTGGTCCCTCCACTAATGGAAAAAGTGCCTTCCTATCCACCCTATTTATGTCCCTCGTAATCTCGTATGCTTCACGACACCCCCCTCAAACTCTAAAGAAAACAACCCCAGCCTATACAGTCTTTCAGAAAAACAGAAAGTGTTGTCTGTGAAAGAGTTAACATTTTAAGTCCAGTGAACCCTCGTCATGTACAAAAAACTGCCACTTAGTTTGGATTCAACATCCCCAAAAAGTAACATGGCTTCATATGCACCAGTTAGCTTCACTTATTTTCCCAAAGTTGCATACAACTCTTGCAACTTTCTTTCTTCTTTAAAGCAGCACCCATTTGTCTAATTTTCAGTCCATAGTCAAAAAATAATGATGTGGTCTTTCGTATACCTCCACCCTTAAATGAAACAAAGCATCATTTTTAAATATGTTTCATTGCAATGTTGTGGCACATAGACAACAAAACACCAAAATGTACATCCATTCATCCTCATTCATCTCCTAAACCGTATTTATCAATTTATTGATAGCTTTCTCTTCAATTCTTAACTTATTCAATCATTTTCACATTCAGGGCAATATATCTGATATCGTATTATCTCTTCAAGTAATGTGCAAAATCCATCTTGCATTTCAAGTTTTGAAGTTTTCAACAAAGGTTTTACAGATCATAATCAGTATATATTAATGTTTCTTTCCAAACTCATCAGACATAGACTTCAAAACGTTAAAGAGTTAAAAATAATCCCCAGTCTTCTTTCCAACTTTTTCTGACATTGATTTAATTCCTCACAAAATTAGATCACTGCCTTCTCTAATCCCAATTCATCATCTTGCAAAAAGACTACACGAGCATCAATTGCCATTTTAAAAGGTTTCATTAGTCAGGAGTGGCCAACAATTGCTTATTTATTAGAAATGCCTTCAGCTTCTCAAAGTTTGCTTGGTACTCTGCTGACCATACCACCTTTGCCTGTTTCTGGACTAAATTTGTCAAAGGTACATCTATTTTGCTGACATTAGGCACAAATTTCTAGAAGAACCCACACATATCCAAAAATCTCACGATATCTGTTTTAATTTCAAAAGAGAATTTCGACTAGAGCCTTCGCTTTTGCTATGCTTGGCAACACCTGCCCTTATCCAACAATGTTTAAAAGGTGGGTTACTCGCACTTTGGTTAAGTTCAGCCTTCGTAAGATTGATAACTAAGTCAGCCGACTGTAAGTCTTCTAGTTACTTTACATGTTGTTCCCATGTGTTACCGTATATTATAACATTCTGTAAATAAATTAGAGCTTGGTACTTTAACAAGGATTTGATTCATTAAATCTTTGGATTTCAGCTGGGGCATTTTTAAACCTAACTGATTTCACTGAACATAGTTACACTGATTGGGTGATACAAAGGTGGATCATTCTTTAGCTTTTGATGTTCATGGTATTTGCTCGTACCCCTTCAACAGATCAATCTTAGAAAAAATAAGGTATTGCCAAACCTGTTGACACAATCGTCTAACCATGGAATTGGGTAGGAAATTGTTTTTGTTACCGTATTCACCTGTGAGTGACCTATGCAGAATATAGTTGACCCATCCAGTTTTCAGAACTAACACTACTGGTGAACTCCAACAGCTTTGGCTATAATCAATCAGGTGATCTTCTAGCATGCATTGAATCTCCATTTCCAACTAAACTCACTTTTCAGCATTTGTTTGATAAGAATGTTGTTTAATTGTCACTGATTCTACCAAGTGCGCATCATGTCTAGCTTAAACAGTACATCCAGGTATATCTCTACAGATGAACTTCATTCTCCCAAGTAATTTTATGAGATCTTCGCATTGTCCTTCCTCCAAATATGGAAACATGCTATCCAACTGTACAGCATTGGCTAATTACAGCATTGGTGAATTGTCTCCATCTACTTCACTCTTACTATCCCCATTATCACCCACTAATCTCACCACCCAACAGTGGTACTCTTTCTTATCATCTTCCCTGCAAACATATTGCTTCTACATGTTCATGCAACATAAATGATTTTTCTTCCAGCAATGAGGAGTATCTATCAGATTAATCATTTTACTAAACTTCTGAACTAGTTTTTACCACAGTATGATGAAGGGTTCTTCAATGTGAAAATGGGACTTCACCTCCACAACGACATGCAGTGAACACTCCTACTGATGCTGTCATAGACAGATACATCTGCAGCAGGCACAGACATGAAGATTAGGTCATGTATCTTTTCCCCTCTTGTTGGTTCCTCCACCAAATGCTCCAGACCCAACCTACCAGCTACATCCTTTTGGACTCGATCAGCTTGGTCAATAGTGGTGTTGCCAAACCACTCAAGGTGATGGCATTTGAAGTCTAACACCCAGATTACATTCTTGATGTTCAATATGCAGGAGTACTGAGAGCTCATTTATCTCATGCTGTTGATGGGGCCTTGCTGTGAAAAAACTGACTGCAGCATTTCCATAAATTGCAACTGTGACTACATTTCAAAAGTGCCTCAAAGTCATGAAAGAAACTGTGTAAATGCAAGTTACCTTCACCTTCTATGAAGTCAACATACACAGATTGCAAAGGGCAGGTGAAATAGAGTGAAAACCAAACCTGGTCATTCTGTTCGTCATTCATTGAACATCCTGATGGTTACAGTTTGAAAGGAGGCCATTCGGCCTGTTATGTCTAGACCAGCTTTCTTAATGGGCAACTCACTTAGTGCCTTTCCCCCATATTCTCCCTGTAACTATGCAAATTCGTCCTTTTCAGATAATCCAACTTCCTCATGAATGCCTAGATTGAACATGCCCCACTACGCTCTCAGGTAGCATATTCCAGATGTTACCCATTCGCTCCATGAGAAAGTTTCTTCTCATGTCTCTATTGCTCATTTTGCAAATTACCTTACCTCTGGGCCTATTTGTTCCTTCCAACCCTCATGAATTTGACTATCCCTGTCAATCTAATGTCATCATTTTCTTGGGCTGTTGCTGTAACTGACATAGGTAGGCAAAGAGCTACGAATAACTATAGATTGGAGACCTTGAAAGTACCCCACATGGGGAACTGGTTGGGTGCACGCCACTGACATTCAGCTCAGGAAAGTCTGACCAGCAATATGTGGTTGTCTTTTTTAGGAAAGTTGAAAAGTTACAGGAGTCCTCATCTGAGGCGCACAAAGCAAGTTTGGACTGCTGCTGTTCCAGGCTCTTAATCTTGATCGAGCAGTTTAGCTGGTGCACTTTAAGACAACTATAAAATAGATTTTTATTGGTCAATTCTCTCACCACAGGGCAATGAAATTTAAGCAAATCTCTAAAATGCTACTTACAAGATGGTGTGCTGTTTTAACAGTAAGAGGTTACATGCACTAGATATTGCAACAATTCATTTAGTCTATATTGACTAAGATAAGTAATAGCACGCTGAGATAACTTGAAGTGGAGTGCTTTATGAATAATTTAGCAGTCAGTGGGTTGACTACATTCCAGCATCAGAGTAGCTAATGCATGGCAACAAATTCCATGTCATTTACTTTTCAGTTCCCCTGAAGTGAAGCATGCAGCCACACTGCATTTTCCATCTGGTCATCAAGCAATTGCCTTCAGCCAAAAAGACAGATTGACCTTGCCCCGCAGACAATTCTCTTCACAGTAAGCCAGCAGAAGGCACAATTCAAATAATAAGAGCTGGCTTGGTCAGATTTTCTATTTTTTGAAATGAAGCAGTTATTCTCAACACAGTGCCCCATCAAACAGTCCAACTAAGAGCTGGTTAATTCCGCCACTGTCGTTACCAACAGATGGAATTCTCAGGGCAAAATCTAAATGAAGCCTTTGGGAAGTAACTCTGCTCATTTCATTAATTATGAAATGATTGTACTAAAGATAAAGTTGATGAATTTAGGCAGTCTCAACAGACATCCATTTTGATATGTGCACACTTTCCCTAATCAGCACAGGCTGACAGAGTTGTAGGAATTGGAATAAAAATGCCACTGCAGTGCAAAATGGTCTTCTGTAGCACATTGTTGGATCTAAGTCCAACTTGGAAGGGCTTGATTCTGAAACCAAGTGGCCAAAGTAGGTAAGTATTCCATCCTTAGTACGAAAACCTTTAACACTCCAAAAACAATTTTCAACAAAGTCAGTGTGGGTGACACAATGTACAAAAATACCAAACAATAGGTTGGTGATTAATGAGCCTGATCCCACAGGATGGCATAGGAATGCACGTAAGATGAACTCCATGGAAGAGGAGATAAAGCCCAAGGGGAGAGTTATAATGCAACTGTTAAGTAAAGCCCTGCAAAGGCTGTCCCACTATTTCAGAGAACGATGTGTGAGACAAGGAAACATAAAAGAACAAAATTAACAAACATACTTTCAACTTCCCTTCCCACAAAAAAAAAACCTGATGAATTGATTGTATTCAAAATGATTGGATATAAAGTCTCATTTCACCTCCTGTGGCAAGCCTCAAGACCCAGCACTGCATTCGACCTCCTGGCCCAAGGCTCATCTGCTTTCTTTGTTTTTTTCACTTTTGCTCTTTTACTTTTTTTTCCTGTCCAAAGCCTTTTACAGCACATGTGCGGCAGTGGTGGTAACAAAGTCAGCTCCTCCTCACATCGGCGGTAGTGACACTCATGGGGAGAATAGAGTGAGCTCAGCACCAAGGGAATAGCAAGCGCAGCACAGAGGGGAGCACAACCCTGCCTGGGGGGCTCGGCGAGCTCAATACGGACAGGTGGGGGCGGAGCGCAAGCCCAGCGTGAAGGAGAGCAAGCCTTAAGGCAGCATCAGTGAGGTAGGCCCAGTGATGAAAGATGGCGCCTGAGAATCAGCAACTTGGACGTTAGTTGGGAGTGGCAAGGCAGTGGTGGTTCTGAGCTGGCTCAGGACTCGTACGCAGATGGTCTTCCCCTTAAGGTACACTTTATCATTTTCTCTTCTTCTTAAACTATCAAAACGGTGCTGGATTATGGCAACAAATGAAAGCTTTTCACTGTATTTTATTGTATTGCTGTAAAATACGTGACAATAAATAAATTTTTAAAATATGAGCTAACTTTGCTCTGCAAACAGTTTTAATCAAAAAAGTGTGCTATTAGTGATATAACACCAAAGAAAGGTTTAAATAAAGATAGAAAGACTGAACTAAATTTGCTCAGTTATGTATCGTCAATGCCTGTATAGAAGATTATGTATATATACCTGTGAGAGACTACATTATCACCACATAGAATAAATAGGCTATTAACAATGTGTCACGAAAAGAATCTTGGCTTTGAATCAAAGCATTGACAGAGTAAGATAATGGATAAGACATGTAGATGTTGTAAGTTAAGTATAAATAATCTTCCATTATCTACAACGGTCTATGAATAAAAATGAACATTCATAGTTAACAAATAGACAGCTGTGATGAAATAATGCTTTATTCTACCCATCAGCAAAATCAAAACATAGGCCCCCAAGGTAACTGTAGCCTTCACCATGATGTTCACAGCAAATCTTCACTCAAAATGAATTCCCTTTTAACTGTCAAAGGTTGTCAGTAATTTAGGATTGTAATTCTGCAGTTAGATGCAAAATTAGTCATAAAAGCTAAAGTGAATTCAAGGAATTAGACCTCAACTACAATGCTATTTGTACGTCAAAGCTTTTGGACTAGCCATTTGAAAGCCATTTTCACATCTTAATTAACAGTTAAGATCAGACACTAAAAGCTCAGTTACAGATTTCAAGTTCGCACGCCACCGTATTAACACATAAAATTACAATCATCTAGCACAAATTGCATAGACTGATACAATTGACTATTTTTCTGGCAGTTGATGGCTGAGTGATATTATTGCTAAACTATTAATCCAGAAACTCAGGTAATGTTCTGGGGATCAGGGTTCAAATCCTGACATAGCAGATTTTGGAATTTGAATTCAATAAATATCTGGGATTCAGAGTCCAATTTTAACCATGAAACCGCTATTTATTATCAGAAAAATCCATCTGGGTCACCATTGCCCTTCAAGTAAGGAAATATACCATCCGTACCTGGTCTGGCCGACATGTGACTTCAGACTCACAGCTATGCGGCTGACTCTCAAGTATCCTCTGAAATGGCCTAGCAAGTCACTCAGTTGTAACAATCGCTGCACAGTCTCAAAAAAGAAAAGAAACGGATAGCATTGACCTAGACACTGGAAACAACAACAGCAAAAGCAGCCCTGCTGACACTGCAAAGTCCTCCTCGCTAACATCTGGGGGCTCATGCCAGTGTTAGGAGGACTGTCTCACAGACCAGTCAAGCAACCACCAAACATAGTCACACAATCTCAGAATCATACATTATCCCAGACAATACCCCAGGCATCACCTTCACCATCCCTGGATATTTCCTGTCTCACGAGCAGGACAGACCCAGCAGCAGTGGGGGCACAACAGTATACAATCAAGAGGGAGTTTCCCTGTGAGTCCTTAAAATTGACTTGAGACATTATGAAGTCATCTGGCATCAGGTTATAAATTAACAAAAACAACCTCCTGCTGTTTATCATGTACTGTCCTCCCTCAGCTGATGACTAGGTGCTCCTCCATGTTGAACAACATTTGGAAGAAACTCTGAGGGTGGCAAGAACACAAAACGTACTCTGGGTGGGGGATTTCAATGTCCATCACCAAGGGTGGCTTGACAGTAGCATTAGTGATCAAGTTAAAGGACATAACTGCTAGACTGGGTCTGCGGCAATTGGTGAGGGAACCAGCAACACGTAAAAACATACTTGACCTCATCCTTACCAATCTGCCTACCACAGATGCATCTGTCAACAACAGTATCAGTAAATGTGACCACAGCATAATCCTTGTGGAGACAAAGTCCTGCCTTCACTTTACTATTACCATCATGTCAGGGGATCAACTCTGGTTCATTGGAAAGAGGAGGAAGGCATGCCAGAAGCAGCATCATGCATACCTAAAAATGAGGTGCCAACTTGGCGAAGCTACAAAACAGGACTATGTGCATGACAAACAGCATAAGCAACAAGTCAAAGACAGAACTAAGCAATCCATAATCAACAGAGCAAAATCTAAACTCTTCAGTCCTGCTGCATCCAGTTGTGAATGGTGATGGACAATTAAACAACTCATTGGTGGAGGAGGCTCCAAAAATATCCCCATCCTCATGATGGGAGAGGCTAGCATATTAGTGTAAAAGGTAAGGCTGAAGCATCTGCAACAATCTTCAGCCAGAAGTGTGAGGTGGATGATCCTTTTGACCTCCTCCCAAGGTCCCCAGCATCACAGGTGCCAGTCTTCAGCTAACTCAATTCACTCCATGTGACAAGAAATGGTTGCAGGCATTGGATGCCACAAAGGCTCTGGGCACTGGCAACATTCTGGCAATGGTACTGAAGACTTGTGCTCCGGAATTTGTCACACTCCTGGCCAAGCTGTTCTAGTACAGCTACAACAGTGGCATCTACACGACTAGGTGGAAAATTGTCCAGCTATGTTCTGTACGCAAAAAGTAGGACAAACAGAACCCGGCCAATTACAACCCCATTTGTCTACCATCAATAAAGCGATGGAAGGTGTCATCAACAGTACTATCAAGTTGTGCAGCTCCTCAGCAATAATCTGTTCACTGACATCAAGTTTGGGTTCTGCCAGGGAGGCTGAGTTCCTGACCTTTTTCCAGCCTTGTTTCAAGCATGGATGAAACAGCTGAATTTCAGATGTGAGGTAAGAGTGACATCAAGGTCGCATTTAACTGAGTGTGACATCAAAGAGCCCTCACTCAAATGGAGCAAATGGGCTTCAGGGGGCAAACTGACTCCTGGTTGGAAGATGGTTGTGGTTGTGGGAGGTCAGTCATCTTAGGTCCAGGACATCATTGCAAGGAGTTCCTCAGGGCAGCGTCCTAGGCCCAACCATTTTCAGCTGCTTCATCGTCGACTTTCCCTCCATCATAAGATCACAAGTGGGGATGTTCATCGATGATTGCATAATGTTCAGATCCATTCACGACTCATAAAATAATGCAGCAGTCCTTCTCCAAATGCAACAAGATCTGGATAAGGCTTGGGCTGATAAGTAGCAACTAACTTACATGCTGCAAATGCCAGACAATATCCATCGTCAATACGAGCTGATCTAACCACTGCCCCTTGATATTCAATGTCATTACCATCATTGAATCCCCCACTATCAACATCCTTGGGGTTACCATTGGCCAGAAACTCATGTCATACAAAACACAGTGGCTACAAGAGCTGGTCAGAAGCTAAGTACACTGCAGTGAGTAGCTCACCCCTTGACTCTCCACAATCTGTCTTTTAACTACAAGACACAAGTCAGGTGTGTGATGGAATGCTCCCCACTTGCCTGGATGGGTACAGCTGCAACAATGCTCAAGAAACTTGACATTATCTAGGACAAAGCACCCCACTTAATCATTTGTGGATCTGGTGCCACTCAGTCACTCTACCACTGATGCTCATTTGCAGCTGCTTCATTAGATATGGCAACAAATGAGAATGACTCTTGCAACACAGCATGGAAGATAGCTGTTACATCAAATATTTAGACACAACACTATTCTTTTAGGGGCAGTGAATATGAGGGACACTTGATGAAGTATGTTGGGATGAACAAACTAAATGCTCCTTTTATTTGTCATTCCTCTTTTTTGCTCTAAGGTTTTTACTATAGTATTTCATTTTGTCTATTATGGATTAGCTAGCATAGGTTGTAGAGGACATAGATTAGCCAAGGAGGCAGACACACGGCAGATTAAATTTAATGGCAAGGAATGTGAAATGATATGTTTTGAGAGTAAGCACAAGGAGAGACAATAAAATTGGACAATTCGGAATTTTACCGTGATACTTTTAACATTGATTTTGATGTTGTCCTACATATTAAGACTTCAGTGATAGCCTGCAGAAATTCACCAAAGACCCTTAAATAGCACCTTCTAAACCCATGATTAATTCAATCTAGAAGGACAAGGGCAGCAGATACATGGGAACACCAACCACTGCAGGTACCCCTCCAAGCCATTCACAATCCAGACTTGGAAATATATGGCCATGCCTTTACTGCCGCAGGGTCAAAATCCTGGAATTCCCTCCCTAACTGCATTGTGGGTTTACCTACAGTACACGTACTGCAGTGGTTCAAGAAAACAGCTCACCACCACCTTTCCAGAGAGTAACTAGGGATGGGCAATAAATGCTATCCCTGCCAGCATAGGTTGTAGATTAGCCAAGGAGGCAGACACACGGCAGATTAAATTTAATGGCAAGGAATGTGAAATGATATGTTTTGAGAGTAAACACAAGGAGAGACAATAAAATTGGACAATTCGGAATTTTACCGTGATACTTTTAACATTGATTTTGATGTTGTTGTCCTACATATTAAGACTTCAGTGATAGCCTGCATTTATACAAATTTCATAATGGACACAGTGTGTTCAATCTGAAAAATAATACCCTATTCATTAAAAAGGTACAGGTACGTGTAAAGGTATAGAGGGCATCATCTTCATTAAGCAGCACAAGTTTCATAACTATAACACGTGGTATCAAAAATCATGCTATTTCAGAAACCCATGATTATTCAATTCCTTCTCTTTGTCTTGGTGAGTTGCTTGGAAACCTTTAACAGATGTGTTGTTTTGTGGCACTGAAGGGCTCTGCTAATCCTGCACTTAAATAGCGGCTTGTCTCATCCAAATATTGTCAAGAAATTTACCAATCAATTACTTTTTAAGTATACAAAGAATTGTTATCCAGCCAAAGCATTTTTCTTGCAAAGAATGAGAAGCCTTGTCATGTACAAGTAATAGTTGGGAATTTTTTGAGTGCAGGTTTGTACTTCATGCTGCGGGGATAAGAAACCTATCCAGCAGACAACTCTCAGAAACTGAGAAAGCAGTCCTATTACGCAGGTTTAACTGTAACCACTAAGATGCGAACAGAACAGCCTTCATGGCTGCCCTGAAGACTACATTAAAAGACGACAGACTCATGGACGAAACACACAAGCCATCCGACAAACTATAATCCCCACACTACACAGAAGGAACAAAGGGGACAACCTGAACACAGGGAGAAAAGCACTAGATAAACTCAAGAACATTAAAACCCTACGAGCAGACAAAGGGCGCATGACCATCATTATGAACAAACCAGACTATGTTAAGAAAGCACAGGCATTGCTTGCAGATACAACCACTTCCCAACAGGTGGCGATAGACCCAACACCGCAACCTAGGTAATAGGATCACCCAGATGCTGAAGAGACGAAAGGATGCAGGGCAGATAACCAAGGTGGACTTCATCGAAATCAGAAGGCACGAACACTCCCCGCATCTATGGACTTCCTAAACTACATAAACCAGACATCCCCCTCAGACCCATTGTTTCCCTACCGGGCACACCTTCACACAAACTAGCCAAGGACCAACAACAGAGATTGAAACATCTAGTCGATGGATCACCCCATTCTATCCACTCAACCCAAGATTTCCTCAATACCCTCAAGAACATAAAAATCAGCTACAACAAGATTATGGTATCCTTTAAGGTCACAGCTTTATTCACATCAGTCAACATCCCACTAGCCAAAGAAACACTGGACACTTTACCAGAGGAAGCAGCAACGCAGACCAGCAGCTCCATCAGCAATGACAACATACTCAAACTACTAGACCTCTGCCTCACCACACACTTTATCTTTAACGGTCAGAAATACAAACAGATCAATGGTACACCAATGGGGTCACCCATCCCAGGACTCATTGCAGAGGCAGTCATGCAAAGACTAGAACACACCACCCTCCCCCACATTCAACCTAAACTGTAGATCCGGTACACAGACGACACATTTGTCATTATTAAACGCAACAAATTAGAAGTGACCCACCAATCATCAACAGCGTATTCGCAGGGCTTAAATTCACAAGGGAAGAAGAAAATAACAATCAACTTCCGTTTCTGGATGTTAATGTTGAGCATATGACCAATGAGGAGTTCCAAACCTCAGTATACAGAAAAGCAACCCATACAGATCAAATCCTCAACTTCCACAGCAACCACCCCCAAAGTCTGCAAACAAAGCTGCATTAGGACACTATTTTAATGGGCCTGGACACACTGCAACACTCTGGAACTACGCAGCAAAGAGGAAAGCACCTATGCAAAATCCCTCACTATAAACGGATATCCTCGCAGATGCCTACATGATAGACAACAACAGGAGGACACAGTACGCCCTAACACACTGGCCACACTACCCTACATCAAGAACATGTCAGAACTGATAACCAGATTCCTAAAACCACAAGCCCACAGCTACTCGACAATAAACACCTACAAGGATTAAAGACCCCATTCTCACAACATTCAGAACCAACATGGCTAACAAAATACCATGCAACAACTACCACAAACATTACATTGGACAGACAGGAAGGAAGCTAGCCATCAGAATAAATGACTAGCAGCAAAACGGCACAACAAACTCTCCTTAATATGAGTACACTCAGTCAATGAAGGCCATCAGTTTAACTGGGACAAGGTAACCATAGTAGCCCAAGCCAAACGCAGACAAGCACAGGAATTCCTGGAGGCATGGTTCTCCACCTGTAATGCAATCAACAAAGATATAAAATTGGACCCTGTATACAAACCCGTACAGATCAAAACCGGAAATGACACTACTCACCATAACAGACCGGACAGTATACATTCCAAGCAGAGTAGAAGAACACCATTTCATCAGAGGCTCCACTGATGATGTCACCTAGCATGGTGATGAAACGTCTGAACGAGAACAAGCCAGCTCGGCAAGCAATTCAACAACCTCAGTAGTTGGGAATATTTTGACCTAAAACTGAGTGTTTAATTGTTTGCAATCCTATCTACTAAAATAATCATCTGAAATGGTGTGGAGCTTTCTTTGTTTCCTGAATCGAATTGCTCTTATTGTCAATTTGTAACTCACTTGCAAAATTGATCCCATAGGATCGAAGAAGCAGACTGGATATAGAATTGGTCAGGAGACAGGAAACAGTGAATTGTTTGTTTCTGACTGGAAAGGAGTATATACAGTGGCGTCCCATAGGATCGTTGCTCTTTTTGATATAAATTAATTTTCTCGATTTTGGGTATAAGGGAACTATTTCCATGACATGAATGTGCATCATAAAATAAGAAAAATAATAAGACTTCAGGAAGACATAGCAAGAGTGATGAAATAACACATCTAGCCAATGAAAAGCAAAAGAAATACAAGCTGTGACATTTTGAGAGGTAGAATAAGGAGAGAGAACATATATGTAATGGTTCAAGGGGCTGCAGAAACAGAAGAATATGGGAACAGCGTCCGCACATTTTTCAGTGATGGTGAGTAAGTTGGTAAAGTTCTTCAAACATATTATGAAATACTTGGCTTTATAAATAGAAGTATGGATTGCAAAAAGAACAGTAGAAAGAATCTGCATTTATATCACACTGTACATAGCCTTAAAACACTGTTGTTTCACAATCAATCATTTATTTTTTGAAGCTAAGACACTTCTGCAATATAGAAAATGCAGCAGACAATTTTATACACACTAAAATCCCACAAACAGCAAGCAACATGATAATGACCAAAAGCAAGATACTGCTGGAATTCCAAATTAAAAACAGAACTACTCAGTAAGTCTGGCTACATCTGTGGGGAGAGAAACACAATTCATGTTTCAAATGATGACCTTTCCATCGTGTTATTTAAGGGATAAATACTGACCAGGACATTTGAATAACTCTGGGGCTCTTCTTCCAAGTTGCACACTGCAAAGGCAGACAAAAATTGGTTTCAATGTTCCATCTAGAGACTATAACTCCAGCCATGCAGCCCTTATTCTGTTCTCAAGTCTCTGAAGTGAGTTTAATAACTTTCTAACCCAAAGATGAAAGAGCTACCACTGAACCATAGCAAGTGAATAGTTCTTCTCAATTACTGAGTGGGCTTCAGGTATCCAAATCCAGGTTTTGCATTTCAGGAAGAATAACAACACCTTAGGAGGGTGTACTAAGGAGATTACCATTGACTATAATAGGAACAGGAGTAGACCGTTTGACAATCAAGCATGCTCCATCATTCAGTAGCATCATGGCTGGTCTGACATTCCTCACGTCCACTTTCCTGTGTTTTCCCCAATAACGTTTAATTGATCTCAGCCTTAAATATAGACAAGGACTCTTCCCACACTTTGCTGTGGCAAGGCGTTCCAAAAACTTCCAACCCTCAGAGAAGAAATTCCTCCTTATCTCAGTCTCAGAATAAGGGGTGCCAATTTAAGACTATGTCCTCTAGTCTAGAATCTCCCTTGTGGGGAAACGTCCTGTCAGCATTTACCCTGTCAACCCCCTTAAAAATCCTATATGTTTCAATGAGATCACCTCTCATTCTTCTAAACTCCAGTTAGTAGAGTAACAACCTGTTTTGCCTTTGCTTGTAAGACAATTCCTCCATTCCAGGGATCATCCTAGTGAATCTTCTCTGAACTCCCTCCAATAAAATGATATCTTTGCTTAGATAAAGGGACTAAAACTGTTCACAGTAATCCAGATGTGGTCTCACCAGCACCTTGTACTGTTGCAGTAAGACTTCCCTACTTGTAAATTCCAGCCACCTTGGAATAAGGGCCAACGTTCCTTTAGTCTTGCTGATTACTTGCTGCATCTGTATGTTAGCTTTCTGTGTTTCGTATACAAGTACCCCTAAGTCCCTTGGTGTTACAGCTTTCTGTTGAGATTTACCAAAATAAAACTAAAGATGAGAGATTTCAGTTATCTAGGAAGACAAAAGAAGCTGGGATTATTTTCCTTAGCTCAGAGGTGGTTTTCATACAGATGTTCAAAATTATAAATGTCTCATCAAGTGTACAAGGTGAGACATCTGAAACAAAAACAGAAATTACTGGAGCAACTGTCAGCAGATCTGGCAGTATCTATGGAGAGAAAGTAGAGTTAACGCTTCACATCCAATGACCCTTTTTTTTAGAATAGGCCCAGGGTCACTGAACCAGAAACATGTTTTCTCTGCATAGATGCTGCCAGACCTGCTTAGGTTTTCCAGCAATTTCTGATATTGCTTCAGATCTCCAGCATCCACAGCTCTTTGCATTTCTTTTAAGCAAGGAGAAATTTCTCACTGGCAGGGAGGAATAAATAGACATCACCTCGTTATATCACTTCATAACTTTCTGGTCCGTGCTCCACAATTTATTACACCTCTAAGATTCAACATGCAATTCTTTGTCCAAGACATTGACATACATGTTGAAGAGCTGAGGGTCCAGAAGATCATTTCTCAGATCTATCATTCAGAATTCATTCCCTTTATCCTAAGCCTCTGTCATCTACCTGCCAACCAATTGCAATCCAATTCAGAAAATTATCAGCCAGTTCCATGTGCTCTCATTTCTGCTAATAGCCCCTTGTTAGGAACCTCATCAAATGCCTTCTGAAAATCCATGAATCAACATCCATAGATACACCCACATCAATCTTATTAGTGACCTCCTGAAAGAATTCAGGCCAATTAATCAAGCATGAAATACCCTTGACAAATCCTGCTGATTGTGTGACCTACCTATAATTGTTCAGTCACCCTCCCTAATGATAGTTTTATATCAGTGTTTGTTCTGGAAGTGAAGATACATTCATTGCATGGCATTCCAAATCCACAGTGCTTGCATTATTTGATGGAGAAAAATCCCTTTGTGGACAATGCTTAGAGGATAGTTCGTTCATCATTCACTCACATTATGGAGAAATGCTGTGAAGTACTTTTTAAAAGGTTGTGAAGTTTCCCGCATCAACTACACTCCCATTTCACTCTACATTACAGAACCTTGGGTGGGGTGAAAAAGCTTTTCCTCAAATCCCCTCTAAACACCCCTGCCTTTAACTTTAAAATTATGTCCCCTTGTTATTCAACCTTCAACAAAGGGGAACAGCTGCTTTCTACTCACCATATCCATGGCCCACATAATCTTACAAACCTCTACTTTCCCCCCTCAACTTTCTCCACTCTAAAGAAAACAACCCAAGCTTATCCAGCCTCGCTTCATCACTGAAATGCTCCATCCCAGGCAACAGGTGAATTTCCTTTGCACTCCCTCCAGTGCAATGACATCCTCCTCATAATGTGGTGATCAAACAGCACACAGATCAGAAGGCACAGGGGACACTTGCCTTTATCAGTCAAGATATAAATTATAAGAGCAGGAGGTTACGATGGAACTGTAAAGGACTTCGTTTAGGCTGCAGCTGGAGTAATATATGCAGTTTTGGTCACTGTGCCATAAGAAGGATGTGACTGCACTGGAAGGATTGAAGAGAAGATTCACCAAGATGTTGCCTGGGATGAAGCACCTTAGTTACAAAGAGAGGCTTGATAAACCTATGTTGTTTCTTTGGAGCAGCAAACATTGAGGCAGGACCTGAGAGAGATGTATAAGATTGTGAGGGGCATGGACAGCATAGATTGAAAACAGCTGCCCCCCCCCCTTATTTGAAGGATAAAATAACTAACCCTTGAATTCGATAACAGTTGAAGGGGACATAATTTTGAAGTGACAAGCAGGAGGTTTAGAGGGGATTTGATGAAAATATTTTTCATCCAGAGGTAGCAGGGGTCTGGAATACACTGCCTGGGAGTGTAGTTAAGGCAGTTAACCTCACAATCTTTAAGAAGTGCTGGAAAGTGAGACCAGTGTACATTTAGTGTAGTTTGGTAGCACAGACTCGATGGATCAAAGGGTCTCTTCTATGATTCCAAGATTCTATAAAATGAGGAACAAACACTAGTTTAACTTCTAGTGATATGAATTTCCCCTCTCCTAATTTGCAGAAAAGGTCAAAGGAGCCTTCAAACCAAAATACTTCCACCACACTTGGGTGCATCTCACATTAAAGGACTTGCAACTATTCACAACCAAGGAATTCAGGTGTTTCCTACAGGTCAGTGTTTTGCCATTGTGAACAATTGGTCAACTGGGCAAATGTTCTTAGAAAACCTTCTCATTTATTGCAAGCTACAACCCCCTGACTTGACCCCTATTCCATGAAAGCACTGTTGTCTTGCCAGGATTTACTCTTTAGCAAATGCAGTGCAATAATTGAAATTCTCTGTTGCAACCTTTCTTATTATTGTCAGAAGGAAAGTATGGAGGCCTTGCGGTGCCCCATGACTATAAGCCAGAAGCTGTAGGTTCGAGTCCCACTCCAGGATTTGGAGAATGGAAGAAGCATTAATGACGAGGTTCAAAGGGGTTGGTAATGAAGCTGCCAATTAATCATCCCAAATACTGCTGACAAAAAAAAAAGTGTAAAAATATAAAACAAACAAACAGAAGGCAGGGTTTAAACTGCAAAACTCACCAAAGTCTGTCTGCTATAGACAGAAATGCAATATATTGTGGGATAAGCAAACAACAGACATGCAAGGGAATTTCTGCAGGCCCGGTTCTCAACACGGGACTCCATTAACAAACACATAGAAATAGACCCCAGAACAGACCGCTGCTGAAAAACAGAACCAAAAAGTGACAAGACCCACCACACCAGAGGATCACATAAATTCGGAACCGAGCAGAACACCAACGCTTCGATTAGCGGTTGCACTGGTGATGACGCCTAGAATGGTAACAAAACGTCTGCACCCCACAGAACAACCGGCTCGGCGAGCAAACGAACAACCAGATGCATGTCCTTTCCCAAATTTGCTAGGATTTCTGATAGAGTTTTTTTTTTAATCTTTTAAGGGACGTGAGCATCAATTGCAAGGCCAATAATAGTTGCCCCTTCCTGATTACCCTAAGAATTGGGTGAAAAGGGCAGTTCAGAGTCAGAGTCAGAGTCAATCTTGTTGTTGTGGATACAGAGTAACATGTAGGCTAGACCAGGTAAGGATGGTAGATTTCCTTCCCCGAAGGATACTTGTGAAGCAGGTGGGCTTGTATGACAATTGATAATAGATTCATGACCATCATTGCGACTAGCTTTCAACTTAAATTCCTCCAGCTGCCATGGTAAGATTTGAACCCATATCCCCAGAGCATTAACCTGGGCCTCTGAATTATTGGTGAAGTGATATTATCATTTCACCATCTTCTCTCCATAAATGATCTTGTTTACCACAGCAGAACTTTATGACCAAAAAAAAGGTTACTGGTTTAAGTTTCTTCTAAATAGTTGGGTTATACAAGTGGCTGAGTACCTAAGCTTCACAGTTTATTGAAATTGCGCAATTATAACATTTTTGTTCAACTGCACCAAAGTTCAGTAACTGTAAATGTAAAACTTCTTTCTTGGTTTCTCTTTCTGTATTCAAAGGACCTAAGGAATTAAGTTTTCTTAAGAGATGGGATGCAGAATATTTGACAAGGCCAGGATTTCTTGTCCATTCCCAAGTCTCTCTGAATCACTTTGGTCTTTAGGCGTAGGGACGCATACAGTGCTGTCCGGAAGAGAACTGCAGAATTTTCGGGAAGCACAGGAGGCTATGTCATGAAATGTATTCGAGGCTGAGTTAGACAAAATTTGGATCCACCGGGGATTGAAGGTTATGGTCAGCCAGGCAGGAAAGTGGAGTTAAGGCCACAATCTGATCAACGACAATCTTATTGAACAGCAGAGTTCACAGTTTGATAAGTTACTAGTTATTTTTTACAATTTTAATTATGATGTTTATTATTTAAAAGATTTCAATAAATGCAAAGAAAAATTAAGGTATTTTTAATCAGAGATATTAGCTTCCATTGATATTCAGTCACCTTTATTGCCTGTAAACAATGGAAGCTGAGTACCTCGATATACAATTCATCAAATTTAATTCCATGGTACGTGAATTGAAAAGTTGCTTCTTTTTAACTATGAACAAAATGGTGCAAAAAAAAAAAAGACACTGGTCAAAGAGCTCAGTATCCGTCTATTTGTGAGGAAAACTGACAACATGTGACACCAAGCACAACCATTGGAGAAAATGGTCACATGCTGCATTTTGAGTATCCTCCAACATTTTGACAAGAGGAAACAGTTTTATGGAGCAATACATTTAGTACTGCAACGAAAACTGGTAATGTCCAGAGCCACAACCTTTACAACAAATATTAGCCTGATCCCTTCGGGATATGGGAGGACCCAATTATTTCTAATTGTAAAGTTGTATTAACATATTTATAGAGGTAATGTTAAAAGAAAAGACCCTGAAACAAAGTTCTTTCAAAGGCACTGTTAGTATAAACTTATGATAATTTATGACCGGCGTGTAAAAGAGCTGAATAAACCAGATTGACAATAATTAATCTCATCTAGAAGCTACTGCCATATTATATTGTTTTGACAATTACTAAGTCATTATAAAATATATTATCACGTCCCTTTCACAATGACACAGTCAATCAGTTTTGTCAATGCTGACAGTGCAAGTGGAAATACTAACTTTTGCAAAAACACAGTGACTAGTATATTGCAGTACAACTGACCTGGACCTTATTGCATTGGCACTGACACAGAAAAGAAACATGCAGCAGCTGAAAAGTATTTTTCTCCCAATCACCCAATCTATCACCCCCACCAATTCACAAATATCGATTGACCAGTTGCATCTCCAAAAAGGTGCCCATGTTAAGTCCATTTCCATTTCCCAAATATTTAGTATACCAAAAGTCCAGGGAGGCAGCCTGTTTATCTGCATTTGGCAGCAATACCAAGCTGACAGATGAATAAAATTTATAAACTATTTGAAGCAGATCAGTTCTTTATGCATTCAGTCTGTGTTACCCATAAATTACTGAATAAAAAGAAGTTGCGTGCTCTGTTCTCTTTGCTGTGTAAAATATTCAATTTGAATTGCATAATTGTGGTTAATGGCAAAATTAAATTTGCCCAATACAAGTGTTGTACGTGGATTGTTGCATTGATTAAGTTGAAATTTGAGTTAAAGTGGCAGAACACATGACAATGGCAAGCCCTGTACTATATATAAAAAGAACATGTCATTGCTATGATGAGGCTGTGGCTTTAAGAAGTTATTTTGTTCTGATTTCTTTTAAGAGAGATTCAACGAGACATGCAGAGCTAGCTACTGAAGACCACTTGAACAACAGCTTGGGAGGCCTTGGGTTTTTCTTAAAAAAAACAGCCTGAATGGGTGTGGCCAGGTCTCACAGATAAGGATTTCTGGGTTTTAGTTTTTAAGTTGCATCAGAAGCTATTGGGGTTTCAACAGAGTTGGAAGCTTCAGTGAATTCCTCCTGGCTGCTACACACTGAATTTTCTTGATGTTTTTCCCTCCCGGATTGGAGAAGTGCATGTGAGAATCTATGTCTGAATTTCCTTTTTGCCAAGGGGTTTACTTATGGGATGTTACTATATTGAAACAGTTAATTAGTAATAGTTTCACATCTATTATTCAGTTAAGTTTTGCAATAAAGTTAAGTTATTCTAAATTCCGCTTTCTTTTGTTTGTATTTTCACTATAGTGTTTAAATAAATTGTGTTTTGCTTAATGTCGAGTAGTTTGACCAGTCGCATTGCATCTGGAACACAACACTTCACATTGGCCTCTAAACTTAGAAAAGTTAGGGCCTAGGCTACCTTCTTAAAATATTTTGAGGGGGTCTGATCTGGTCCATAGCATTATAAACACCTGTATTTGACAAATGGGATCAAGACAGGAAGCTGTGAACAGAACTGAAGATGAGTCACTGGACTCTAAACGTTAACTCTGCTTTCTCTCCACAGATGCTTACAAACCTGCTGAGTTTTTCCAACAACTTCTGTTTTCGTTTCCGATTTCCAGCATCGGCAGTTCTTTCAATTTTTTTGGTTCGCTGTTGCCAGGTGCTTTGTTGCACCTTAGCCGAAACACGTTTCTGAATCCTGCGTCCATATTTACCCATTTTATTCAAAATCTATTTTTTAGCTTGGGAACTGAATATCCAAGGATATTCGGTATTTAGGAGATATAGTAAGAGAGAAACTGACTTGGAATAGCACACTTTTTATTTTTCTTCATTTTTGACTGTGTACTGAAGTGGGAAAAGCACTGGCTTAATACCCAAGTAAGGTAGTCATATTTTTTAAAAACAAGTAACCTGACACTTATGGTAAGTGTATCAGAGATAGTAGGGACTGCAGATGCTGGAGAATCTGAGATAACAAGGTGTAGAGCTGGATGAACACAGCAGGCCAAGCAGCATCATAGGAGCAGGAAGGCTGCTTACACAGGTATTTGTTCAAGCAGTCATGGAAATCTGGTTACAGATAAATTGGGGGCAGAGCTATGTGTAAAAGTGTAAACTTGGTTGAGAACTAGTAGGTGACGAGTCTGTGGAATCATAAACATTTATCAATAACAAAGGCCTCCTACCTATCAATAATTACATGTTTGATTCCCAGGTAGCTGTACAGCTTGGTGGTTTGAGAGATCAGATCTCCAAAAGGGATCTTTCTCTTTTCACTTCAGTAAAAATCACATGAAGCCTCAAGAAATCCAGTTTATTTTTCCCTCAACAGTTGCTATAAGCTGTGGTTCTTGGCCAGTAAGAAAGTGACTTTAAAGGTATGAACCAACTGCCCTGTATTATGTGCAAGCCACCGAGAGTATCAAGGTGCAGCATGTTCTGACAAATGTCCAAAATAACCATCTCAGTAAACCCTGTGAATAGGGACCACCAAACTGCTTTTCCAGTCTTTCTCTCTACCCATCACACCCATGTTTTTCTCCTTGTATATGTCGGAAGAGAGTTTATAATGGGGTTAGTTTTAGAGTTATATATCAATTTCTAGAGACTATTGACATTCAGGAGTTTAGGGGTAGTGAGAGAAAGTGGCACTGAGGTCAATGATCAGTCACAATCCTATACTGAATAGAGCAGAAGACTTGATGGGATGAATGGCCTATTCCTGTTCCAATTTACCTTCTCCAATAATTCATCACTGATAAGTGAACTTTAAAAGTGTCATCCACAAGAAAACAATGTCAAACATACTTTGGCAGAACTAGAGAATTTGAAACATGCAACATTCTGAATATTATAACTGTATCAGTTGAATCGCTAGATGAGAAAAGGAGAAAGGATCATCTTGTTGGCCTTCTTCTCTTCTACCCTCAGATACAAGGATAACGGAAAACAAAAAAAAAAAAGAGAATGCTGCAGATGCTGGAATACAAACAGAAAATGCTAGAAATACTGAGCAGATCAGGCAACATCTGTGAAGACAGAAATTGAGTTCAAGTTTCAGGTCCATGATTTTTTTTATCAGAACATCGAACAATTAGAAATGCATCAGTTTTAAACTCGTGAAAGAGGAAATAAAGAACAAAAGAAATGGTCTGTGATAGGTGGGAAGACAAAAGGGGTGGTGTTGCAAAACCAAAGGTGTTGCATTGGCACAAGCCAAGTAACAAAAGATGTGCCTCAAGGGGTTTGAAAATAGTAGAATGATGATCAGTTGCCATCTGAGAGACAAAACAAGAGAAAAACAAGTTTAAAACACAACTTGGAAAAAGAAGCAGAAAATACAGTCTTAATTTTTTGAATTAATGGATGAGTCCAGATAGCTGTGAAGTACCAAATCAAAAGTTCAAATGAGGCTCATTGGGAGGGTGCAGAAGACCAATGGCAGATAGTAAAAGGGAGACTTAAAATGGCAGATGGCTAGAAATTGTTCAGAAGCAGGCATCCAATCTGTATTTGGTCTTGCCATTGCAGTGCAGACCATTTTGTGAGCGCAAATAAAGTATACTGAATTGGAAGCTGTACACGTAAATCACTGCTTCACCAGGGAGCAGAGTTTGGACCCTTCTACTGTAAAGAGAGGGGAGGTGAAGGGACTGAGGCCACATCTTCTGTGCTCGCAATGAAAAGGTGCTGTAGAAGGGGAGGGATGTTAAACTGAGGATTGGACCAGGATATCACAGACAGAGAAATCCCACAGGAACACCGGAAAGGAAGGGGAGGGGTAAGGTGTGTTTGGTGGTGGTACCCTACTGGAAGTAACTAGAGAGGATGTTATATTTGATAAAATCAGATGGAATTTGGGGACAAGGCAAATACTATAACTGGTCAAGGAGGGAAGGAAAGTTTTGAGAGAAGTAGCGTGGAATGTAGGATGATGTCACTCAAGGACCATGTCAATCACAGTGGGGAAATGGTCAGTTTGAAGAAACAGGAAAACATATCAGAAGCACTAGTATGGAAGGTTACACTATCTGAACAGATGCAGTGGAGACAAAGACATAAGCACAGTACCCTGTGGGCTTTTTCAGAAAATTGCAGCGAGGGAGAAGTTTCCTACACAAGTAGCACAATGGTACACCTGAAACATCAGGGCTGGCTTCAGCAAATAATGCAGTGTAAACTAATTAAATTCACGCTCAAACACATCACTGTGGCCCTTTCATTCTGCAGGTTCATGCTATCTGGTCATTAATAAAGTTAGTGGTTGAGGTCTGAGAAAATTCTGCTGCCCAAAAATCCCCTTAGTGATGTGAATGGATGAAAACAACTCAGGGAAGGAAAGTGAGAAATAACCAAAACATTGAAAGGAAACATCACACAGAAAGGAACTTACAGTGGTAGACCCACCAAAAATTGAAGTAATCAAATTAACTTCCTCAAGTTTATCAAATTACAAAATGGCACTAAAATAAAGTTAAGAAATTAATAATGCAAAATGTTGGATGCTCTTTCTTGGCATATTATGCATCTATTTTTAATTCACCAAAAACAAAGTTGTTGAGCAATGCCGAGAGGTCAGAAAGTGTTTTTAAGGATGATCAATTTTTAAATGCACCTTGCATAAGCCTGCAGCAAAGATTAAGTAAAGCTCAGTATTTCTAATCATTTTTCATCCTGGATTTTGGAAAGTATTCTGTAATATGCCCTCTAATCATGAACACTTCACATCACTTAGATATCTAACACGTCCTGCTGCTACAAGACAGCACAAATCATCATAAAATACGTACTGGCACCCACTCTGAAAGAATCTTGATTTGTGTGTTTAGGTGCCAGTCAGTCAGATTAGGATGAGTGAAAAAGGCCCTTAATAAAGTGACATATGTATCTCAAAATCCTAGAGAAGACCTGTTGTGGCATCGCCAGAAAACAGCTACAATGTGAAGCAAGAATGACAAAGAAATAAGTAAGTTATCTGCTCACCCAATCACCAAGGACCAAAGTAACACAAAATTTACAACAATGAACAGTGCATTTCTCTTCACTGGTGCAATACTGCCCTCTACAGAAAATCTTCAAAATGTCAACACATTTTATCAGAACACTTACATGACAAGACTGTGTTGCCAACAAAAGGTTTCTTCATCCCATCACAAGTGGTATGTTATGTTACAAGGGAAGGATCAATTTTGAAAAATAAAGTCACTGGGATGGGAAAACAGGCACATTTGCCTCCAATGAGATAAGCTAACGCCAATAATTTTGGGGTGGCATGATGGCTCAGTGATGAGCACTGCTGCCTCACAGCGCCAGGGACCCGGGTTTGATTCCACCCTCGGGCGACTGTCTGTGTGGAGTTTGCACATTCTCCCCGTGTCGGCATGGGTTTCCTCCTGTTTCATCCACAATCCAAAGATGTGCAGAGTAGGTGGATTGGCCATGCTAAGTTGCCCCTAGTGTCCAGGAATGTTTGGGTTAGACATGGGGAAATGCAGGGGTAGGTGAATGAGTCAGGGTGGGATGCTCTTCGGCAGGGCGATATGAACTTATTGGGCCCAATGGCCTGTTTCCACACTGTACGGATTTTATAATGAATAAAGGCATTATACCTCCTAGTGCCAGCCTCCATCTTTTAGACTAATTATTAAGAGTTGGTGTCTGTAGGTGTGTTGCGTTCCACTGCATAACACGGTAACTCAAAAAACAAGTGCCCGGGGCCAGCTTCCATCTTTCCGTTCATTTTCATTGCCATTGTTCATATCTCGAATATCTGCTGCACCTTCAATTACATGACCTTCAATTACTTTACAGTCAGGAATTCAGTCAACAGATGTAAGAAAAGGAGATGAGCTCCAGCTGAATTCTCACTCAATAAAATCCCCTCAACATGTTGCTCGGAGGTCATGAGTTATATATCAAGTACCACTCTCTGAAAACTGGAAAATATAGAACTGCCCTTGCAGAATATTAAAGTTCAGAATTACAGATGTCAAGCAGCCTGTTGAAATAATACATCAATTTGCCAACATTATTAGTAGTTTGAATAAGACTTGCATTCACAGCATCAGCAGCATAAAATTGGGTTCAGTTGTAACTGCTGAGCATAAGCTGTACTAACTTATATTGCTGAAAATATTAACTGAATAGTAGACTCTTTCTTGATGGATATGTCCAATGAATTGCTTATTTAAAAACCCTGGCATCATAGAATCCCTACAGTGCAGAAAGAGGCCATTTAGCCCATGAAGTCTGCACCAACCCTCCAAAGAGCATCCCATCCAGAGCCACCCCATCTCCATAAACTCACATTTCCCATGGTTAATCCAACTGGCCTCTACATCCCTGGACACTATGAGCAATTTAGCGTGGCCAATCTACCTAACCTGCATATTTTTGGACTGTGGGAGGAAACCAGAGCACCTGGCGGAAGCCCATGCAGCCACAGGGACAATGTGCAAACTCCACACAGACAGTCGCCCGAGGGTGGAATCGAATGCGGGTCCCCGGCACTGAGGCAACAGTACCAGCTACTGAGCCACTGTGCCATCCAAACCCTTGCCTATGACAATTCATACACAGCAGGCATTCCAGTCTGTGGTCCAGATTTTACAGTCAGTGCCAAAAGAATAAAATTTGCTATTTATGAAGTTAGCAACTGCCCACGAAGGTTTCATGAGCTGCTGAATAAAGAGAAACATCATTGGATGTCTGATTCGACATGGCAGTAACACCATGTCTCTTCAACCAAATCAGACTGAAGAATTCTCATGGAGACACGAGCATCTGAGCAGGAAATAACAATTAGATTCAAATCATGTAGGCAGCAAAATAAAGATTGGACAGAAATGGAATTTAGAGAGACAGATAGATTAAAAGTTGAAGAGAACTTATTACGTCTCCAGCACAAATTCAGAAATAGGAAAAATGAGATTCAACACTAATAAAATTGAATATTTGCGACCAGAGAGATTGTTTGGCAGTAATTGCAAATGAACATGCCACTAAGAAATTACTATTATCTGAATACACCAGCTTTAACCTTTTCTAGCATGCTTTGTGGGTAGCCAGTAGTTAGTAGCCAGTCACTATGTATCAGAACTTCATAATTTTACACTGAATTTAATGTTGATTCTATTGGCATGGTACCAGTGCAGCCAAGCTTATGGCACTGCAGGCTAACTTGCAACTGCTGGATTTTTACATTTAACTGTACATGTCATGTGCCATAAGTTGCTATCCAATTCAATTCCAAGTCATAAGAACAGTGAGCACTGTGAACGTCACCATTATTCTCAATGTAAAGTTCAGGCCTATTTTGTTCAATACAGTGTCACCTTTAAATAAGCTACAGAGTGAAGATTCTGCAAAATATTTCAGTGAAGGATATCTTTCACAAGAAAACTAAAGTGCAGTAATTTGGGACAACACACACAGTACACATTGATTATTCATGTCAAAACTTGATTATTCATGTCGAATTTCCAAAAGCAAATTGCTTAACACTTCACCTGGATCACCATAACATGGTTACTCTGATGAGAATTCTTAAAATGGTTCTGATGTGAGCTAAAACATGGTAAAAAAAATAGCCAATGTTCAAAATTATATCTTCTTTCTAGCTGTTTCTTTACAAAGGCCAGGTACCTGTCTACAACAATCGAGACTTAGCAGAAGTATTGTCAGTCAATCATATATATATTGAAAACCCAACCAGCTCAAGATGTACTGTGTCACTAAAAATAGGATCCACTGGAACAGGAGTAGAGCATTCAGGCTGTCATGTCAAATCTATTCTGCCATTTAATTAGATCAGAGCTGAACAGGATGGCAAACCAATGACCCTCTTCACACCAATATCCCCAAATTGTACATACATGTAATTGATACCTGTTAATGCCAGTATAACAATTTCAATTGCCCGAGCATCTGCTGCTATCCTGGGGACAGAATTTCATGTTCCCACCACATTTTGTATGAAAGAGGATTCCCGATTTAACTGTCAAAAGGCCGATCTCTAATTTTAATACTGTGCACCACTGTTATGTGCTCTGCAGGCAAAGGTAGGTTTTCTGCATCTATTGAACTCTGTCAAATCCTTTAAACATTTATAAATGCCTCAATTAGATCATCCACCAGACCTTTAAACTCAAAAGAAACACATGCTAATAAATTAACTCTTTAAACCCAATACTATTCTGGCAATTCTGCACTGTACTGAGGCCAAGACAATAGATCATTCCTAAGGTGTAATATATCCATTTTGAAAGTAATTCTGCAGGTGGGGGTCAGAACAAGTGAAGTGAACACAACTTTGTATTTCAACCTGCTCGGGATATAGGCTAACATTCCATTATCTTTATTGATTGCTGTTTGTGCCTGTGGACTAGTTTTTAGTGGCTTGTGCACCAGGACATTTAAATCACTTTGCTCTTCCACAGTTTCATGGTTTTCAATTCAAGAAAGTATTCCGATTTGTCTTTCTTGAGCCTAAAGTGAAAAACATCAAGTTTTCTCAAGTTTAATTACTTCAGTTTTCCTCAGTCACTTAATCTGCCACAGTGCCTTTGTAACATCCTATTTTAGAATCATGGAATCATACACTATGGAAGAGGCTTTTCGCCTCAATGAGTCTGCACTGCTGAAAATATACTACATTATCCCACCTTCCCGCAGTAGGCCCATGGCTTTGAATGTTATGACAATTCAAGTGTTCATCCAAGTACATTTTAAAGGTTATAAGATTTCCCACCTCAATTATCCCTCACACACAGTGCATTCCAAATCCCCCACTACACCATACTCTAGATGAAAATAGTTTTTCTCAAATTCCCTCTAAACCTCCTGCCCTTCACTGTAAACTTATGGCACCTTGTTAATGACCCTTCTACACAGAGGAACAGCTGCTTTCTATCCACCTTGTCAATGCCCCTCACAATTTTATACACCTCTGTCAGGTCCCTCCTCAATGCTCCCTGCACCGAAGAAAACAACCAAAGCTTTTCCAACTTCTTTTCATTGTTACAACTCACATGGTTCTCCCCATCACAAATGTCTCTGCAAATCAGGAAACGTACCATACTATCTTTTTACTCAACAACATGCTGCCATTAAATAAAGTCATCTCTTTGACTTCAGGCAGGCTTTGATTTGATATCACACTCAGCCTGCACATAACCTTCGGGATGGCTGCTGAAACATTTCAATTCTAAATAACTGGAACCCTAAAGGAAGTTATACCTTATCTTCTTGTGATTAGCTCTTCGTAACTCGTAGTCTGAATTTTCACTTTCTACCCATCAGACAGCTAACAATATATACCCTTCATGGTCACTGATTCAGAGCACGCAGATGAGACCTAATATTTAAACATCCTCAGGCTTGAAATCCAAGTCTATAAATGTATTTATCTCAATCACATCCCACCCATCAAAAACTCACCGGGCGTTAAAATCAATCCCAAAGGTCAACTAATCTCAAGGCCGGTAACTTAGTGATTGCTTGGAGCCACTGTCCTGTCCAGCTGCCCCATAAATATTGACTCCCGAGTCGATCAAAAATCTAATTCAGCCTTCAATATATTCAAAGACCAAGCTTCCACAGCTCTTTGAGGAAGAATATTCTAAAGACTAAATACCCTTAGTGAGGAAATTCAGCTTTAACTCTATCATAAACTGGAGACCCCTTATTTTTAAGCAGTGCCCCTAGTTTTAGACTAACTCACAAAATAATTAAGTTCTAAAAAAGCAAAGGTACATAGGTACAAGATACCTACCTGAATAAAGTTATCAAAAAGATTCCCTCCAAGTGAGAATGACATTTTGAGAGAATCTACACAACAGGACACTCATGACTGTGAGTTTCTCGGTTTCCGTTCTGTCATCCTTTCACCTACTAAAGATGATGGACTCGCAGTAATTAGATCATTTCCAAATGGGATGTCTTCATGAAGTGATGACAATGGCTGAAGAGGCAAATCCTTGAGATGTATGAAGCTACTAAATGTCATTGTGGGATATTGCTTTTGACATTGGCGTCTGTTGGCAGCCACTGTAGTATACGGTGCACACCATCCCACATGAGGTGTCATTATTTTCCTCTGCTGTCAGTTAATGACTATCAAGTTCAATAGATGATATTCAGGGTCTTTATGTCACGCTTGCAAGCATTCTTGAATTGGATCTTTGGTCACAAATGTTACCTCTGATCTGCGTGGCCTTTCCACTGAGGGTCTACGAGTGCTGATTGGCAAGCCGCGCCATTCCCAGCACTGACATCCAGTTTTAGAAGTCACTGCTATGCACAGAATTCAGATTTGTGCAGAAGACCAACAATAAAAGAGTGAACATAGCTGGTCATCTGACTACAACTACCTCAATATACTGAAATTCCTCAGGTATGCATCTGACTTACATCCTGTAGACATGCTTGAGCCAAAGAAACCACTTCTGTTTGATGAGTAGCATCAAATGGAGAACAGCCACATTCATGCATTTGAGATTTTGCCCTGCCACGATATACACAGCCAGCGAAGACAGAAATAGCCGAGTTTCTTTTCCTGATAGATGCAAGCCATCAACCACAGCCATACAGGAAGATAGTGAGTACCCTGGCATTATAAACAATCAGCTTGATCCAAAGAGTTAGCCTGATGTTATTCCATGCATGTTTCATGGATCAACCAAAGGTGGTAGTTGTTTTTCCTGTGCATGTATCAAGTTCTGTACCATGGGACAAATGATCTGTCATCCTAACCCAAGGTAGCAGAATTTGCTAACCACTTCCAGAAAAGGTATTATTTTAGTATTTAATTACTTCAGTCACACAGTTAAAAAAAAGGTTCTCTTCATTCTAGCCATCCGATTTTCTGGTGACAAAACCTGATAAAAGTTGGCATAATGATGGGGTGCAGTGCTAGGGCACAACAATGACACAATGGAATAACAAAAGGAGAAAGATAAAGTAATGGTATTAGCGATAACACACTACAAAGACACAATAGAGCCGCAAACAAGGCATAAGGCAAGAACAAATGTAATTGCACTATAGTTTACACCTTCTCAGTATGACTTGTCTTCTCCTTTTCAGCATATCTAATGTAACCTCTGATCTATTGCCACGATTTCATCTATCGCTTAGTTTGCTTTCACACATCATCTTCATTGCACCATTGACTTTTGTCCAGGCTGAAAGCAAGTGCCTAATGCTATTTCTGTACTCAGCCTTCTGGCATAATGATTGCTGCAAGTACTCAATGCAAACCAAACCAAACCACATTAGCAATAGACAATGGATCGTGATTGTGAATTTGCTCCAAATTTTAGAGGAAACCAGGGATACCTTGGGCACAGATATAACAACGTAACCACCTGTACACTGACACATCATTTAGCTTAGTGTAGATAGTCTAAGTCAGGGGTTTTAAATCTTGTAGATTCTCTTCTGATACCCAATTAAGGTCAGCAAAGTAATTCAACATGAAATTTCCCTACCTATTAGGCTCAATTCAAATCTATGTTACATTCATATCTGAACAACTGGAGAATCCTTAGAGGGGTTTTAGGGATAATCCAACATTCATTTGTTGCTGATTTCATGATACTTACTCTGAAGGATACAAGTGTAGGTGACAATACAACAGCAATTAGCTTTCAAAAGTTGGCTATGAGATATTTGGGACAACAACAAAATTCTATCACCCATTGCTTTATTGCTACCCTAAGTCTAGGTAAAATGTACTGAACTACAGAGCACTGGTGAGAGATTACAGGTAACGTTAAACATCATTTCTGTATACAGTCTCCATCCAATCAAGGTCAAGCCAGCACAGGTCACTGCTCTTACCACAGCATAGCAGTGATGCAATTTTCAAATATGCTCAAGTTTGCAACTAGGAAAACTTAGCAATTAATACTTGCTATTAATGTAAAATAAAGTTAGTCTATGATTACTATTTGATTGCAAAGTCACCTGTGTATGGACAATTATTCTTGAATCAGCTGTAACTGACCATGGCACTGGGACAAGGTGCATCCCCTTCCTGCAGCAATGAGTTGAACATCCTACAAAGCTGTATGCCACAGACAGTTCTGGCATGTATCTGTCCAGCTGATATGGGACAGACTTTTTTGGACTTCTTTCCTGGAGCAATTATCAAGGCATACTTACCCTTCATAGCTTAATCTTAGCAACCCTCTACATGCAAGATGTGAATTAGTCTGTCAATTTTTTTGTGAGGATACTTGAGTTAGTGATTCTTTGCCTGCACAAGCCATCTGGGCGGCTACAGTTTGCTCTGCAGTACTATCCTCAGACTGTAGGTCCATGCTTTGACTCAGTAGCTAGATGACGACTCTAGCTTAAATAACTGATCATAAGTATGCTTTGTATCAGTGAGTCACACAACATTCATGGAGAGAAAAACAGGTAAATGATCTTTCATAAATTCTGACAAAAGGTTATTAACTTGAATCAGCATGTCTGTTTCTCTTTATTAATAAATGTTGCCTGACTTGCTGAGTATTTCCAATGCTTGGCTTTTATGCAGATTTTCAGCAATACTTTGCCTTTGTACATTTGGTATCTAATTTGCAAGCCATTCATTTGTACAATTTCACCCTGACTGCTAAATGGTGCAGCCGATTCAAACAAATCCTCTTAAGAATCCTCCACAAATGATAAAGATGACTTATGGTAGGTTATAAACGCAAACACTTTGCTAAGAGGAGTTACAAACAAAAAGAGATGGAGCAATGGGTAGTTGTTTCTCAGACAAGTCTCAAGTTATCTCTGACTGAGTTCAAAAATATTACCATCATATTCCACTCACAAACTGGACTTTTTCTCTGAAAGTTCTTCAGACTATGAGTCTATCAAAGCACCCTGTTCCTTGCAGGTTCACCATTGATGCCATTGTAAATACCATCCTTAGCAAAATGTCCTTTGTTTAAAAATTCAGGATATAATTATATGGGTACTTTTAAAGAATAGCATTTAGATCTCATTCTTCATAACATGACATTATGGATTAAGGTCTTCTGGCAGCCCAGAAGTTTTACTCCGTATCTGAGAGGTCACATTACTTGAAAAGAATTCCATTCTTCAAACTGATACCCTCACCTGGAAATAAAAACATTTATTTCTGAAAATGGTCCAATACATGATCCAACTTGGCTGCATCTAGGCAGCTTAAGTGGATCGAAAATATACTATCAACTTACCTTCTGTTAATCAGAGCAGACACAACATCAACCATATAACAAGCCAGAGAATGACATTCACTGAATGCTTTCTTACCTGATTGAAGAACACTTTGGTTGGCTGGCCACGGGTGTGCATTATGGGCTGTGGAGAACTCTTCCAGGTTCTGCCAAAAAAATGGGAATATGTGGTATCAAAGAGGGTAAGTCGCAGCTGGCACTGGACATTTGCCACTCCCTCCAACAAACTCTGCAGGAGAAAACAGGGATGAAGATAATTATGCTTGAATGTATTAATACAGTAAAAGTTCATATTAATATTGACAGGCAGTGACAGCATTGCAATATGTCACTGGACTGATAATCCAAAGGCCAGAACCAGTGATCTGGAGATATGAGTTCCAATCCCATCACAGGGGATGTAGAAATAGGAGTAGGCCATTCAGCCCACTGAACCTGTTTTTCATTGAATAAGATCACAGATGATCTGATCATCCTCAACTCCACTTTCCTGCCCTTTTCCCATAACTTTAGGATTTCCTTACTGATTATTAATCTGTCTAGCTCAGTCTCAGCTGCTAAGGATAGTAAATTCAGTCAGTTTCTCTTCTATAAACTGGAATGAAAAATGCTAGCCCGAGTAACTGATGCAAATACAGTTCACTAACATCCTTTGAAAAAGAAATTTGCCATCATTTCTCTTTCTTTATTCTTTCATGCAATGTGGGCATCACTGGCAAGGCCAGCATTTGTTACCCATCCCTAAATGTCCTTGAACTAAAAGGGTTGCTCAGGCATTTCAAAGGGCAGTTCAGAGTCAACGACATTACTTTAGATCTGAA
The DNA here is from genome assembly GCF_021869965.1 of Rhincodon typus. Classification (NCBI taxonomy): domain Eukaryota; kingdom Metazoa; phylum Chordata; class Chondrichthyes; order Orectolobiformes; family Rhincodontidae; genus Rhincodon; species Rhincodon typus. The sequence continues at coordinate 31,944,886 of NC_063362.1, forward strand.
GTCACATGTCGGCCAGACCAGGTAAGGACAGCAGATTGTGTTTCCTACAGGACGTCAGTGAACCAGGTGAGTTCTTACAACAATCAATGAAAGTTCGTTATGGTAACCATGTCAAGGCTGGGTTTTATATTCCAAATTAATTAAATGAATTTAAATTCCACTTGCTGCTCTTGTGGGATTTGAACCCGTGCCCCTAGAGCTTTAAACTGGCCTTCTGGATTATTCCGAATTGCTGTACAGGACATTGGTGAGGCCACTTTTGGAATACTGCATTTAATTCTGGTCTCCCTGCTATAGATAAGATGCTGTTAAACTTGACAGGGTTCAGAAAAGGTTTACAGGGATGTTTCCGGGATTGGAGGGTTTGAGCTATAGGGAAAGGCTGATTCGGTTGGGGTTATTTTCCCTGGAGCGTCAGAGGCTGAGGGGTCATCTTATAGTGGTTTATAAAATCATGAGGGACATGGCTAGGGTAAATAGCCAAGGTCTTTTCCCCAAAGTAGGGGAGTCCAAAACTAGAGGCATAGGTTTAAGATGAGAAGGGAAAGATTTAAAAGGGATCTGAGGGGCAACTTTTTCGTACAGAGAATGGTGCGTGTATGGAATGAGCTGCCAGAGGAAGTGGTGGAGGCTGGTACAATTACAACATTTAAAAGGCATCTGGATGGGTATATGAATAGGAAGGCTTTAGAGGGATATGGCCAAATGCTGACAAATGGGACTAGATCAGTTTAGGATATCTGGTCAGCATGGACAAATTAGACCAAAGGGTCTGTTTCCTTTATTTCATTCAGGGGATGACGGTGTCACAGACTAGGCCAGCATTTATTGCCCATTCATAATTGTTTGAGGGCAGTTAAGAGTCAACCACATTGTTGTGGGTCTGGAGTCACATGTAGGCCAGACCAGGTAAGGATGGCAGTTTCCTTCCCTAAAGGACATTAGTGAATCAGATGGGTTTTTCCTGACATTCAGCAATGGATTCATGGTCATAATTAGACTCTTACTTCCAGATATTTATTGAATTCAAATTCCACCATCTGCCATGGCGGGATTCGAACCCAGGTCCCCAGAACATTACTTCAGTCTCTGTGTTAACAGTCCAGCGATAATAGCACTAGGCCATTGCCTCCCCATTCTGTGCTGCACAACTCCATAATTCTATTAATCTAGTAATATTCCCATACTAATCACATTTTTCCTTAAAAAAATAATGATTCACCTGCAGGTCATGACCAGTCTGGTACATATCTGACTCCAGACCAACAGCAACATGGTTGATTCTTACCTGGCTCTGAAAAGCCCAGCAAGTTGCTTGGTTCAATGACATTTAAAGATGGCACAATCCAAGTGATGCACATATTCCAAGAATTTTAAAGAAGTTAATTCCCAGCTCAGCAGATTTAAATTGATATCAAAATATGACACAAAAGTAGAAATAATGTTCAAAAGCCAGTTCCACATTTAAGCAGCTCGATCTTCTTCGTTGCATAAATTAGTAAAAATATCACTGGATGATCAGTGCATCAGGAGAAATAAAATGGCCAAGCACAAATTCTTGTAACACAGCAATGATCCCCATCCTCCCAACTCCACAAGATTTATTTCCATTTCAGCCTGTGAAAAAGTTATTTTCTAAAACATTCCAAATTGTTACTCAATCCACATACATCAAAGTTATTTTAAAATTATCAAACCTAATAAATGATTTGTGTGAACAAATGTAACTGAGGAATAAGCAAAGCCTTACCACAGTCTCAGGGGAGAACTGCAAAGAATTTCAGTAAATTTGATTATCAGTCGGATGAAAACTAGAGCGATATTAACTTCAGTTTCATGAGATAATTATTTCAAAAAAAGAAGATTTTCTTCGCCCAACTGGTCAAACGTGTTATGACACAACTCTGGGGCAGGTGGGACATGAACGAGGGCCTGCTGACAAGAGATAGGGTCACTACCACTGCACCACAAGACCCATAAATTCAAAGTATATGAGAATAAACCTGTTTATCAATAATTAATTTCACTTGCCGCGTTTGTTAAACACGCTGCAAATTCATTGAACAAATGTTCCAGTATCATATCACTCATGTAGCAATTAAATAACCTAATTAAATTTCTGCATCAACAGACTGACATTGCCTTTTGTTACATTTCTTCACATAGATCTGGGGGAAGCCAAGGAAACAGGAGAAAAAAAAACAACAAACTATCCAACAAGCAGGAAACAAATTGGCAAATCTTGCATAACTCGAAGTGGCCAGTTTAACTGCACTGATAGATAAAGAGAAGCAACAATTGGCTTATTATTGGGACCTAAATCTGCCAAATTTTGACAAATTCAAGATATTGCAGATTTCAGATTGGCACATTTATTTAAACATGACTCTTAAATGTCAGCACCCAATGACATTGATGCTTAAATTTGGTTCATAAAATTCCTGCGCATTTAAGACGAGTATTTTAATGCTTTCTTATGCTATTTGTGATCAATAACCACCTTTATAGATGAGAGCGCACATTTGGCCATTTGACAGCTGTCCCTCTGGCTTAATAAAATTTCACTCAACTTACCTGCAAGTTTACTAAAATCATCAATAGTTCATTGCATCCATTTGCTGCTGATAACATTGTATTTGAAGGAGCAGTTGAAGGGCATCACTTTAACCACAGCAACAGAGTGTAGATATCTACACATGGTTACCAAGTTACTTTTAGTTCTTCTATTATTCTGTTGTGCTTTAAATATAAACAGTGCATAAACCACAGCATACCAGGGGAAAACACACCACCCTGGCTATGCTGTGGTCTTGCTTATTGGAAAGCACGAAAGCTGCAAACTCTAACCGTTCAATCCAAATCTGAACCTGGGAATTTGTTACAATAGTGGTAAAAATGGACTATCAAATTTCAACTTCCATCATTAGATTAGTACTCTGCAGACCTTTAATGGGTAAAAAAAGGCAAATATTCAGCTAAAATGGCTGCTGGAGTCATCAAGGATTGAGGCATATTCAGGAGTCCCATGTGGAATTTGCTAAACATTCTATAATAAAAATACCATTTTATCTAAAGACATTGAAATGAGTCAAGTGTGTTAGCTTCAATAAATTTACATCTCCTACTTTAATTCACACTTGTATGATAATTTCACATGTTGGGGGATGAAAGACTTGTGTCAGCCTGGACAATGAAGCCAAACTTGGGAATATATATATCAACTGTATTTCAGTCACTGCTTTAGTAGGCAGCAGAGCAGAGAGAAGGAATGATGGACTCAGAGCAGCAGAACCTGGAAGGTTCTGTCATTCCCTCTGGTACTAATTCCTCTTCAACAACATTTTGGAAGCTAACACCAGTGAAAATGCATACTGAGAAAATAACTATTCACTGAGAACTCAAAGCTATCTCGAGTTTCCAATACTGCCGAGACTACAAGTTATCCATTAAACATCTGTAATCTCAGGTTAAAAATTGCACATTTTAAGGACTATAAGGACTTAAAAACTTTATTCTTCCAGTCTGTAGCAGGCAGTCTCTCCTTTTTTTAAAATATATTACCTATGTGTTGCATTTGATGACATCTTTCATTATATTTTCTAGGGTTAGCAGATAATAAAATTCCTCTTTCTTTCACTCAAGAAAACTTTGTAATTGGCCCCTTCATTGTTATCTAGTTGGCAACATTTTTAATTAGCGTGATAATACCTATGTGCTAAAAGGAAATAAAAATATTTGTTGCAACCAACTGATAAAGGGGTTATTAAGAGGGGAACTAATTCCCCTTCTTCACTTGTTGAAACGAATTGCAAATTAAACACCAGTCAGATTTCTGTGCCAGAAATGAGGCCATTAGATCACCACAATCCAGGTTCATGCTGCATTTGCCTTTGCTATCATTAGTTTTAAAAACAACTTATTTGAAACCTTCTTGCTAAGGTGGCTACAAGTTAGTCCTGTGGTTGAGAAGGGGGAACTTTACAAAGTGCTTGGTGTACGGGATGAGTTGGAAATCTTCAGAATAGTCCAATACCAAAACCAAGGAACAGAAAAAGAACAAAGAACAGGTGGTGACTGTTTTGTGCTCTGGGGATAGTCATAAGCAGCACTCCCTCTCTGTCTTGGCTGCACTGCTGATTTATGTTAATCCATCTCAGTACTAACTCCAGGCTTGTCAGAAGACTACATTTTAAAAGTTTCAACTTGTGCATCAGAAATAAATATATTTGCAAACATCCATTGCCCATCAGAGAGAGCCTGTTCTCCTTTGGTCAACAAACTGGGAGCACTCCTGGCTTCCAGTGCAGGATAAGATCGCCCTGTCACTTATTCCTTTCTATCAGGTGTATAAGAGAGACAGAGCTTCATTCCAAGTCACTGGACTTTGCCTCAGCTCAGAATCACGAACGGTGCCAGGAGCGAACTGAAGCCTCCAGACCAGCCATCGATCGCAAGCCCGCCAACAGGCAGGAGGGCGTGAGACTTGTTGCTTTTTCTAGAAGGGCATGAGACTTTTTTTTTTCTCTTTTCTCTTTCCTCTTCCATTTATTACTCATTTATTACTCATTTATTATTACTTAATAAACATTCATATTTAAGCAAAGTGCTGTGGTCGAGCCTTCTCTTAATTATATTTACTTGAATCGGAAAAGAACCGCTTGGATACACATTATGATCCAAGACATCAGGTGAAGTGTGACAAAAGGATGAAGGAGCAACGCTCCAAAAGCTTGTGATTTTAAATAAACCTGTTGGACCATGACCTGGTAACATGTGACTTCTGGCTTTGTCCACCCAAAACCAACATCAGTATCTCCACATCATGGCTGCTCTGTAGAAGACTAAATACTTTGCTGAGAAAAAGAAATTCCTCTTCCTCTCCATCTTAAATGGAAGACTCAGTTTTAAACTGTGTCCCCCCGGATCTGGATTGCACAACAAGAGATAACATTCTCCCAGCATTCATCATGTCAAGCCTGCTCAGAATTATATATTTCAACAAAATCACCCCTCATCCTTTTAAACTTCAATGAGCAAAAGCCTAACCAGCTCAATATTTCCTTATGAGAAAATCCATTCACAGAAATCAGTCCAATGAACCATCGCTGAATGGTTCAATTCAACTATATTCCTCCTTAAGTAAGGAGACTAAAACTGTGCACAGTATTTAGATGCAGTCTCACCAATGCTCTGTACAGGTGTAGCAAGACTATCCTGTCTTTGTATGCCATCCCATTCCAATATTTAAGACCGACAACCCTTATCATGTCTGTATTCTGACGCTTTGTGATTCATGAACATGGACACTCAGATCCCCCTGTACAGCAACATTCTGTAATCTCTATCCACTTTGATAAAACTTTGCTTTTGTATTCTTCCAGCCAAAGTGGACAACCTCACATCTTCCCACATTGTAGGCCATCAGCTAATTTTTTTGTCCACTCAAATATTAAATGGAAGAGCAGGTTTCAGTAGCTAAATGGCCTGCTCATGCCTAATTCAGATGTTGTATGGTTACTTAAGTTAGCAATTGTTTTTTGCTAACTCTTAATCCTCATCACTTGCTTTCCTGCCGTTTGTTACATATTGTCTCTCCCTTCATCCAAATCAGTAACATAGATCATGACTACTTCAGGCCTAGCACTGTTCACTGCAGCACTCCAGATTGGAAGTTTGACAACCTGAAAATGACCCATTTATCCTGGCTCTGTTTCTTGTTAGCTTGCGAATCCTCTAGCCATGCGAATATAATCACCCTCAACATTGAGGTCTTGGGTGGTAACCATTTTGTGGCACCAGATCGAATGCCTTCTGGAAATCCAAACTGACAACATTTCCAGATACCCTTTATCTACCCTATTATCCACAATAAGAATACATGAACACCAAGTAGCCACCAACAATTCTCACTGGTCTCAATACACACGTATTGGAAGGTCATGAATTCGACTGGGGCAACACATCCATAATAGCATAAGAGCCAAACAGAGACATGCCAGGGAATTCCTAGCATTCCAAATGGAACTCCATCAACAAACACATTGAACTGGACCCGGTATACAAACCACTGAAAAACAGAACCGGAAGTAATGCCAACCACCCCAGCAAACTGAGGCATATAAATAACAAGTGGGACAGAACACCAACACTTCACTGGAGGCACACTAATGATGTTACCTAGCAGGGTGACGAAACATTTGCAACCAAACACATCAGCTCGGCAATCAAGTCTACAACCTTCTCCCTTTTTAGTTATTTTAATTACCTGTTGTCAGTTTTGAAAATTTTCCCAACCAATTAGGCTACTAGTAATGAAGCACATCACCATGGAAAACACAATACTGAAATTCAACAGTATTTTGTTAAATAAAAAATGTTGCCTTGTTCATAAGCAGTGATAATTCAAAATTCACGTATGATTTTTCAAATGTAAATGGTACTGGCTAAGATTTTGTGGAGGTTGCTTTCCCTTGTGCCTAAACTGAAGAATGAACTTAACATCACCAAGATATTACAGCATACAGTGAAAATGTTAAGTGCAGAGGAATCCAGAAACTCCAGCCTATTTCTAAGGATGGTGCAGTGGTAACAGCACTGAAGTAATAACAGAGGTCTGAGCTTCAGGGACACAGATTCAAATGCCACCACAGCTGGAATCTAAATTTAATAAATAAATATGGAAGTAAAAGGAGACGATGAAACTTTCATTGACTGTTGTAAAAATTCAATCCTACCCAGAAATGCAGTTGCCTCTGAACTGCCCTCTGAAAGGGCCAAACAAGCCACCCTGTTCAAAGGCAATTAGGCATTCGCCTTGACAGTGACACCCTCATCCCATGAAAGAATAAAAACATTTATGTGTCGGGTGTCAAATCACAAGGGCATTGTTGTTGTACTATTACTTTGGCTTTTATATTAACATTACAAACTTTCCTTTTCCAAACTTCACACACTGAGAAAAATGACATTGATACCGGGCAGTCTAAGTGAACTGGTCATAAAATACAATGTAAAATGCTCTGCCACCATCTGCAGGTAGAAAATAGCACTGCATGAATATTTCCAATTCACTAGGACAGTTCTGAAAATTAACAGAAAATTTCACAGCACAGATACTGCAATTCAGTATTTCCATCTGTGCTGCTTTCACTCGAGAAACATTATAAACTTACTGTATACTTGGTTCTCTAGGCAAGTGTCAAAAACCAGCAATGGTTTGGGAAACACCTCAGACCATTATTATAAACACATTTTGCCTTATAGAATTTCTTAAATTCTTCAGCCTGAAATGTTTACCTTATAAGTTAGAACTCAATGCTTTAATTCTTATTCAAGAGGAAAGGAAAGCTGTTCCTGTTAATTGATGATACAAAGACAAGGAGCACAATGCTGTTCATTGTTCTACATACGCTGTCAAGTTTCCAAATCCTAACCTTCTAGCCCCAATTTAAGCTACTGCTTAAAACCAGTCTGCACAACTTAAAAGGAGGAGTGGATGGTGAGTCGAGTAGATGCGGGAAGTGAAGCTGTCCTGGGAAATAGTGAAGAATGGCTCAACGCTGGAAGCTTTGGTGGAGGAAGTGGAAAGGAGGAGAAACGTCCACTCGACCACAAGGCCAAAGGACAAATTGTTGCCAAGGGAGGTCAATGTCTGGAGTGTAGCCCGGAGGTTCTAAATAGAGTTATGGAGTTTCAATGGCCACACTCAAGCAGTCAGTGTCAATGAATGCATCTCCACATGTCATATTCCACCAATGTGCTCCACTTGTTCCTAACAGGCTCGATCAACCAGGATTCATATCTCTCACTCGTATGTTTAAGTCCATCTCACCCAATTACCACAGCCGACAATCTCACCTCACATCTCTCAGCTTGCCAGCAATTCAATCATAACCATTACATCAGCCAAATGCTTTGCACTACAATTACAAGCAGCACTTTCTCTCTTGTAGGTCAAGGTAGTGCACAACCAGGGGAGCTAACCAAAGTCGAATAGGTTAGCCTACATATCATAACTCCTATGGAAGAGATAGTTGTCACCATTATAGGGACAGAAAGCAGAAGGTTCTGCAGCAGGGTCACAGATGCTGCCTGACCTGCTGAGTTTTTCCAGCAATTTATGATTTTGTTACCATTAGTACCAAACTAATGTTACATGCTAACTAGCAGTATCTGCATACTTCCAACTGCACCCATCAGCAATGCGGTATTTGCCAAAACTCACCTCACTCTGCACACATACCATGGATTACTCGTTGGAACACAGGGACACTCATAACACCCAAAAACAGGTGCTAAGTAGGTCAATTTCTCACTCCAACTCTTTCCCACATGCATTTTGCTAAACTTTTCAGAGGTTGGCTGAAATATCTAATCAGACAAACCATGGAACATCACTACTCCAATCGTGAGCCATTCAGTTTAAACACATGCAGTCAGTACAAGTGGCAGTGCTTCAAATTACAGTACATACATAACAATGAAGACAAATCTTGTGCACCAAAAGGCAAATAAGTCTATTCTGAGTCCCAAAGGTATGTCTGAGGCATGGAAAGCAAGTGTCCTTTCAATTGACTTTTGAACAAGTGCTCATGGCAAGGGAGCCAGCAAAAAGGGAAAAGAGTCTGGATGTGGGGATGCGGGTGAACTCCACTTTTCCAGGAGCAAATTAAACACAACTTCTGTAATCCTATATGAATCTGCATATAAAGGTTTCATTTGCTGGTGATCCTACAATTAAGCCTGAAAGAATGAGAGTCCATATTTGTAAACATTAATGTCCACAATACGCAAAGTTGCTTGGCAGCATTTGAGATTTACTGGAGCGTTATAAGTTTAAGTTTATTATAAGTTTACAGTGGAATGAAGAATTCCTAACTTTTTTTGCCAAGTTCAATTCATATCATAGAATCCTCACAATGCAGATAGAGGCTGTTCAGCCCATCAAATTTGCATCAACCCTCCGAAGAAAACCCCACCCAGATCCACACTTCCCACCCCCCCACCTTAGCCCCTTAGCCCTGCATTTCCAACGGCTAATCCACCTAACTTGCACACCCCTAAACATTACAGGCAATTTAGCATGGCCAATCCACTTAACCAGCACATCTTTCGACTGTGGGAAGAAACCACAGCGCCCAGGGAAACCCACACAGACACGGGGAGAACGTGCAAACTTCATACAGACAGTCACCCAAGGGTGGAATCGAACTCAGGTCCTTGGTGCTGTAAGGCAGCAGCACTAACCAATAAGCCACCGTGCTGGTTAAGCGAAGTATCTTTGAGCTAAGTATAGCAAACACTTGCGATTAATGTTAATGAATGGAAAATGAGGTGACAAGATGTTACTGTCAAGTAGCTTTTAGAAAAAACCCACATTTGGAACAGCAGCTTCTAAAATTCCACGTTCTCTAGTACGAACTCTCACCAGTAGTTATGTCCCATTTCCACACAGAATGGTGCATGCGGATATTCTTGCTGTTATTTCTATGGCAACATCCAGTCGACTTTATATTGTTATGTAACTGCATACTACATTTTGCAAATGGTTCAAGCAAGCACTTCACTTTTGCACAATGAATTCAAAACTCAGTACGTGTTTAGCTTTCCGTTAATTAAGGTAACATGTAAAGCAGAGTCATTGTATATACAGAAAACAATCTACAAGAATATCCTGACATCAGCATTATGGTATGATGTGTACGAAATTTTCATTATTAAAAAACAAAGATAACAGATCAGGATCTGCATAACAGATTTGAGCCAAAATCAAAAAGTATAATAAATCCAGATAAATTAAATCTCAAACCTGAGAACTGTTTTTAAAGATTGGAGCTGGTAGAGATTACTGAGGGAAGTAAAAAAAGTGAGATAATTCTGATGACAGAAAAATACTGAGCAAGAGAAGGTGGCATGGGCATAAATCTTGTTTTCAAAACAAAAAAGAAATTGGTGGAAGATAACCTTTTTGGGACTTACAATGATCAATGACTACTGCAATACTGATGAACGAGTGAAGTAAAGAAATTATATAGAAGAGAAAAGTTAGCACCTAGGTGGGAAAGAAAGTGCAACCGATCAGACAAGTTTTTCTTGCATTTTGTCCAGGCATGCAAGTGCAGCATATCATTCCCGTCTGCTGCTTTATATACTAACATATTTGTGAGGCTCATTCTTCATAAACAAAAACCATTAATAATGTGGGCAACAAGAAACAAAAACCTGCAAAGATTACTGGCAAATATTGCAATGGATTTTCCCCTATATAACGAAAATCAGCTTATTCCAATTGAGAAAATCAGATCTAAGATAATATATAGAGATGTTGCCTTGCCTGGCATGAACTAAAGTCTCATCTAACAGTACTATTGTCAGCATGAGGAATACAAGATTACCTGTGCTATGGAAAATTAAAAGTAATTCTTTTAACTAAATATATAATTGGGTATAAAATCTTAAAATAAGCTTCAGAAATCTGAGATACACTTTAATTACAGTTTACTGAATATCATGCTCTATGCCTATTTTATATGAATCACATCATTTTCGAATTACTATAAATGCTACTTTAGTGAATTCATCATACAAATGACATCCTCATGACAGGACTTAATACGTCTGTGAGGTCACATGGTCAGATAGCATGCTAATCTCTAGGGTTACACATGAAGACAGGCCAATCCAGTGAGAAACTAAATGACAGTCAGCATTCTTCATCTTGTGGCAAACATTAAAACTTACAGGAAATGGCAAAAGAAAATTCAACATGATAACTTCTCCCCTGAAAGACTATGAGAATGAGCAATGGCATTAAATCATCTGTGGAAACTTATAGTTGCTGAGCTTGGAACTCTCAGTAAGGAAGGCAAGTGCAACCTATAAGGGTTAAATAACATAGGTTGAAATGATTGATAAACAGAACAGATAGGCTTTGCTAGATGACTTGAAGATCAAAGAGGAAAGCGGCATATCTTAGAACATTTTCATCTGTAATTACATCTCAATAAAGTTTTAAAAAATCTCATTACTTTCATCTTACTTTTGATCATATTTTTCTTGAATGTAAATTGACCTCATGCTGAAGATCACATATTTTTGTTCCTTTTACAGATTCCATCACATTATGCAGGAAATCTCACTGTGAATAGTACCATCAGGGGTCACCGGCAGCGAATGGAACAGAATTCTTGGTGCAGGCAGCCTAAAGAATAACATCTGTGGTCACTAACATGGAGCTTCACCAAACAAATTTAATTTAAAATGTCCTTTAATTCTACATAAAGCAGATTCTCCTGCAAAAGGGGTGTAGAATTTCTGGTAAACACCTCAGATTGGAAAAATACCCAAGTGATTTCAGATTGCCATGGGAATGAGAGTGAAGGGCTAGAAAGTCAAAGTGAAAGCCATTGTGGTGTGGAGTTGCAGTTTTTAGCACCTCTCACCAAAACTCGTAATAGAGGAAAAGCTCCTATTGAGAAGCAGCAAGGAAAGATTTGGAACTGTTCCAGGAATCGGTCAATTCCATTCTGTCGGAAACGATTGTTTTACTTCTGCTCTCAGTCTACAAGATAAACAGTGTTATCAAAGCCAACGAAAGGCTTTAAAGGAGTTGAATACAGGAAGTTCCAGTTTTCTGGATTGTCAGCACTATTGTGATCTTAGAAAGAAGGGGATTCATCAAGGTGATAACTGTACCTGTAAATACTCATATACAGTGGAACAACTGTTGAAGGATGCCAGAAGTTTCAACCGACCGTGACATATTTGGTGAACTTCTGCTGGAGAATAGGAGAGACTTGGAAACTGTCCCTTACGTATAACAGGTCTATCAGAAATGTGGTGTGAAGTTGAAGAAATCTACCTCTTTTTTAATTGATGTAGCAGTTGACTGTTGGTTGATAGTTGATTTATGTTGATTTTAGTTCGTTATGAGAAAAATCTTCAAAAATGAAATCTTGTCTTTTGGGTTATTTCCATTGGGTCATTTAGGAAATTAATCTCTTCTAAAAAATTTAGGTCTCTACAAGGATCATAATACTACATAATTTACCTTATCCATAACACTGAACAAAACAACCTGGGACCTTCTAAATGGATGGAGTTGTATTAAACTGGAAAGGCTATTGACTTCAAAATTTTCAAATGATTTTTGATGTGTCAAATAGGATAAAGGGTATTTATGAAGGAATAAAAGCTTTGCTTGTAGCTAGTATATTTTCAGTACCATATCAAGTCTTTACAAAATTAATGCAAAGTAGCTCAGAAAAAAGTGAGAAAAAATTACAAGTCTCAAATTTGACTTTCATGCAAAAGTGCTTTGAGAAACAAAGAAATTGAACACATCCAATACTACAGGTGAAGCAGTCAGATACAATCGCATTAAAGCCAATTTGCGTTGAAGAATCACACATTATAACTGAACCAACTGTTAAGTGCAAGACAGCTGGAAACTATTTGCCCGAATTACATAATAATTCAAAATATAAGACTGCTGACAAAGTTGATAAACTGTTATAACTAATGTGAAGTGGCTCTTTGATGCCATCAGTGATACCATATTAAGGTATATCTTCTTTTTGTTCAGCTTTGAAGTCTAAAATCAGCACTGCTGAAAGTATTTACATCAAAGACATCTTCAAAGATTCTTCATATTTGGCATAAACTGAATTCACTACAGTGCACCCATGACCCTATGGTCAGTTGATTTTGAATGGTTTATTCAGAGAGATAAAAGAAGATCTCAAAAATAAGAAAATCTAGAAGTTTGTACTCTAGCTTCAATTTTGAAAATATTTTGGCTGCAGCAGCACTCCAGAAAACAGATTTCGAAATGTATGTTGCTCAATTCAGATCAGATCATGCTGCAGTCAGATGTTACAGGATGTTTACTTTTCTTTTAACTTTTCTTTCCTCAGTGTTAACAAAGGTGGGAGTGCAGCAGAGTTGGGGATGAGGGATTGGTATTCAGCTCAATTCAAATGATTTCAAATTTGAGATCCTCCAAAAGCAAGCCCCAAATCAGAACCTTAAAATTTCAACAACTCAAATTTAAATAAATGATGGCTCCAGCTTATATCCTAAAACCTGTGTGAAACTGTCCCTTAGTCATAACGCAATTGCACAAAGAACAACTCTAAGCATAGCTCTCCATTGTCAGTTCAGCAAATCTATGGGCAATTTCCTGAGCCATAGAAACCAGGATGATATCTGCCCGAAACCAAGTTGCGTGGTTTTACCCAAGTGGCACTTCAGGCACTGGAACTGGTCTCAGCATTCTGATTAAAAAGGGTCAACTTAATAAAGTGCCCTTTCCCGATCACTAACAATCTTGAGTGTTGGAAGCCCATTTGTATAAAGGTCAGGTGAGGACAGATTTCCACCTGGTGGGGATGTCCTTGATGGTCAATACTGGTCCACACCCTTCTTAAGGTTAACACAAGTAATTTCTACTTAGTAGAAGAAAGCAACTTTGTAACTGCAGTCTCCTCACGGATCACATCACCTTGATTAGATTGTTTCTTTATAATCATTCCCAGATATCAATTATGCTTGAAAATCTGGAGCACTCTAGATAAATAATGTTAAAGTAAGTTGTCATATAAATGTTAAAGCCTCTATCACTAACTCAAATATGAGTCCATGAAAGGAACCAAAACAATACCTTTTACACAATGGAAGGGAAATTGGACGGCATCTGCCAGCAGAAGTTAGACTTTGATGGTTTTGTCATCCTTTGCTCAAAGAGTCGGGTCCGAGACTCCCTCAATATGGTATCTCAGACTTCAGCTTCATTAGACTAGCAATCAGTGGATGCCTACTGTGCATCATCAGACAGCTCAACAGCAAAGCAGATGAAATTTTAGGCCATTGCTTCCTGGTCTTTGGACCAAGCACATAACAGAGGTAGGATGAAAATGAAGAGGTGGTAGATAATCAGAAGTGGGGAAAGGGATATGAGAAAACAGCAACTGACAGCAGTTCAATAGAGGATAGAAATACTCTTCTTCAGTATTATTGAAGTCAGAAGAAGTACATTCAGGTAAGTTCTTCTTCTTCTTGAGTTCTGTGCCCAAAGGCAAGCCTTTAACAATTACTTATCAAAAACAGCAAAATGCCTTGGCTTTTTTATCCTACAAGGCAAACAAGGAGACAGGCCCCAAATCTGAATTAGCTAAAACAGGGATCAGATTTGCTAATATTGGAGTCTTCTATCTGATCCACACACTAGCCATCCAGCCAATTCAGCTAACTGTAATTACTGCACCATCAATTTACTCCCAATCATCAAAGCAATTGAAGATGGCATTGATCCTGTTACTGAATAATTGAACATCATTCATACTCAGTTTTGGCTCCACAAGGGCAACTCAGCTCAAGGCCTCATTGCAGCCTTGGTCCAAACAAAAGCAGAACAAATTAAACCTGGCCAATTATCTCAAATTGCTGCTGCGATATCAATCACTTGGATCTCTCCACTCCTCCCACTCACTCCAACCTCTCCCCATCAGAGCACACAGCGCTCTGCACCCTTCGCTCCAAACCCAACCTCACAATTAAACCCACCGATAAGAGGGGGTGGGCATGATGGTAGTATGGTGAACTGACCTCTACATCGCTGAGGCCAGACACCAGCTGACATCTCCACCTACCCTCCCCCCAAATTATGACCTCATGACTCTGATCACCAAGCCATCATCTCCCAGACCATCAACAACCTCATCACCTCGGGAGATCTCCTGTCCACAGCCTCCAATCTGATAGTTTCACAAACCTGCATTGCCCATTTCTATCTCCTACCAAAAATCCATAAACCCAACTTCCCCAGTCGACCCATTGTCTCTGCCTGCTCCTGTCCCACCGAGCTCATCTCCTCCTACCTCGACTCCATTCTTTTCCCCTTTGGTCCAGGAACTCCCCACCACATATGGGACACAACCCACACCTTCCATCTCTTCCAAAACTTTCAATTTCCCGGCCCCCAACACCTCATCTTCACCATGGACATACAGTCTTTGTAAATCTGTATAGCCCACATGGGGGGCTTAAAAACCCTCTGCTTCTTCCTCTCCTGTAGGCCCAACCAGGCCCCCTCCATTGACACCCTCATTCACTTGGCAGAACTGGTCCTCACCCTCAACAATTCTTCCTTCAATTCCCCCCACTTCCTCCAAGCCAAAGGGGTGGCCATGGGCCCGAACTGTGCCTGCTTCTTTGTAGGATTCGTAGAATAGTCCCTCTTCTGCAACTACACCACCACCATCCCTCACCTCTTTCTCCACTATATTGATGACTATATCGGTGCTGCCTTTTAAGTCCTCTGTGTGGGGGATACGGGTGTACAAGGACTGTATGTACATTGTGAAGATGAGGTTTTGGGGGCCGGGGAATTGAAAGTTTTGGAAAAGGTGGAAGACGTGGGTAGTGTCACGAATGTAAGCAGGGAGTTCCTGTATTGGAGCTCAAGTAGTTCATCAATTGCACTTACACCATCCACCCCACCCTCAAATTTACCTGGACTATTTCTGACACCTCCCTCCCACTCCTGGACCTGTCAGTCTCCATCTCCAGAAGCCGACTCACCATTGACATCCATTTCAAACACACTGACTCCCACAATTACCATAACTACACCTCCTCTCATCCACCCTTTCAATTCCTCCGCCTCTGCCTCATCTGCTCCCAGAATGAGGCGCTCTACTTCAGGACTTCCCAGATATCCTCCTACTTTAGAGACCATGGTTTCCCCTCCTCTGTAATTAAGGACGCCATCAACCGCATCGCCCTCATTTCCTGCACTTCTGCCCTCAAAACCCCTCCCCCCAACAACATAAAGGATAGAGCCGCCCTAGTCCTCACATACCACCCCACCAACCTCCGAATACAACGCATCAGCCTGTGACATTTCCGCCACCTACAATCAGACCCCACGACCAAAAAGATATTTCCTTCCCCACCCCTGTCCACTTTCTGCAGGGACTGTTCATTCTGTGACTCCCTTGTCAGCTTTACATTCCCCACCAATTCCTCCACCGCACCCGATACCTTTCCCTGCAACCACAAGAGGTGCAACACCTGCCCATAAACCTCCCCCTCACCTCCGCCCAAGGCCCCAAACAATCCTTCCAGATCCAGCAGAGATTCACCTGCACTTCATCCAACCTGATCTATTGCATCCGTTGTGCCCGACGTGGTCTCCTCCATATCGGGAAGACCAAATGCAGACTGGGGGCACTGGTTCATGGAGTTTCTGCGCTCTGTATGCACCAACCAACCCAACCTTCTGGTTGCCATCCACTTTAAACCCCATCCCCGCCACCACTCCCCTGGCGACATGTCCATCCTTGGCCTCCTCCACCGTCAGAGTGAGGTCAACATAACTTGAAGGAGCAACACCTGATATTTCGCCTTGGGAGCTTACAGTCCAAGAATATTGACTTCACCAGCTTCAAAATCCGTCCACTCCCAGCCTTATCCCATGTCCTGCCTCCCTGACCTGACCTGTAAATCTTCCATTTCACCTGTCTGCGCCACCCTTCCCACTGATCAATCACAATAACCCCTTACCGGCATCCACCTGTCACCATCCCACCGACCTTTCCCCAGCTCCATCTCCCTCCCTTGATTTATTTCTGGGGGGCTCTCCTACCCCTCCCCAGTCCTGACAAACAGGTTCGACCCGAAACATGGACTTTCCTGGTCCCTTGATGCTGTCTGACCTGCTGTGTTTGTCCAGCTCCACGTTTATTGACTCTGGCTTCCAGCACCTGCAGTCCTCACTGTCTCCTGCTAAATTGCCCATTCAATTGACTGTCAATCTTCATTGAAGCAATGGAAAGAATCATTACCAGTGTTGTCCAGCAACACATTCAACAATAACCTCTTCATTGACACTCAGTTCAGGTTCTTTCAGGACTCCTTGGCTCCAAACCTCACTGCAGCCTTTGTGCAAACAAGTTCTGGGGAGCTGAGTTTCAGAGAGGAGGTGAGACTAACTGTCCTTGACATCAAGGCAACATTTGACACAATGCAGCATCAAGAAGCTGCAGCATAACCAGAGTTTGAGAGAATAAAGGGAGAGATCTCCAACATTTCGAATCACACCAAACTCCAAAGAAAATAGTTGACGTCAAAGATGTGTAAGCTAGGTGGATTGGCCATGCTAAATTACTCAGTGTTCAGCAATGTGTTGACTGGTTGCATTAGCCATGGGAAATGCAGGGTTACAGGGATAGGGTAGGGAGATGGGTCTGGGTGGGATGCTCTTCAGAGGGCCAGTGTGGACTTGTTAGGCCAAATGGAGGTATTCTACTCTATTCTATTCATTGGAGGCCAATCAGCCCCAGGACATCAGTGCAAGAGTTCCTTAGGATGCAGTCCTAGCACCAAACATCTTCAGTTGCTTCATCATTGCCTTTCACTCAACATGAAACATGGAAGATATTTCTGTGCTGTACAGTTCTAAGCCCTATGACCCACGATGTTGGGCCGAACAAGACACCAAATTAAACTAATCCCTTCTGCCTGCCCATGGGCCATATCCCTCCATTTCTTGCATATTCATGTGCTTATCTAAAAGTGTCTTTAACGCTCCTATCGTGTCTGCCCCCACCACCACCCCTGGCAGCGTGTTCCAGACTCCTTTCACTCTGTAAAAAAAAAAAAAAAAAAAAAAAACTGGCCCTTCACATCTCCTTTGAACGTTCCCCTGAGCTTAAATGCATGTCCCCTAGTTTTAGATATTTCAACTCTGGGAAAAGATTCTGATTATCAACCCTACCTACGCATCTCATAATTTTGTAGACTTCTATCAGGTCTCCCTTCAGCCTCCGCAACTCCAGAGAAAACAACCTGAGTTTTTCTAGCCATTTGCCATTTTTCCACCCACATCTGCAACTGATCTATATCCCACAGTATCCTTTGATAAGCTTCTACACTATCCACAACTCCACCGATCTTTGTATCATCTGCAAACTTACTAACACACCCATCTACATCTTCATCCAAGTCATTTATATATATATGTATCACAAATAGCAGAGTTCCCAGTATGGATCCCTGCGGAACACCACTAATCACAGACCTCCAGCCTGAGAAACAACCTTCCATGACTACCATCTGCCTTCTGTAGGCAAGCCAATTCTGAACCCATGCAGCCAAGTCACCATGGATCCCATGCATCTTAATTTTCTGGATGAGCTACCATGAGGGACCTTGTCAAAAGCCTTACTAAAATCCATGTAGACTAACTCACCGGCTGACTCCCCAAAGACTCTCTACAAGTCACAAGTCAAGAAGTATCATTTGCAACACCCTCATCGATCACTTTGTCACCTCCACACAAAATTCAATCAAGCTCACTCCATTAACAAATCTTAAGTGGAGATCTTCACCAACAATAGGCATGTTCAGAACCACACAACTCCTCAAAAACTGAAGCAGTCCATGTCCAAATGCAGCAAGACCTGTACAACATTCAGACTTGGGCTGATAAGTGGCAAGTAACATTTGCATCACATAAGTGCTGACACTGGCCATCTGCAAGAACAGAGAATCTAACCATTTACATGATGTTCGACAGCTCCACCATCACCGAATCCCTTTACCATTAATGGCCAGGATTACCACTGACCAGAAATTGAACTGAACCAGCCACGTAAACCTTATGGCTATAACAGCAGGTCAGAGGCTAGGAATTCTGCAACAACTAACTCACCTGCTGCCTCCCCAAAGACTCTCTACAAGTCACAAATCAAGAAGTATCATTTGCCTAGTGAAGTTTCAACTTCAAGACACTCAACAACATCCATTCCAAAGCAGTCTTCTCAACTGGTGTCCATCCATCACCTTAAACATTCACTTCCTCCACCAGCAGTGTACAGCAGCAGTAGTGTGTACCAGTGACACATGAACTGCAATAACTTGCCACGGCACCTCTCAAACCTGTGACATGGACCAACTAGAAGAAGAGGGCAGCAGACACAGGAATATTTGCAAATCACATACGATCCTGGCTTTGCTCGGAACTAATTTGTTTCCTGTTCCTGGGTCAAAATTTTGTAACACCCTCATCAATAGCATCGCAGGTGTGCTGACACCACACAGGTCAAGAAGGTGGTTCAGCATCATCTTCTCAAGAGCAATTAGGATTCGGGATCAGTAATAAATGCTGGCCTTTCCAGGGCGTTTATATCCAAATAATGAATAAAAAAGGTATTCATGCCACATAATGTGACTGGCATGGTCAGTATTTATTGCACATCCTTAACTGTACTTGAGAGAATGATGGTCAGCCATTTTCTCGAACCAATGAAGTACATGTAATGGAAATCTGAGCAGCTTCACCAGAGTAGCTTGTTTGGCTATTTCAGAGGACCATTAGGAGTTAATCACATTGCTGAGCGTTTGAAATCACATACAGACAGATTCAGAGAAAAAGGCAGAGTTTCTTATTTAACAACTGAATTTCAATTTCTCAGCTGCCGTATTAGGATTTGTACTCAAGTCCCCAGATGATTAGTCCAAGCTTCAGAGTGACTAGTCCAATAAGATAGCAACTGTGCCACCATACCTTTG
This sequence comes from Rhincodon typus, assembly GCF_021869965.1. Lineage (NCBI taxonomy): Eukaryota > Metazoa > Chordata > Chondrichthyes > Orectolobiformes > Rhincodontidae > Rhincodon > Rhincodon typus. The sequence goes on from NC_063362.1 coordinate 31,964,458, forward strand.
CCTTGTCTTCGTTCTCTGCTTAACTAATAACACATGGTGATCTAAGCAAAGTTAAAACTGTTCTTCAAAATCAAAATACCAGTGATGCTGAACATCTGTAAATAAAGAAACGGAATTAAGGCTTCAGATGAATGGTCCTGAACCTGAAACATTCATCCCGTTCTACTCTTCTCATATGCTGCCTGACCTACTAAATATTTCCAGCATTTCCTGAACCTATTTCTTGCTATGTTTAGTTGCAACTACAGCTCCTGAAAGAAGTTGGATTTAAGAGCGATTCCACTGGCCACATTTTTCTCTTAAACCCAGAAAGAACAGCTAAAATGTTCAAACACCATCAGACAGATTGCCCATGATTCTACAAACTCAGAGATACGCTCTTCCCGTGGCTTGGATTTCATGCCTACGATAATGCTGAAGCTATCGGAGCATATCATCAACATAGTGTAAAACAGACAGTAACTTCAGGTACCTGCATACGTGTTATGTTTCTTTTCCTTGCCTGGGAAATGAAATCAAAAAGTTGCCATCTTGATACATCATTCCTCAACACAGTGCGCTGTAACAGTTCTCAATTTGAAAATTTTCATCCTCATTTTCAAATTCCTCCATGGCCTCCTCCTTCCTTAGTTCTGTAATGCTTTTAGGCCCCATTCTCCTCTAAGATACATACACCACCTTAATTCTCAGCTCTCATGCATCTCCATTTTTAGTTGCTGCACCAATGAAACCCCACCTTCAATTGCCTAGTTGAATTCCATCCCTACACTTCTCTGCCACATTGTCCCCCTTTAGGGCATGCCTTGAAACCTTTTTGACCAAACTTTTGATCACATGTCTAATATCACTTTACATGGCTTGGTATCATATTTTGTTTTATCATGCTCCTGTGAATGCCTCAGCATCTCTTTACTTTGAGCACTATATAAATATATAGATTAGATTCAGAACCGATGTGACTGCAATGGTGTGACACTTTGTACTTGTTTACTAATTCTGGAGGCATGGTAAGTAACCATTACTCATCAACAACTTCAACAGCGCTGAAACATTACATGTACAAGTTTGGCATTTCATTCCCTCAGAAGAAAATTAGGGTAGAGATTTTCAAAGACATAACATCTTAAAACATAAATATAAATTTATAAAAATATAAATTTTTAAACTTTTTCTGGTCATTCGCATTCATATCTCTTCATTAATCCAATTCATATTTTCCAATCTCTATTTTGTTTTCTGGACATTATTTAAATCCAGTTTATATTTCCTAGTTTGGACTCTAAGTCTCAATGAGGGTTGGTCAAACTGATTGGCTAACACCACCACAGATCTCTGGTAGAGGGCACTGTACTGGAGAAAATGCCAGACTAGTAAAAAAACTCCTTTGAGAAATTCACAAAAACTCTGGACAATTGGCAGCAAAGTGCATGGTGAGCACCATTCCTTTGAGGCTGGTTGCAAAATCAACGCAATTATCCCCTTAGCAATTACCATCATAAAGATTTCATAACAAAGTTAAATTACTGACCTGCATTTTATTGTTGCACCATAAACCCAGTAGTTGGCTGAATACAATGCAATATGGCATTGACTGCTTGTTATGCATCAACATTTCATACCGAGAACTAGGTGGTACAATGCATCCTCTCTCTAGCAACTTGTAAAACTGTTTCAACCACTGTTTTCGTACCCGGTGCTGCTCCAATACTACAAATTGATTATGCTGCATTTCAACAGGTAATTCGTCATTGGAATTCCCTTCAGCAAATCCTACACAAGGAATGTGCTGGTTTCTTGCAAAGGTGGACAAAGCCAGGAAGACAGCTCTATCCATTATAACTGCAGGTCCCACCTTCTACTGAATCTTGAGTAATCCTTTATTAGTTTGTAGTTTCTCTCAGTTGGGATCTCTAATGCTAAAAAGTCAGCAAGGCTTACAATCTCACAGACTGATGCGGACAATTCCGGCCATTAGTGGAAATGATGTAGATATTAATAGCATAAATACCAACAAGAAACGGAAATCATTTCAGAGCACCTTTGGTTTGATCACAATGAAATGAAAAATCCCACCACTGGGGATCAAGCAGGTTCCAACATCAAAGTAGAAGAAACATGGATGTCTTTTGTTTTACAGCTCAGCTTCAACCACTGGCTTCCATGGTATCTATGTTGCCGCAATTCAGTTCCCAGCTGAAGTGGGCTGATTAGTGAAGTCAGCAGGTCACCATGACTCTGTTTTGTACCACGCTAGGCAACTAACTTTCTCCTGTCTTATTCCATCCATCAATATTCCAATCATCTGCAGCCAGAGACCATTATATCAAAGGTAAAACTTGGCAATGCATTCTTTTCTTTCAATTGAACTGCATTGCATTTACAAGAATGTAGCAAGCTGGGAGTGTGTGAAAAACCACAGAAGGAAAGGCCAACTTGATTGGTCAAGCTCCCAGAGTTAGGCAAATATTCCAAGAAGTCAATAAATGTGTTTCACGGCATTGCTATAGAAAGAAAACATTAACCTTTACTGTTCATTAGGTAAACACCTGGTTGCTGTGCTTATCCTCCATCACTGTCTGAAACTGTTTAATATTTATAAAGACCAGAGAACACAATGCACTTTAAAAATAGCCGAACAGTGTGAGCACTTTTGGCAGTGCGCTGCTAATGCTGGACAGTAATGTTTTCTGTTGCTAGGCTGTGCGATGTGACAGTTTGCACGTATAAAGTAGTGAATACAGCAGGCTGCCTTTCACATTTTGTGTTAGTTTGCTCAGGTTACATTCAAATAAACAGGACAGGCAGATACTAAATCATCATTGAAGCCCACTGTTCAATAAAAAAAAAGCCTTCTATATGTTCAGCATAATGGAAAAATATTGCCATTTGATGCCAAATGAAAATTGTGCGCTCAAAGGTTACCTCAAATAACTCTTGATTCAGGAGTGATTGAGCAAAATGGCTTCAGGTATTTTTTAAATGTAGAACATGACAGCCTAATGTCCAACCAGAGTTTGAAGATTCCAGCAGCTCCAGGCAAAAAAATTCAAATTGACAACTGTAAGTAGAAAACGCACCACTAGGGTAGCCCTACAAATGGACTAGCCTAATAGCAGGAATTAAGTTGCAAACCTTGAATAACACAACAAAAAGACATTTGCTGCACAACTGGACCACCAAATCAAAGAAAGAACAATAAATGCTGACACAACCAGAAATCCCATATCCTATGAGCAAATATTAAGAAGGAATTATGGCCTCTTACACAACTTCACAACAAACCACTGAGGCTGGGTTTCGAAATTTTAAAACTAATGAGTGGTTATCAATATTTTACTATGAATGCTGAAAGAGCAATTTTCCCCATTTTCTTTGTAATTGATCAGGGCTGTTTTTGCTAAAACACTGCCCAATGTGTCCCTGATTTCTTCAGAAAGAATAAACTCATGACAAGATACAGTTCCAGAAGCATCAGCAATCTCCCAAGGATCTCAGCTGAATAGTCATTATTCATTCATCTGGGTAGAGAACAAACGAGCAAAGCTCATCAGCTGTGGAAGGAATCACAGCTAAGCCCAGCCAATCCTTACATGGCAACCATGCAAACACACTTCTCAACTGGGTCATTATTAATGATAGGTCATTATTAATGGGTATAAATCATGTCTGTCCTTTCACATTGGCTGAATGCTAGCACACGACTGCAGCCCGTCTAACATCACCTAACTCAGTTCAGAGTGAGAACAATACTGGGACATTGTTTTCTTGCTTGATTCCTAACCTGCACAACGTATTTATTTATCAGTTTACAACCACACAAGAAATTCTTAAACTGTGCAACTGAATCAAAATATTTTGCTTTAAGGTAAACATATACTTTCTATTATGTTTGACAGGAGGCAGCTTTGAAATGGACTGTTTTTGTAATAATTAAAAACTTACAGAAAAATTAAGATTTGAACAGGCTCAAAATAATGATCATGCAGTATTGATTTCAGTTTAAATTTAACAACTTGCATTTCTTACATGAGTACGAATACAACGTTACTATATGAGCATTACCACAATGTGGCGGATGTGTTGTGAATCAACCAAGGAACACTTGCATCATCTTCTCATAACTCTCTTTGAGCAAAGCCATGTCAGTAACAAGACTGGCAGAGGCTGAGTCTGCCTCACTCTCCCATTGAAAGGGAGGATGATAAATACAAAAAACATCTTGAGGAATAAAAGCTTTCATCAATTCATTTTTCAGATCAATATACTTTGGCGAATTTCCTGTCATAGATTCAGATGAGTCAGACATCATTCAAAAAAAAATTCACTCATGGCAATTCAGCATTAAACCGTAACATTGCAATTACCACCCATGTTTACCACTCCTTTTTGATTAAATTTACCTTCACTTAGTAACTCATTGTTGAAATTCACACAATCTATGAAATTTGCAACCTTTTGCTAACAAGCTTCATGGTACTTCGCTTAATCCTGAATCAATTACCTTTGCCTATTGGTTTGCCTCTACTGTATCCATTTCAGAAAAACAAGTAGCGCACGATCACCATAAACATAGAAAACAGGAACAGAAGTAGGCCATTTGGCACTTGGCCTGCTCTGCCATTCAATATGATCTTGGCTGATCAACCACCCATACCCTTTGATCCCTTTAGTCCTAAAAGCTACATTTAACTCATTGTAAACATTCAATGCTTTAGCCTCAACTGCTTTCTCAGTTTTTGCTACTGAAGTGAATAACGTTTATCTGCATTATACTTCATCTGCCAACTCATAACAGCTTGTCCAAATGACACTGAGGCATCCCTACATCCTCCTCACAACTCACCCTCTCACCAGCTTGGTGTCCTCTGCAAACTTGGAGATGTTAAATTTAGTTCAGTCATATAAATCATGAATATATATTCTGAACAGCCATGATCTCTGTGGTATCCCACTGGTCACCACTCAGAAAATAACCCACTTATTCCTATTCTCCGTTT
>NC_063362.1:31969954-31984032 GCF_021869965.1 Rhincodon typus
TGGCCTGCTGTGTTCATCCAGCTCTACACCTTGTTATCTCAAATGTTAAGGGGAATTGATTTGGCAGATTGCCAAAAGCTGCTCCTGCTGGATGGTGAGTCAAGGACTAGAGGCATGATGTGAAACTTAGAGCCATCCAGTTCATGCGTGAAATTTGACCAAGAAATCCAACAGTAAATTCAGAAGAAAAATCGATATGCCAAGAGTGGTGAGACTGGAACTTGTTGCCACTGGGAATGTTTGAAGTGGATAGTATGGATGCATTTAGCGGGGAACTAGACAAATGCATGAGGGAGAAGGGGGAAGATGTTTACAGTGGTATTTAGATGAGGTTCAAGTGAAGAATTAACACTAGCATGGACTGTTGGGCTGAATGGCCTATTTCTGTGTGTCATAACATAAATCTGGAATGGATAAATGTTGCACACCACCAACATAAATAACAACTTAATTTATATGGCACCTGTAATCCTGTACAATGTCTCATGGCACCTCCTGGAGTGTAATCAGAGAATAATTACAACCGAGCTAAAGATATTGGCGCAGATGACTAACAGCTTGGTCAAAGTGATAGATCTTTAAAAGTATGTCAGAGGAGGAGAGAGAGAGGTGGAGAGGTTTAGGGAGGGAACACTGGAGGAAAAAAAGGATCTTAATTGCGTACTCTTCTGTCTTGCCCAGAACAAGGTATGATTATGTTTCAATAGGCAACTGATGCTGAAGGGAAGTAATTGAACAAGTCACTGTCTTCACAGAGCAATAGAGACACTCGAAGCATGGTTTAAAGATAAGTCACATCAAATATTACAATAGCTGTGTATATGCAACATCTTGATCCTGGAATGTGCTGCTGCTTGGTAATTAGAAGTACCTGAGTTCTGAATAATTTGCTAGGTTAGCCTCTTACCCATGCAGGGCCACTTCAATCGTTTTGACATCAAACTTTGTCCCCTGAAGTACACTGTCTCTCTCGCTTAGAGGAATCTTGTGTTCAGCATTGGCATTCCTGATGATGTTTCACTCTCCCCCAGGTCTGGGAAGATCAGGTTTAACCTGGTGCGGGGCCTTCTTCCCCTTCAGCAACACTGCTGGAGCTATCCCTTTAGTTGTGTGAGGGGTGGTCCTATAATTGAAAGGAACTGGGACAGTTTGGTATCACATGAAGCTGTTGGCTGTTTCTTTAAGCCTGTCTCCAGAGTTTGGACTGTTCTTTCTAACAGACCATGGGACGATGGATGGTATGGAGCTATCTAAACATGCTGAATGCCATTTGACTTTAGGAAATACTCAAATTCTCTGCTGATAAATGTTGGCCTGTTGTCTGTAAACAAAACCTCTGGGAGCCCATGTATTCCAAAAGATACTTAGAGCTTTTCTGTCGTCATTGCCAATTTTGATGAATGAACTCTATGCACATCCATCCACCAGCATAGTTGATGTGTAACTGAGTCCAGGGTTCACTTGGCCTTTCCCACGAATGTGAAGGAGCTGCTGGGAGTAATTTTTGTCCTTTTTGGCACTCTGGACACTGCCCCACCAACACGGCTATGTCAGCATCCAGTCCTGGCCACCAGACATAACTTCTCGCCAACATCTTCATTTTGAACACCTCTGGATGACCCTGGTGGAGTTCAGCCAGTATCTGGCGGTGACCTTTTGCTCAGGACAATCACTCTTGCTCCCCATAATAAAATGCCATTCCCTATGGTGATCTGGTCTCGCCAGGTCCGGAAAAGGTTCAGTTCTGGTTGTGATGGCCCTCTTGTTTCGCCCACTACCACCAGCTGTTTTAATTTTGCCAGGACGGGATTTTTTGTGTACACAGTCTGATATTGTCAGCTAAGCCTGCAAAGGTGTTCCAGAAAGTTTAAAACCAGAATGGGACTCTTCCAGCGGCGGCACCACCAGTGGCGTGTCCGTTAGTGGGAGGCAGCTCAAAACATCTGTATTTGTTACTTTGCCTCCTGGACAGTGTTCCAACTTGTAATTGTTTGCATTTAGAATATGAGCCCACTGCTGAATTCGACCTGAAGCTATGAGCAGCAGGGCCCTGTCCTTTTTAAATAGCCCCAGCAGGGGTTTGTGGTCCATTACTACGACAAATTTATGTTTGTAAAAGCATTGGTGGAGCTTCCTCACACTAAAGATGACTGTCAAACTTTCCTTCCCTATCTAGGCATATTTTTGTTCAGCATCAGTAAAAGTCTGGGAAGCACATGCTATCGGGCATTCCCCTCCGCAGGGCCACCAGTGAGCCAACCCTATCCTGACACGATACGGGAAGGCATTGCATGTCAGCACCATATCCCGCTTGGAATCATGCGCCAACATCTTATACGATGGCAGCTGCTTCTTCACTTCCCTAAAGGCTACTTCTTGGCTACACAATCATTTCCAAGGCTGACCCATTTTTCAATAGCAGGTGTAACGGTGCCAGGATGGAGGCTAGGTTATGTATGAATTTTCTGTAATAACTCACTGACCCAAGGAAGCTCATACAGACATGGAAGATGGGGCTCCTTTGATCACTGTCACTGTCTATTCCAAAGGGTGTAACGCAGCTTATTGACCCTGAGACTCAAGTAGGTCACTTGGGACCCTTCTAAGGCATACACCTGCCTGGGAGAAACCTTTCAACACTATGTCCAAGTTTTCTAAATGCTTTTTATTGGTCTTCCTGGGTTATTAGCACATCATCCAAATAAATGGCAATTTGGGGTAAACCTTGTAAAATATTTCCCATTATCCGTTGGCAAATGGCACAGGCTGAAGACACCCCAAATGGCAGTCTCATATGTTGGTGCAAACCCTTATGGGTATTAATTGTAACATACTTCTGAGAATCTTCGTCGAATCGCAAATGCAGGTAGGCATGGCTCATGTCCAGCTTTGTGAAGGACAGACCGCCCCCCACCACCAGTTCTGCGAATAAGTCCTTTATGCGAAGGATTGGTACTTATCCAGCTGTGAAAAGCGGTTTACCATTTGTTTGAAATCCCCACAAAGGCTAAACAACCCATCAGGCTTCACAATTGGTACAACCAGGGCTGCCCATTCTGCAAACTGTACCAGTTTGATGATTCCTTCCCTTTCCAGCCTCCTGATCTCTGCCTCTATTTTTGTACTCAAGGCACATGGCCCTGGGTGGGCCTCACAGAATCATGGAATTGCTTCCTGGTCAACATGCAAGGTGGCTTTGGCTCCTTTGATAGTCCCTAAACCTGTTGAGGTTGGTTGGCTCGCCGAAGTGGTTTGTTGTTCCGCAGACGTTTCGTTACCATGCTGGGTAACATCCTCAGTGCAGCCTCCGATGAAGCGTCAGTGTGTTTTCCCGCCTGGTTTTTAAACTCTGGAGTCCGTTGAGCTGGATTGCCTCATTTCTGGTTCTCCTTCGTAGTGGAGTGTATTTGGGGTCGAGTTCTATGTGTTTATTGATGGCTTTCTTCGTGGAGTGCCAGGCTTCTGGGAATTCCTGTGCCTGTCTCTGATTAGCTTGTCCCAGCTTGACAGGTTTGTCCTGTCTTCCAAACAGGAAGGAAACTAACAACAAGGACACACGAACACCAACTGGTTACAAAAAGACACGACCAATACTCACTCATCTCAATCCACATGGACAAGGAGAACTACCAATTTGACTGGGACAACACCAAACTCCTGGGACAGGCTAGGCAGAGACAGGCACAGGAATTCCTAGAAACCTGGCACTCCACGAAGAAAGCCATCAATAAACACATAGAACTCAACCCCATATACACTCCACTATGAAGGAAAACCGGAAGTGAGGCAATCCAACTCAACGGACTCCAGAGTTTAAAAGCCAGGAGGGAAAACACACCGACGCTTCATTGGAGGCTGCACTGAGGATGTTACCCAGCATGGTAATGAAACGTCTGCGAAACAACAAACCAGCTCGGCGAGCCAACCAACCTCAACACCCACAACCCGAGCTACAGATCTACTCCAAAACCTTAGAGACCCTAAACCTTCCTGAAAATCTTCCGGGTACTTAATTAAGACGCCACTCAACAGCTATATGCTAATCAAAAATTGTTCAGGCACTCAAGATGAATCTTTCTTAACCAATTTCACACCGTCAAGTTTGGGCCTGAGCCTTTTACTACTATCAAGGGTATCTGAACCAACTGCTTTTCATGTGTGACCAGAACCGAGATTGTACATTTAATCAGTAATGGTTCCCTGGGATAGGTTCTCACCTTGGCCGAGGTCTTCAGCAAATGTAAAGGTTGGAGTCCTGAATGAATTTTGGTAAAGACTGGTTTTGCAATGAGTACACAGCTGCGCTGGTGTCGACCTCCATTAGAACTGGGTGACCATTTAACCAGACATTTATTTTGTTTGGTTCTGATTTGGATATTGCTAAGCAAGTTAACTGTTCAAGCCAACTGCAGGTGAACTTTCCAGGGTGTGCCTATGAGTTCTCTTACTCCATTCAAGCCTAGTGGTACTGTTTTGCTGTCGTGAGTCCATATAAAGGCAGCAGCTACAATGACCTGCTGGCCCAGATCCTCAAGAAAACTTTATCCATTTGGCTGAGGCTTGGCTTAGTTTTAGGGTTTCGCTGCCGGCTGACCTGGACTCCCTCTGTTCAGGGTATGTCCTAAGTGAGGCTGTGCAATTGCCTTCGCTCAAGGAGTATTCCCCAAGCTCAATGGGCCTGGTGAGGGTATCTGCTTTCATCGGAATACCCTGTAACTCATATGCTCTACTTGCTGCATTTTCTAATGACAAAGCCAGTTGTGGTGCCTGTTTGAAGTCCAGTTGGGCTTCAGCTGGTGGGCGCTTTTGCGTGATTACATCATTAATCCCACTCTTGTTGCCACTGAAATAACTCCATGAAGGCTGATATCCTGTCAACAAGTCACGTGCATAGTACATGACACTGACCGAGCTAGCTCAGAGCTGGCTCCAAGAGTGAGCAGAACCCCTGACACTCCTGTTTATATCTGTCACCCAGGGATCCCTGATTGAACCAGGTTAACAGCCCCAATTTGGGAACTCCTATTCCACATCCATCTGACTGACCTTGTTCCAATCACTCCAAGTCCTACTTTTATCCGTCTCTGCACATACATTTCTTCCATTATCTCTAAAGAGTTTGTCTTTTAATGCCACACATATGAATTGTTGTTGTCTGCTTATTTCTGTGGTGATGTTCCTTCCGTGTGTAGCTCTGAGCCAGGGGAGTGGGTATGGAGGGACAGGAGTTGGGGCTGCTGGATGGTCTTAGGCTCTTATTCGAGACAGTGTAAAACCTTTGTGCAGGTCGTTGTGCAGTGCTTGCTGGAGAGTTCAGTGATAGATGTGTTTACTTGTTGAATGTACCTTTTCATGATCTGCCTTGGAGGAGCCAAATGTCAGGAACAAAGAAAACCTTGTATTTCTACAGCGCTTTTCATAAACTCAAAATGTCCCAAAGGATTTTACAGTCTGTGAGGTAGCTTTGTAGTGTAATCAATTTGACAGCTAGTTTGTGGGCAACAAGAGATCACAAACAAGTAGGTTAGTAATGAGCAGATATTGTGTTTTGCTCGAGATTAAGATGAAGATTTGCTCGGACTCCAGGTTAGAATTCTCCTGCTGGGTTGATAACTTCCAGAGTATGTTCAGCTGTTTGTTGCTAGTTTTTTTGATTGAAGTGAAAGCAGCTTCTTGCTTTGTGCCCCTGTTTCAGTGCACACTATTCACAGTGAGTTTTCATCGAGGTACACTCTCTAATGACAAATCAGGAAAGTAATTGGCTAAATCTAATGAATTGTTGCATTGTTTCCACAGCTGTTGGTTGCTGCATCTCTTCTATCACTCACAACTTGTCAGGATCAAGGCAAAGTTGATTCACTGTCCATCTGTGTTCTACGTACTTGACTTGAAGTATGTTCAGTTGCAAGTTTATGTTGTTCAGCTGAAAGTTTGTCTGGTGAGCTCTCTCTGGCAGTCACATTGAGATCTGATCAAAATCTGCAAAGATTTTTTTCTGTCATGAGCATGGATCCCACAGACAAGCAGATTATCCACTATAGCTCCCACTCCAGGAAGATCACTGATTATTTCTTGCTGTCTGTGATGGTACTTAGCTGGAATGGTGGAAATGCCAACCATCTGTCTCTCCCAAATGACATCTGGAATATAATCAGAAAACTGTTGCTTTTATCCGACAGTACTTGCCAGTAACCATTCTTGGCACTAGAAGTGGTAAGAACCCCTACGTTTTGTTTGGGTTTCATAGTCATTTCTGAAGCTGTTTTGTGTTTTTTTTTAAATCATGCTCTGTTTGTAAGGATTGCATTGTAATTGAAGTAACCAGTTAATTAGAAAGTATCGACAAAATATTTTGAGAGGGCTGCTATATGGTGGAAGAGCTGCTGGTTGGTATAAGTGCAGGCTTAGGTGAATATCGGGTTTCAGCGAGAAAGGCATGCAAGGTAAAGTCTTTCTTACTGTAAAGGGGCAGAGGTGGCAATTAGGGCAGTGGTATGCTTCTCCTGCCAGATGTGGGAGATGAGGGAGCAGCCCAGTGCCCCTACGAATATGTCTACAGGAAGCATGACTGGCTGTAGCTCCTCACAGAGTGCATTGTTCAGTTGGAACTGCAGTTAGACACAATGAGGAGCATACAGGGGATAGAGAGTGTGATTAACACTAGTTACAGGGAGCTGGTCACACCAGAGGTTCAGTCAGGTAGATGGGTGACCACCAGGAGATGCAAGTAGGTAGTGCGGAAATCTTCTGTGGCTGTTACCCTCTCTAACAGGTATACCATTTCGGATACAATTAGAGGGGGAATAACCTCTCGGGGGAATATAACAACAACAGCCAGGCCTGTGGCACCACAACTGGCTCTGCTGTAGAGCAGGGGTCAGGCAAATTACAAGTGAGTGATAATGGTAGGAGACTCGCTGTTCAGGGGCACAGACAGGCATTTCTGTGGCTGTGTTTGACACTCCAGGATGGCATGCTGCCTTCCTGATGCTAGGGTCAAGGACGTCCCTCAGCAGTTCCATGAAATTCTTTAAGAGGGAAGGTGAGCAGCCAGAGATCGTTGTATACAGGGGCTTCTGCTGTAACACAATAAATGTGTTCCATTTTGTTGTAGAAAATCGCACTGCAGGAATAATATCGCCGATAGGAGAAGTGGGTTTAGGGGTGCAAAAGACACATAACAATTACACATTTTAACAATTAACAAATTTTCCAAAATTATTCCTCACCTGTGTAGCTTCATTCTTATAGCTGCAGTTATAATGACAGTTTATCAGACAGGTGATGCTGCAAACAGGCAATACATTTATGAATCTGACCTTGTATTTGCAATGAAGTGACAGCTGGGCCTTAAATAAAGTTCTGACACTGGAAATCCCAGCAATGGTCAGTACGGCATGATAGTGCGAACATGATCCAAAAGAGATGAGTAGTGCAAAGTTGTGTGAGATAGAGCTCACAGCCAGCAACCCTCCATGAAACTGCCGTGAAATTGATGCATCAGCAAATTTTAGTAAAATTCCCTCCTCCATTTAAATGTTGATCTAACCTGACATTCCATCAGCACAGACTTCTGGATAGATTACCAGATAAGTGAAGCAGAGGAATCTGACCTTTCTTTCCTAAATAGCCCATTGGCATTGAAGTTAATTGTAATTAAAATGCGTTGTAAACATTGTATTCAAAATAGTGCTGGAAAAGAGCAGTTTATAATGCAGACAAATTTTGGTATAAATGATTTACATGAGCAAATTCAAAAATGCTTACATATTAAATATATAACAAAATCTAGGCAAAAACTCTACACACAAAGGTGCATGTTTTAACAGCATTCATATTATTTTAAGCTATACTTCATCTTTTACTTATACCATCAGTTTAGCATTGGAGTCCATTCTTCTATTTAAATGAGCTGCATTTTTAAATAATGCTGAATTGCATTATAGCCCACACAAGTTCGTGTCTTAGAAATAGAGTTCCCCTATTTGTCAATTGTGTTATAGCCAATTCGTGTTACTGGAACATGTGTTAAAGGAGAACCCCCCTGTATAATGGTACCAAAGACATAGGTAGACAAAGGAACGAGGTCCTGTGGAGTGAATACAGGGAGTTAGAAAAGAGGCTGAAAAGTAGGGCCTCCAGTGTAGCAATATCTGGATTATGGGGTAGCACAGTGGCTCAGTGGTTAGCATTGCTGCCTTATAGCGCCAGGGACCCGGGCTCAATTCCACCCTTGGGCGACTGTCTATGTGGAGTTTGCACACTCTCCCCGTGTCTGCGTGGGTCCTCCGGGTGCTCCAGTTTCCTCCCACAGTCCAAAGATGTGTACGTTAGGTGGATTGGCCATGGGAAATTGTCCATAGAGTCTAGGGATGTGCAGGCTAGGTGGACTAACCATGGGAAATGCAGGGTTACAAGGATAGGGCAGGGGATGGGTCTAGGTGGGATCCTCTTTGGAGGGTCGGTATGGACTCAATGGGCTGAATGTCCTGTTTCCACGCTCTAGAGATTCTATGATCTACCAGTGCCATGTGCGAGTGAGGCATGGAATAGAAAGATAGGACAGATGAAGGCGTGGCTAAGGAGCTGATGCAGGGGGTGTGTTTTCAGGTTCTTGGATCATTGGGACCTCTTCTGGGGCAAAGGTAATTTGTAGAGAGGGATGAATTGCACCTTAACTGGAGTGGAACCAGTATGCTCACAGAAAGGTTTGCTAGTGCTACGTGGGAGGGTTTAAACAAGAGTGACAGGGGGTTGGCAATCAGACCAGCAGGTAAACTAGTGGAGCGATTGAGGAGAGGGTAGATGTTAGGACCAGTATGCCTGAAAGGAAGGACAGGCAGAGACAGGTAGATGAACACAATGGGACTAATGGGCTGAAGTGTGTTTATTTCAACACAAGGAGTATTATAGGTAAGGCAGATGAACTTAGAGCCTGGGTCAATACATGGGACTATGATTTGTGGCTATTATAGAAACAGGGACAGGACTGACTGCTCAAGATTTCAGGGTTTTGTTGTTTTCTACAAGATAAAGAAGGAGGTAGAAGAGATGGAGGAGTTGCATTATTAATCAGGGAGAATGTCACATCTGCACTCAGAAAGGACCAACTGAAGGGCTCATCCACTCAGGCAATGTACGTAGATCTCAAAAATTAAAAGGGTGCAACCACTCCGATGGGATTATACCATAGGCCTCCAACAGCCACCGAGACATTGAAGAAGGCAGGTTATGGAAAGACACAATAACAACAGGGTTGTCATAGTGGGTGACTTTAACTTCCTCAATATTAACTGGGCCTTCCTTAAAGCAAGAGGCTTAGATGGGGCAGAATTTACTAGATGTGTCCAAGAGGGCGTCTTAAAACAGTGTAGATAGTCCAACTAGAGGAGGGGCCATACTGGACCTTGTACTGGCTATTGAGCTTAGCCAGGTGACTGACCTTTCAGTGGGAGAGCATTTTGGAAACAGTGATTACAACTCCTTAAGTGTTAAGATAGCTATGAATGAGGATAAGTCAGGACCTTGCGAGAAGGTACTAAATTGGAGGAGGGCAAATTATGTCAGTATTAGGCAGGAGCTAGCGAGTGTTAATTGGGAGCAGCTTTATCAGGCAAGTTCATATTTGACATGTGGGAGTTGTTTAAAGACCTACTGAACAGAGTTCAGGACCGGTATGTTCCAGTAAGGAGGAAGGACAAGGATGGCAAGTTAAGGACACTTGGATGAGGAGGGAGGTTGTGAATTTAGCCAAAAGGTAAAAAGAAGCATTTGTAAGGTTTAGGAAGCTAAAATCGGACAGTCTGTGAGGAATATAAAGAAAGCAGGAACGAACTCAAGCAGGGAATTAGGAGGGTAAGAAGGGGCCATGAAATGACCTTGGCAAGTGGGGTGAAAGAGAATCCCAAGGCATTCTATACTATATTAAAAACAACAGGATAAGTAGGGAGGACCACTCAAGCATAAAGGAGAGAACTTGTGCTTGGAGGCAGAGGATGTGGGTGAGATCCTAAAAGAATACTTTGCGTCGATATTCACCCAAGAGAAGGACATGGAGGATAATGAGATTAGTGTGGAGTATGTTAATATGCTAGGGCATTTTGAGATCAAGACAGAAGTGGTGTTAGGTTTCTTGTAAAGCATTAAGATGGATAAGGCCCCAGGGCTCAATAGTATCTACCCAAGGTTATTGAGAGAGGCAAGGCCGGAGATTTCTGGGATCTTGACCAATATCTTTGTATCTTCATTAGCCACTGGAGAAGTCCCGAAGGATTGGCAAGTAGCTAATGCTTTTTATCTATTCAAGAAGAGAAAACGGGATAATCCAGGGAACTATAGTCTGGTCAGTCTCACATTGGTCATTGGGAAGGTCATGGAGGGGATTCTTAGGGATAAGATTTACGCACATTTAGAAAAGCATGGCCTAATTAGGTACAGTCTGCATGGCTGCATGCAGTGCAGGTCAAGTCTCACTAAATTGATTGAATTTTTCGAGGAGGTGATGAAGGTGATCAATGAGGGTAGAGCACTGGATGTTGTTCACATGGATTTTAGTAAAGCTTTCAACAAGGTCCCTCATGGTAGGCTCATCCAGAAGATAAAGATGCATGGGATCCATGGTGAATTGGCCATTTGGATTCAGAATTGACTTGCCTATAGAAAGAAGAGGGTAGTGGTGGAAGGGTGTTCCTCTAGTTGGAGGTCTGTGACCAGTGGTGTTTTACAGGAATCCATACTGGGACCTCTTCTGTTTGTGGTATATATAAATAACTTGGAGGAAAATGTAGATGGGCGTGTTAGTAAGTTTGTAGATGATACAAAGGTCGGTGGAGTTGTGGATAGTGTAGAAGGTTGTCAAAAGATACAATGGACAATAGATCAGTTGCAGGTATGGGTGGAGAAATGGCAGATGGAGTTTAATCTGGGTGAGTGTGAGGTTCTGTACTTTGGGAGATTAAATGTTAAGGAAAAGGATACAGTTAATGGCAGAACCCTGAACGGCATTAATATACAGAAGGATCTTGGGGTCCTAGTCCATAGCTCCCTGAAAGTGGCTACACAAGTAGATGGGGTGGTAAAGAAGGTATATGGCATGCTCGTCTTTATTGGTTGAGGCATTGAGTACAAGAATCAGGATGTCATGTTGCAGCTTTATAAGACTTTGTTTAGGCGACACTTAGAATATTAGAGTATATAGTATTTTAGTCACCACATTACAGGTTGTGGCAGTTTTGGAGAGCGTTCAGAAGAGGTTTACCAGAATGCTGGCTCTGGATTAGAGGTATGGGCTATAAGGAAAGGCTGGAAAAATTTGGGTTATCTTCTCTGGAGTGGTGGAGGCTGAGGGGAGACTTGATTAAAGTCTATAAAATTATAAGATGCATAGATGGGGTTGCCATTCAGAATCTTTTTTTTTCCCAGAGTTGAAATGTCTAATACTAGGGGACATGCATTTAAGGTGAGAGGGGGAAAGTTCAAAGGAGATGTAAGGGACAAGTTTTTTTATACAGAGAGTGATAGGTGGCTGGAACGTGCTCCCAGGCGTGGTGGAGGCAGACAGGATAGGGGTGTTTAAGGGGCTTTTAGATAAGCACATGAATATGCAAGGAATAGAGGGATATGGACCAAGGGCAGGCAAAAGCTTTTAGTTTAATTTGGCGTCACGTTCAGCACAACTTTGTGGGCCGAAGGGCCTGTTCCTGGGCTGTACTGTTTTGTGTTCTATGAGAGACTGTTTGGTCCTTATTTATTTTGTAAATTCAGAGATCCCACTGTTGACTGACTGGTATCTGCACTCTCTTTCCAACACCACAGCCTCAAATTTATTCAGTGTTATTCAGAGTTAGCAGTTTGAGACAAAGAACACACTCTAGGCTGACACTCCAGTGCATTAGTAAGTGCGTGCTGCATTGTCAGAGGCTGCTTTCTTTACTGGCTATAACACCTCCCCATGACACTATTCGGAAAAAGAGCAGTGCAGCTCCATCTAGTGTCCTGGTCAACTGTAATCCCACAGCCCTATCAGTCAAATGGATTATCCAGTCATTGATGCTTGTGGGATCTTGCTATGTAAAATTTTTTGCTTGTTACAGTAAAACAATGATCATACCTCCAAAGCACTTCATTGGTTGTAACCACTTTGGGAAATCATGCAAGGTACCATCACAATGAAAGGCTTTTGTTTGCCTTAAATGTTTTCAGGCTCATTGGCTGAAGCAGAAGTGGCCCAGGTGTATTTGGAGAGGTGGATGGGTGAAAAGGTCTTGAAGGGACCCCTGCTACATAAACCTGATTGGAAGTATTTGCTTGATTAGATGGTAAAAGCACACAGACTTATTGAGTCTCTTTTGTTATTGTATTATCAATGTATTTCATAGCCATTTTAAGTAACTGACTCCAGCTGTCTCAGGAATTATTTGGAAATGGAAACTCATTGCTGCTTTATAATTGTAGCAGGTCTTCCAGCAGTAGATGGTAATAGTGAGGGAGAGCAACTGAAGCAGTCAAATAGCCTCTCATTGGGAAAAAAAAATGTCCTTGATGTGGAGTGGTCTGTCTGGAAGAAGGAAGACAGATAAAGGAATTCCTCAACACAATATAACCTGCATTGTCATTCTATGTACATATAGTGAAAGTAGTTCCTTGTTTATCCTTGATTTCCCTTCCTGTTTGTAATGACCTGATGCCAGTGGAATCAAGAATCCTTGCTTCATGATCTTTGGGCTGTTTGTGTGTTCAAATCTCATGTTGCGTGATTTTCTTTTAAACAAAAATAAAGACAGACTTTATCAACGTGAAGATTGAGATACAGCTGGATGGGTAGAAACAATATTTCCTGTAGATGTGTTTAGGAAAGGAAGACAGGAACTGTATGTTTGCAGAAAAGCTTAAATCCTATTTGAATTGGGAGGCACTCGTGCCCTCAAGCATGATGTATTTTGTGTGTTGAGAATGTGGGTGCAGCCATTATATGTTCCACGTGGTAAGTACATGTTATGTTTTGTGTTATATCTTGATTTATGTTGAATATGCTTTGTGTTTTGTGATAAGACATATTTTATGTTGGATCTGTGTAAAATCCACTCCAGATATTGTGCTAGATGGTTTAGATGGAGATTGGCAACAGAACATATGGCTGAAAAGGAGAATGGGATGAACATCCCATTCTGATTGTAACCTGTACTTTTTACTTTCAATGCTAAATGGACTTTACACTGGTCTAATGCTGATGAGTTGAAAGTTTCCTCTGCTGTGATTTCAATGTGTTTGGGAGTGGGAATTCAATATTTGTTAATATCTGTTCATTGCATGTAAAACTTCATAACTCCAGTCTAATTTATTTTCTGTACCCTTATAGGAGATGTGGGTGTCATGAGTGAAGTGAGAATTTTTCCCATTCCTAATTGCCCATGAACTAAACATTTCAGAGGCCAGTTCAGTGTTAGCTGCAATGTGGTGGATCTGGAATTACATATATGCCAGACCAGGTAAGTAATGCAGATTTCCTTCCCTAAAGAGCATTGGTGAACCAACCAAATTTTTGCAATAATGCCTGATAGTCATGATCTTGGTGACCGTGAAACGAGCTTTATAGTCGAGATTTATGATTAACTGATCTTAAAATTCCAGCGGTTGCCATGTTAGGAATTGAACCCACATCCCTAGATGCTTTAGCCTGAGTCTCAAGATGACCAGAAACATTATCATATGTACTAAGTCCATTAATTTAGTCATTATCTTACAGTGGCTAATGAGTGTCACACTGATACAGAGTGAGCTGTCCTTTGAAGTTTGGGATACACCAATAAAATGGCATTACTACATTCAGCCTGGGAATGTATGGTGTATTAGGAAATGAATTTTTCCCAGTTTCCTCTTCAGATCGTCACATGAATGGGAATAAGATTCAGAAAGTACTTCTTAAAAACATGTTCCTTAACAATGTAGGATGACAGGTTGAGAGAGCTAAGCCTTCCTACTCCACTAGCAGCAGTGTGTACTATCTGCAAGATGCAAATTTTTTGAAATTCACCAAAGATCCTCAGACAGCACCTTCCAAACCCACGACCACTTCCACC